>NC_029777.3:98412452-98470197 GCF_000817695.3 Arachis duranensis | reverse complement strand
TCCTCTAAATAAAATTAGAGTAATATTTAAAATTAGTCTCTAAAATATTTTGTTAAATAATTTAATTTTCAATAAATTTTAATTATTAATCCGTCTTTAACTTTTTATTTTGTTAAACATATTAATTTTTATGTCAAAATTTGATAACAATTAGGTAAAATTAGTTTTCGTTGTTATTTAATAAAAAAAATAACATTTTGTAAGTGATGCGTACCTGTTGAAAAAATTGAGATTCAATAAAAACGTGTTTAATAGTAGAAGCACCAAAAAATTTTTTTTCATAACCTGTTCCAAAGATACTTCAAGCAACAAATATAATTGCAGAAATTAAATAATCAAATACCAGAATTTTATTATAGGAAAATTCTCAAAAGAGGGACAAAAAATCCACATGACCTAGTCCAGTAAAATTTTTTACTATCAAAATAATGGGTACACAATCAGTCTTTCTAGTGGCACTGGGGCATCTCAACAATCAACAAAATACATAATCAAAATCGATGGAATCAATATAAATCCTCCACAAAAATAGGTATATCAAATTAGCCAAAAGAAAAGGCAATACAACTAGTAAGTTATATTCTAATGTTCATCTCTACACCAGGAATAACATACTAAAATTTCATAAAAAATGGAACGAGTTTACCGGTTTAATCGGATAAGAAATGACATGCCTTTTTTTTTTCAATTTTTCTTCTTTTCCCATGGACCCACCAACAAATCTTTCCCTCACCAACTCAAGTAGAGATAGGCTGCTCTATTAAGTCCGCCTTCTCTTTGCAGGAATCAAACTTCAATACAAGTAAACTCTTAGTCATCATATCTGAATCATTATCATCAGTATGGATCTTCTCAAGTGCATATGACTTCATCTCAAGTGCTTGACGTATCCAATGATACCTCACCTCTATGTGCTTCGATTTGGAATGAAATGTCAGATTTTTGCTTAAATGAATAGCACTCTGACTGTCACAAAATAACACAAACTTCTTTTGATTGATGCCTAACTATTGTAGAAATTTTTTCATCCACAAAAGTTTCTTAGAAGCTTCAATAACAGCAATGTATTCTACTTCTGTAGTGGACAAAACGATACATTTCTGAAGTCGAGATTGCCACGACACAACTCCCCTTGCAAAAGCCATCATATAACCAGAAGTAGACTTTCTTGAATCAAGATCCCCAACCATATCCGCATCTTTGCAACCATCCAACACAAGTTGGCCACTCCCAAATTATAAACAAAATCTGGAAGTACCATTAAGGTATATGAGAATCCGCTTTACTTCTTGCCAATGTTTCTTGCCAGGATTAGAGAGAAACCGACTAACAACTCCAACGGCATGAGCAATATCTGACCTGGTACAAACCATAGCATACATCAAACTTCTAACTGCAGATGCATATGAAATATTCTTCATTTCTGCTTTCTCTTTCTCACTTGAAGACATCCGCGAGCTCAACTTGAAATAACTAACAAGTGGAGTACTAACAGGTTTGGAATTATTCATGCTAAACCTCTCTAAAACCTTCTCAATATACTTCTGCTGCGACAACCATAGTTTCCCATTCTTCCTATCATGAGTGATAATCATGCCAAGAATTTTCTTTGCAAGATCCAAATCTTTCATAGCAAAGTATATATTCAAGTCTTTCTTAAGACTTTCAATCTTCTCAGTGTCATGACCAACAATCAACATGTCATCAACATAAAGCAAGAGAATTATAAAATCACTATCAGAGAATTTCTTAACATACACACAATTATTAGAAGAAGTCTTACTATACCCATGACCTTCTATGAAGGAATCAAGCTTCGTGCACTATTGCCTTGGTGCTTGCTTTAGCACATATAAGCTCTTCTTCAACTTGCATACAAGATGCTCATTTCCTTTAACCTCAAAACGCTCTAATTGCTCCATATAAACTTCTTTATCTATGTCACCGTGAAGGAATGCAGTCTTTACGTCAAACTGTTCAACCTCTAAATTCAAGCTAGTTGCTAATCCAAGCACAACTCGAATAGAGGACATCTTCACAACTGGAGAGAAAATCTCCTCAAAATCAATACCTTTATTTTGCTCAAAACCTTTCACAACCAATCGAGCTTTGTACCTTGGCCGTGAGACATTTTCATCCGCTTTCAATTTGAACACCTATTTATTCTTGAATGCTCTCTTACCCTTTGGTAGCATCACCAATTCAAACGTATGATTCTCATGCAAGGATTTCATTTCTTCTTGCATGGCCTTCAACCAATCTTTCTTATACTCATCAGACATAGCTTCCTGGTAGCTCTCTGGCTTCCGAGTCTCAACGTTTATCACATACTCATGAGGAAAGTATTTCTGAGAGGGATGACACTCTCTAGTAGATCTTCTCAATTCAGGTTCAACTGGTGGTTCAGGTGGAACTTTAACATCTGGTGGAACTTCTACATCTGGCACCTCAAGTTGAGGTGTAGGTTCATCATCCAAATCATCACCAACATTATCAACTTGCACATCTCCCCCATTAACAGGAGGTCTAGTGAAAGGACCAAGTTCATCATCAGCAGAAAAATCTTCTCAAGTGGATGAAACATCTAACAGTTATTGTTGGCTTATCTGTCTTCTCAAGGTCTACAATAGCTTGATCTCAAGAAAAATCACATCTCGACTTTTAATTATTTTCTTGCTCACCGGATCTCATAATCTATAACCTAAGTCTTCGTGACTATAACCCATAAAGATACACTGCTTTGACTTTTCATCAAGTTTGAACCTTTCATCTCTTGGAATGTGAACAACCTTACAGTTGAACACTCGCAAGTGACTATATGAGACATCTTTCCCTCTCCAAACTTTCTCTGGAACATCACTATTTAGTGAAACTGAAGGAGAAACATTGATCAGATCTACTGCAGTCCTCATCGCTTCACCCTAAAAAGATTTAGGCAACTTTGCATGAGAGAGCATACACCTGACTCTATCATTGATAGTGCGATTCATTCTCTCTACAACTACATTAAGTTGAGGAGTCTTAGGAAACATCTTCTCAAGTTTGATCCTATGTTCTTTATAATATTCTACAAATAGACCCCTATATTCACCACCATTATCTGTTCGAACACATTTCAATTTCCTTTCTATTTCTCTTTCAACACTTATATGAAAGTGTTTGAAGATATCGAGCACCTGGTCTTTAGATTTCAAAATAAAAGTCCACACTTTTTGAGAATAATCATCAATAAAAGTAACAAAATATGATGCGCCGCCTAGTGTCTTAGCATCCATAGTGCAAACATCAGTGTGAACTAAATCTAGAATATGTGATCTCCTATTAGGTCCAGAACTATGAAATGATACTCTAACATGCTTTTCAACAAAACAATGAGTACAAGTATTTAAAGTTGTACCTTCACAGAAAGTGAGTGCTTCTTAGCTAAGACGCTTAGTCCTTTCTCACTCAAGTGACCAAGATGTATATGCCACAAATCAGAAGAGGGATCATCAGCTATATTCACCTATTTTTTGCACAACTTTGCTTGCAACCGATAAAGAGTAGTGAGACTATTGTCTTCTTTAGTAATAATGAGAGCCCCTTTGGTAATCTTGTATTTTCCACTACCAAAGGAAGTACAATACCCCTCTTGATTCAATGCCTTCACTGAAATAAGATTGAACTGCATATCTGGCGCATGCCTAACATTCTTCAACTATAACTTGTATCTCATATTGGTTTCAAGTCACATATCACCATACCAATGATATCACACACTCCTTTATCTCCCAATTTGATGTTGCCAAAATTTTCAGCAGTATAGAAAGTGAAAAATTTATGCCTCGGAGTGACATGACATGAAGCACCAGAGTCTATAATCCAAGTAGAATCATGACGAACAAGATTCACATAATTTTCATCATATGTGATAAGAATATCTTCATAAACAATAGAAGCAATTTTTTTATCACTATGTTTACCTTTGTCTTTATTTCTTCTCCTTGATTGTTCTCTTTTCAAGAACCTACAATATCTCCTGATATGCCCCGACTTGCCACATGAGACACGCCGAATAGTGGCGGTTTTTATAGGGATTTGCGGCAGCGGTTTGACAAGCGTTGCAAGTTAGGGGGTGGAGATTTCATTTTGCGGCGGTTCTAAGGAACCGCTGGCACAACTGTCGCAAATCAAATAACTGATTTTGTGGCGGTCTCAAAACCGCCGCTATTTGGTCAGTGGATTTTTTAAAAAAATTGCGGCGGTTTTAAAACCGTTGCAAATCTATGATGTTTTTAAAAAAAAATGCGACAGGTTTGAACTGCCACAATTTCATGCATCTGCTTTAAAAAAAGCTTGACTAATTATAAGTGGCATTATTTAAAAAGGGTGTACATTCTAATTGCAAAAACTTTTAAAGAGCCATTTTTTCTTAGTAAATAAAAATACTTAATCAATTAAATGTTGAGCTATAATTGCCAACACATACAAAGCAAATGTAAATGGCGTCAATGATGCTGAATTCATAAGTGGCTAATTAAGGATCAAAGCCTACATCGAAAATGAAGTTTTTTATATTCAAGTTCACTTCAAATAGCATTGTTTTTTACAAAATCATAAAAAGAGAAAAAGTATTTTAAAAAGGAAATAACTTAAAAAGAATACTTAAAGATGATAAGAAAAATGGGATTCTTACACCAGCAACTTCTACAACTTCTTTATGTGACCAAATCTCTGCCGTACCGATAAAATTGTCCTAGGACTACTGCTACACTTACACTTATGCTTCCTTCAATTGCAACAAAAACCACCTGTTAACAAATTCATTATTAATCAATAACTTCAAGTGCTGAATAGAAAATTCAACAACTGCTAATTCAATCAGATATTTGTTCCTTGAAGCAACATGGTTATTAAACTTAGTTACTAAGCTACATAAGTTAAAATCCTAAGTTCATAAAAATCCCTAAAAATATGCTAATTTCAAAATCTAAAAAGGTAGAACCACCGTGTTTGAGGAATCATTGTCATCATCCTCACCCATAGTTTGGTCCTTTCTCACAAATTAATAATCTATTCTTAAATTAACATCAATTATTGCATTTAGTGAGAAGAAAAATAAATAAGTATTTCATCAAATACCTAGAGTGCTTGAGAATTTGAAACAATTCAATTAAGAGAACTAAAACTCATTGAACGTTGTTATATCAAATAGCAAAGCATTCACAATATGCGAATGAAAAACAAATAAACGAAGTGAAAAGGGAAGAAGAAAGAGAACCAGAAATTGAACATAATAAGAGAGCAACCATCAGAGAGCAATGAACCATCAACTCAATATAATTATGCAAAAACTACAATAGATTAATTAAAAGACAGAAGATACCTATCATCAGCTCAGTAGAAGATCTCTCATTAGTGGTATCCTCAAGGTCATTATAAACAAGTCCACATGATCAACAGAAAATTTAAGGAAGGCCATCTTGAGTGCAATTTCAATTGCAATAGATCCATTGCTAGAAAAATATGCTCGAGAAGCCCAACCTGCCATGAAAATACAACTTCATTAAAAAATCAAGAATATAAATCATGCTAAGTAGCAAGCTATGCCGGTTCAACCTCAATCACAAACCCTTCAAAACAAAAGAAAATAAAATATGCTACATTATATAAGTGCAAGCTTATCTATACTAAAATATCTATCTCAGAATACAAAAGGTGTACTCTGAATTAGCAATCTTTACCACCAGAACTCTCATCAACCATATTCCAATACCCTATAGTGCATATGCCTAGTAAATTCGAGACAATTAAAAAACCACAAAATGAGGTGGAAGTACCTAGCCCTTCCTTGATAATACACATCTAAAATCACCAGCATTGGCGACAACAAGTTTGTTTCCTCAAATGATAGCCACACAAGATGTACTTCCAAAGTTTGGTCCAGTGAAATTAGAATGTGGTCCCTATTTGTAGCATAACTTCTTCAGTTTAAAAAAACACATTTAATATAGTAAGGATTCAAAGTTTGTATGCCCAACATTAGACCTAATGATTTTTATATGTAACTTGCAGTCATTTATTGAAAAAGGACCTTCGGTTAAATTCACAAGCTTATATTCCACATATCAAAAGATTCCAACATACATGCAGCATAGCTTTTATTTTATTTATAAAGAAAAGAGCAAAGTAAGAATAACAAGCTGAGGTGGAACAAGAAAGAAAAATGGGTTCATATTCCACTACTTCCTCAAAAGGCCAATCATCAAAATGGTCATTTATTTCACCACTCCTGGGAGACCATATAAACCCTTCTAGCATTCCAGACAACTTTTCTATTTTATCTCCCAAGACTGCCAATTCTCTCTACCCTCACTATCTGCGCATCATTTCATCCATTCTGTCTCAATATGAAGAGAAAAAAAGGGCACAACTTTAACAAAACTATTTGTCTCAACTCCATATCCCACTTTTGTTTATTGGGCAGAAAAACCATCACATGTATAAAAACTTAGATAAGAAAACACTTTGATCATGAAGAGGAAATGTATACCTAAGAACTTAACACTCATTCACAAAAAATGACTAGCAAGGGGTTTTAAAACTTTCAATAACTCACAGGAGAAATAGAAAACAGAGGGAAGTAGAAAAGTGTTTTTAAAATTATTTGTAACTGCACATAACTTCTAGGGATCCAGCTATATTTGTATCTTAAAGAGACCGGGATTCAAAACCTCCCTGGGGCATGTAAATTAGAAGTAAATTATCTAGGGGAACAGTTGAACATCAAGTATTGCAAGCTTGAGCATAGTCCTACTTAGTATTTTGTTATCTATACTCCCACCCGACAATCTCATCGCCATGCTTTAAAGATAAAGAAAGAATTCAAACAACAATTGATAAGAAATTGTCAATCAACCATTGAATTGAATTTACTAACCAAATAGAATCAGGGACAGCTATTGTGTACACAAATAGTTCTCACCTTTATGAATCCAAAATGACTTCTTTCTCAAATTATTACAAAAACACAGCAGTAACTAGTAACACTGGAATGCATCACTTCAACATTAACAAAGTTAGGAAAAAATATTGCATTAAGCATTATAGTGGATAAACCAAGCATAATCAATCTTTTGGTACCATTCAACATATACTAATTTCAAAATAAAACAGAACAATCAAACTAAAACTTTGAAAGAGAAAGAATCACAAAACTGCTTATTAAATCCATGAAAATAAAAGGTTGAGCTCTTCCTCTTTTCACTGAGGAAAACTAGCAAACAATTTGTGTGCATATTCCATAAAAATACCAAAATACACAAGATAATAAGTTAATGCTATATCTAAGATTATGGGAATAGGAAAGAGTCAAGGATGGTACCGTGAGTGGGTGGGAACTGCGGGAGGATGATGGCAGCTGCAAACTGTATGGAGGGTGATTGCGGCTGTGACTGCGCGGAAGACCATAACTACGTGAAGTGAGATCTGCAGCACACAAGACGACAATGGATCAATGTTTGCAAGAAAGGGCAAGAGAGAAGAAAGGAGGACAGAAGGTGCAGGGGGCTGAAGAGCTCACAATGCACAATAGGGCAGAGGGAAGGAGGCACCGACTGCAAGAAAATAAAGAGGCAGAGATGAACTAGGGCACGATGGAAGAGGTGTGAGTGGGTGGGAGGAATGAAGGGTGATAGAGGATCAAGAAGGGCGCAATGAGGTTGCAACGGATGAGCTTGCAGTGCAATAGGGATTCAGAGAAGAGAGTCACGCCAATAGGTTTTCAATTCAGAGATCTTTATTAAGAAAAGTGGGTTTCAATTGATAAAGGTGTAATTTCGCTACACACCACCATCCAGATGGGCAACCGCCACAACCTTGCCATTTAGCAGCTGTCTTTTTGACCCGCTGCTATTTAACCGCCGCAAACCCCCGCATCTGGTGTAGTGACAATGGTGATAAATAAACTTTTCTCTTGGTTTGTACTTTTTTCTTGACTTGTTTCGACTTTCTGACTTATCAGAATTGTGAGATTTTTTATTTTGACTTCTCCCCCGTGACTCTAAAACAAGTGCTTCTGACTGGGAGGAGACATTAATCAAACATCGTTCTCTTTTTCTGCTTTCTTCATTCAACATGCTCTCTCTAATTATTGTTAACGTCAACTTTTCATTTGGAGCTGAGTTAGTCAGTGTCACAACCAAAACTTTCCAACTATCAAGCAAAAGCTCAACAACAAGGCTTACAACTCATCATTTAAAGTGATTTCATTATTTGTCAGTTGGTTTACCGTTTCCTGAAAAATGCTCATGTGCTCCGACATTGATTTACCTTCAATATACTTCATATTGACAAGTTTCCTAATCAAGAATGCCTTGTTTTGCACATTCTTTCTCTCATATAACTCTTTCAATTTCTTCCACATATTCTTGGCATTCGTTTCGGTGTGGATACACATTAAGATCAAACCATTGCTTAATCAAAGCAACTGCTTTCTGATTCAGCTTCTTCCATTCAGCATCGGATTTGGTACCTTTGGATTTATCCCTCTCCACAGGATCATACAAGTCCTTGATATACAATATATCTTCCATGAGGGTCTTCCAAATCGAATAATTTTGGGAATTCAATTTCACCATATTTGGTCCATGAGTATTTTCCTCCATTTAATCAGCACAGAGATAAACAACCTCGCTCTAGATACCACTTTGTTGGAAAAATTGAGGTTCAATAAGAACCTGTCTAACAGTAGAAGCACCAAACAATAATTTTTTCACAACTTGTGTGATTAAATAGGCAATACTAAAGATACTCCAAGTAATAAATAGAATGACAAAAATTAAATAATCAAACACCAGAATTTTATCGTGAGAAAATCTCCAAAAGAGGGACAAAAAATCTACGGGACTTAGTCCAATAAAATGTTCCACTATCATAATAATGGGTACACAATCAGTCTTCTTAGTGGTACTAGAGCATATCAACAATCAACAAAATATATCATCAAAATTGATGGAATCAACATAAACTCTTCACAAAAGTGAGTATCTCAAATCATCCAAAAGAAAAGGCAATATAACTAGCAAGTTATATCCTAATATTCATCTCTACACCAGAAATAACATAAGAAAATTTCATAAGAAATTAAACCACCGCTTTAATCGGATAAAAACGGCATGCCCTTTTTTCCATATTTTCTTTTTCTTCTGTCAAAGCCTATGCTTCCTTTGCTTTCTTTCAAAACTTGAAAGAAACTTCTCTCTGGTGGCTTTAGCCACTTATTTATTTATTTATTATTACTTTTTTGGTTTTAACTTGTGGATCCTACTTAGTTGGGGATCCACCAACAGTACCTAATATCTCGACAACTAAACTAAAAAAATTCGAACACATGAGATGAAAGTTAAAACACGATCAGTAAAATAGTATAATTTCAGAATTTACGTAGCAAAATATTCGGACCAACCAAAGATTTCGACAAAACTTAAAACTGACACAACAGACTCTCACTTTATATAAGAAACAACAATTTCATCATTTGCAGTAGAATTAAGGCATACACTCTTTATTTACTTCGCTCATCTTATCTTTATAAATAAGATTTACTATTAACTTAAGTGTTATAATATCTTTTGCCGATATTTCACCCACAATATTTAAATCAAATTGACATATAACCTTTTCAATATAAACAACTTTTTGACGCTAAAAGTTGTTATAGGTCAGCAGGACTATTACAAATAGAATAATAAGAATTAAAATTTTTTAAATAAATTTTTCGAAAGAGTCCAAAAATCTCATGTAAAAATTGATTTATGTAATAAAAAAAATTTAAAATTGTTTAAATAATTAAAATTTAGTAAACACGAAATATCCGCCTAAAAATATTTTAAGAACCGCAGGAAAATTTATAAGAGCAATGCTAGAGAACCAAAAGGGTATTAGCCAAAAATCAGCCAAATACCTTTTGGTGAATCCAAAATTTCTACGAGTTAATATATATGGATGTTTCTTCTGCTGAGTATCGGAATGTTTCTTTTTCATACTAAATGGATGTTCTTTTATATATTTTTTGAATTTTTTTGTATTGCAAATGTGATTGTCTCTATTTCTTTAAGAATTTCATATTTTTTTTTAAATTTTATAGATATTTAATTATTTTTGCTAAAATATAATTAGATGTTTCTTTTGTTAAGTATTAGGATGTTTTTTTTTCATACTAAATGAATGTTTTTTATATTTCTGTAATTGTTCAATTTTAGCTACGATCAAGTGTGTAGTTTAC
Source organism: Arachis duranensis (assembly GCF_000817695.3). Classification (NCBI taxonomy): domain Eukaryota; kingdom Viridiplantae; phylum Streptophyta; class Magnoliopsida; order Fabales; family Fabaceae; genus Arachis; species Arachis duranensis. The sequence goes on along the minus strand of NC_029777.3, from coordinate 98,459,933 downwards.
AGTCTCTTTAATCATCAAAACGGCACCTAAATATCCACCAAATTATAGGAGAACGAAATGCGCATTCCCTCTACTCATCATCAAGAAGATTTGAGGAATATCAACACCCTTCATGAACCATAAGAATGCCTCACGTGGAGGAGCTGGTGGAGCATTTTGCCGCCCAGGAGCTCCAACATGCACACCTTCTTCATGAACTTCTAATAGGATCCGTACGGGGCGAACACGAAGTCCTTGAATTCATAGGATAGGCTCTCCGCGGCTACGGTTTGTGTGTTGGGGGAGTCGGAGAAGGAGGTTTCGTGGATTTTGAGGAACTCTCTGATAGCTCAGCAGTGGAAGCCATGACGCAAGGCGGAGAGGGTTGAGAGAGAGGGGGTCTGTGTGATTGTTGGAGGTAGGTAAGTTAATGTGAGAGAGGAGAGAAAATTTTTTATAGGTTTTAATTAGGTTTACCTAATCAATTTTAAATTTTTTAAATTTTGACTTTAAAAAATTTAAAATTAATTAATTATTAATATAAATTAATGTAGTTTTGTTTAGTTTTTGGCTGATAAGCTTTTGGTTCCTTATTCTTTTCCATGTAGTTTTGAGGAAAGTGCATTTTATTTATCACAATAAGTGGGCCCCAATTTCCACCAATTATAAACACTCTACTGGCTGCCACAACTGAGCACTCTAAATCCCCTAAATCGGCGGCTTCACTCCACTTTTCAGTTTGCACTTTACACTGTGTTTTCCACATTGTAACCGGCCATTCCGGTAAACCTACCAACTCTCTAGTCTCGACCCTTGTTCTCATAATCTCCTTATCTATCTTCCTGTATTTTTCATGTGTTCTTTCTCTGCAACCTACATCACCACCCACTCATCACTGAGTCACATTCCCCGGAGTCATGAACTTACTCTCCCGCAATATGTTACACATAACAAAAGAAGAATAGCCCTTTTTTTCTCATTACAGAACCATGATTTCCCGTTTTGCCCCTCTCCGCAGTCTCTATTCCTTGATATATGCCATCACACCAAAACCTTTAGTCGGAGGCAACCACACTTCAGCTCGATTCTGCTCACGGTAATAAAATTCAAATGAAATAAATACAAAACCCATTTTTTTTCACATTTTTTGTTTAATATTTTATTTTTCCGAGGAAAAAAACGAAGAAAAAAGTGCCCAATGGCTACACTGGAACATACCGCAGGCAAATCAAACTCCTTCCGAAGCCTCTTGATACGGTTGCTTCTCTTAGGCGTTTTCATCATCGGAGTTCGATTTGCTTACGTCATCGTTATCGCCGGAGAATCCTGCACCGTTGCCGATTTCTGCTTCTCCTCGTTTCACGAGACTCTCAGCCTTGTCATCGCTGGCGCCGGAGCTGCTGTCAAACCCCTCGCAGTTGAGTCCACCACAGCTGGCGGCGCCGCCTCCCCCGCACGGCCGGAGATTTACACCAGCAAGGAATGGACCAATGCCGTTCGATTCTACTCGTCAGTGTTAAAGCATCTGATTGCCGGCGGCTACCTCTCACCGGCGTCGAAGTCACTGTGCGTTGAAACTCCAACGGGACGCGACGTTTTCACGATGAGAGAGATTGGCGTCAAGAGCACCGTCGGAATCTCTAGGAAGGCGGTGAAACCGCTGGTGAAGTCCGGCCGCGGTCACCGGATTCCATTCCCCACCAGAAGCTTTGACTTCATTTTCTCAGGTGAGGGCTCGCTGGAGAGGTCGCCGTTTCCAGCGGAGTTCGCGGCGGAGGTCAGCCGCACGCTAAAACCAGAAGGGTTCGCGGTGTTCCATTTGGTAAACCCTAATGACACTTACAGCTTCAATTCGTTCCTTGATTTGTTTGATTCTTGCTTCGTATTAGTGAAATCGCGTTATATCAAAGGGTTTGATTCTTCAATGCCTCAAATACGGGAAATTGTTTTAAAAAAAGAGTGTGATGATGTTGATGCTGTTCATAAATTAGTAAAAGTTGATTATTTTGGGGGTGGTGAAGATGATTCAAGTGACAAGTGTTCTGTTCCAGAGTATAAGCATGATTTAGTAAAAAATGCTGAGCCTCTGATTTCTATGGAGCCACTGAAACCGTGGATAACTTTGAAGAGGAATTTGAAGAACATAAAGTACCTTTCTTCAATGGTGGATATAAGCTTTAAGAGAAGGTATGTGTATGTTGATGTTGGAGCCAGAAGCTACGGTTCTAGTATAGGATCTTGGTTTAGGAAACAATACCCGAAGCAGAACAAGACCTTTCATGTGTATGCGATTGAGGCTGATAGGACTTTTCATCCGGAATATGCATTGAAGAAAGCGGTTACTTTAGTTCCTTATGCTGCGTGGGTGAAGAATGAGACCTTGACTTTCGAGATTCATCGTGACCCTGGCGAGCAGGTTGAGGTTAAAGGTAGGGGGATGGGTAGGATTCAGCCTCTACAAGGTTCTAGTTCAGAGGACTTTGATGGCGAAGTGGAGAAGATAAAAGGTTTTGATTTTGCTGCTTGGTTGAAAAATACTGTTTCAAAGAATGATTTTGTGGTGATGAAGATGGATGTGGAGGGCACTGAATTTGATTTGATTCCAAGGCTGTTTGAAACTGGTGCTATATGTTTGGTAGACGAGATTTTCCTAGAATGTCATTATAATAGATGGCAGAGATGTTGCCCTGGGCAGAGGAGTGCGAAGTATGAGAAAACATATGATCAATGCTTGCAGCTCTTCAATTCTCTCAGACAAAGTGGAGTTCTTGTTCATCAATGGTGGTAATTACCTGATAGGAAAACCATATATTTTTTCTGTAACATTCTTGTCCTCCCTTTAACCTGTTTACAATTTTCATCTTCAGAGTTGTTTTTCCTTTAAAACCCCAGCCAATAGAGATGATTGTGTTCCAAATTTATTCCCATGTAACAGTTTCAATTGAAAATGAATTAATTCCCTTAAGTCATCGAAACTTTGTTGGATAAATCTCCTTTACCCCCATATAGATACATATAGATATGAATAGTTGGATACTGTAATCTTAGTTTTATCTCAGAAGAGAATTTGATTCTTCTTTGTTAGTACTAAAAATTTCACTTCATCGTCTAAAACATAAAATTGTTGGGCTCTTTCATCAAAAGTTATTGAACAAACACTTGAAAAAGACTGAGCTTTCATGTTCATGATAGTTCTGTTCACTGACAGAGATAGGATGATAGGGGTTAGCTCTCGACACTTTAAGTCAATGTACATTGAAGATATTAACCATGCTGTTGAACCCAGGTTTTTTCATTTCAGTAATCTGGAGGCAAACATGATGAATGGCTATCCAAGATTTCTTTTATTTATCATTCTGGGTTCGTAGTTTCGTACCAAGTTAATTAATTTCTTGATCCTTATATCGTTCGTGATTTAAAGGTTCAAGTGATCCTGATATAATTTTCTTGTTGATGTACTTGATTCATTTCCTTTAATCTGTCTTTGCTTTTCATTGTTTGTCATTTCCTTTAATCTTGATATGATGATGATTTAAAAAAAAAGGTATTAGAAAGTGACAGTTAGAGACGAAAAGGACAGAGTGGGGGATTAGAGATACAAACTTATACGTAGGTTGGGAAAGGGATTGGTCGCTAAATGGACCTCTTAAAATCATTGTCATGCCAATGTTTTAATGATGATTTAATGCCTTTGCCTCGTACAACCCTGCTTGTTAGTATTTGGTAATAGTAAAGGGATAGCAAGATTTTTGAGATGTCATTAATTAATACCAGAGTTAATTATGATCTATTGCAATAGGGTTGTTAGTAGGTGATTTTCATTTATAGGAAGATGCTAATAAGGTTATGCACATGCTTACTCTGGGAACACAACATGGATAGCAACGTTGCAACAACCACATTATTCATTATTCGCATGCTCTTCGTTAACTGGAATCAAATCAGAGATTGTTAGCACTGCTCGCATTGTATTTTCCATCTGCTTGTTCAGGGTCACAACTTGCTAACGAGATTTATAGATTTGTTTAAAATGTTCTTTAATGCATTGCTAGTTTCTTCTTTTTTAGTTCATTGTCCTGCCAAAACCCCCGCCTCCTGTATTTACGGTTAGGACTTGTACATTTTGATAATTCACACTTTGTCACGAGCAATAGTTGGACGTGGTTTACTTCCATGTAGCTAATTTTATCTAGTGGGACAAGCTTCCAGGGGTTCGATGCTGTTGCTGTTATTGTTTTTTGTTGTTGCATGAGAAATGGTTTGTATATTTATTCAGTTTCATACACCGAGGTATACATTTGTCACTCTTTGGATAGGGATTGGAATTTATCTTGAATAAGGTAGCGGTGTGACGGTGTGTATTAGTTCGATTTAGAAGATAGGACTATAGGAGTAAGTGCGACTAACACATTTGGGGGTTTTTGGCTTTTTGCCGAAATAGACGCCACGCAATAGATGTTACGCAGCTAATATAGACGGTGGAAAGATTGGGCTTTAAGAGAAGAAAGGAGTCTTAGGTGGACCTCCCCCTAAAAAATGCTCATAGACATGGTAGTTGGGAAAGAGAAGAAATGCACGAGAGAGCAGCAGCAGATCGGTATGTGAATGTGACTGACTTTTTGTTATTAATTGGTGACAGCGAAGATTGATTACAAGTGTATTGACATCTCGGTTTTTGTTTTCTTGAAATAAAATAATTAAATTAATCAATCCCCAAAACAAATTGAAATCAAAATAATTCTCAAAATCTAATTTAAAGATGGTAAGTTGCACCAACCTATCTGTTACGTTGGGTAACATGAGATTAATGGGTTGGACTTGGTAGGTTGGCCCAATCGTCTGAGGAAGGAAGCTTTCGAGCGAGTTCGAACCTTTGTGGTCTCCGTCCGACTCGCGAGTGTGAGAGAATGGGGGGTGGTACCTGCAAAGACACTCCGATGCCTAAGTCAGCAAGGATGTGAGCAGGTCTAGAGAGTATTGAGACTTAGAGATACCTGAAGGGTGTTTATAGTGGTGAACCAATAACCACCGTTGGAGTAGTTCCACCTTTTAGGGTGGATAACCGTCCCTTTATCTTAGGGAGGTTACGATATGGCTCCTAGAAGTGAATTGAGAGTTTTAGGGGCAGTTATTATCTACCAGCTAATCTTTGCTTCTGACTTCGTAGGGGCAAGTCGTGGGGAGTACCGACTTCTTAGAGGAAGGTCGGTATACTGTGAGGCTCAACTTTGTGGGTTGGGCCTGTTGTTTGGACCTGGGCCTTAGCGTTGGGCCAATGTATGAACAGTGCCCCTACTCGAGCCCAATTTCTCTTAAGAGTTGGGGTCGAGTATTATAACTCGGGACCGTAGCCGACCTGATGGGGAACCGACGTATTTTTTAAAGCTTTCAACAGTCGCGTCTAATCAAACGTCGCGTCTCTTAGAGGTTTGAGTATTCATACGCGGGGGCAGTTACCTTGGTATGGTGCAACTTCTTAAATGGTTGCGTCGTTTTACCTTTATACCCCTAACGTACTTATAAATACTTTTCCCTCTCTTTCCTTGTTTCGTTTCTGAAAACTTTCTCACTTACACACTCTGTTCCAAAAAGAAAGCTTCCTTTTTCTTCGATCAACTGCTGTAGCACCTTCGACCCTTCGAAAGTAAAGGTCAGTTTTTCTTTCTTCTTCTTCTCTTTTATGACTGCTTTTATTTGCATGTTTTTTTATTTGAGAGGAGTGTTGGTCGTAGACTTTAGTGATTCTGTTTTGTCAAAAATCTAAACCCAGGCCCCTTAGAGACCCTATTTTTGATCCTTTTTTCTTTTTCCCTTTGTAGGTTTTGGGATCCTTTTCTTTTTTAGAAAAAAGATGTCTTTTGTAGAATCCCTCGCTCGATGGGTAGATGTTACTGTTTTTGGGGAAGAAACCCTTGTGGATACTGACTATGTTACCGATCTTCCTATGCACCATAGGATTTGTGCTTCTGATGGGGATGAGTCCAGATATGAACTGATAGCCCCGGATCCGGAAGACCGGGTTTGTTTTGGAAGAGCTTCTGAGGAAGACCCTCATTTTATTTTTATGTATGAGAGTTTTTTCACCCGTTTGGGCGTTCTTCTTCCTTTTTCTGATTTTGAGATAGCCGTTTTATCTCATTGCCGGATAGCCCATACCCAGCTTCACCCCAACTCTTGGGGTTTTTTGAAAATTTATCAATTTATCAGCCATGCCCTGGATTTTCCGACTTCTTTGAGGATTTTTTTTTTCTTTTTCACATAACCAAACCCTTTAGTGGGCAAAATAACAAACAGCAATGGGTTTCTTTCCGGGCCATACAAGGTCGGAGAGTTTTTACCCTTTTTGATGAATTCTTTCATGACTTTAAAAACTTCTTTTTCAAAGTGCAAGCTATAGAGGGTCACCACCCCTTTTTCCTGGATCAAAATTCTTCTCCTCGCTTTTTCCTATACTGGTTAGAGGCCTCTCCTTGCGAGAAATATAGTTTGGATGATTTGAATGAGGTGGAGGCGGCCATCGTTGGGTTCCTCCGAGAAGTTTGGGGGAGAGCCCCTTATCTGGATACCAAGAAGTTCCTCCAGGGGTCTCCGACCTTTGTGCAGGCCCAATTAGGTAGTGTCATATTGATTTGTTGGGTTTTTCGACTTTCCGAGTTATTTTTTCTGATTTGTTTTATTGACTTTTTTACCTAATGGCTTTTGCAGAGATGGCGAAGAAGAATTCGAGGGAGTCTTACCAGAGGGTTCAGGAGGCTAAAGCGAGATTCCGCGCCAGAGTCGGTGGTGCCAGGGTAGCTGGTCCTTCCCCTCCCCCTTCTTCTCACAACTTGGGGTTCCCTACTTGACCTATTGTTATTTCTTCCTCGGCCTATTCTCTGCCGCCCCCTTCTTTCCGACCTTCTCCTGAGCCAGAAAAGAAGAAGCGCAAGGCTTTAGAGTCTGGCTCTCCTTTTGAAGGTGAGGCCAAGGTGGATGCGCCTCAATTTATCCGGGAGCATATCTATCCTTATACTCGTATAAGTATGGATGATACTTTTCTTTGAAACCACCTTACTATTCTAGCTCAAGAGAGTATTAGGGCGGCGGGAGTGTGCACCAAGTTTCTTGATATTTTTGAGAAGACTCCTCTCAGCTCTTTGGGTTTATCCCTAAGGGTTGAAGAGCTAGAGGAGAAGATTCTTTTGTATCAGGAGGCTGAGAAGAGCCTAAAGGAAGAGGTCGCCAAGCTGAGGGAGGAGAGGGATAATCTGCGAAAGGAGGGGGAGAAGTTGATGGGCCGGCAGAGGGTCTGCGGGAGAAGGCGGAGCAGAGCTATTCAAACTTGTTCCAGGACCTTGTGGAGGTCAAAAAAGATCTGGTAAGAGCTCGGGACGCTTATGCGGAGCTGGAGGACTCCATTGCCGAGGGATCCAAGGAGGCGTGGAGGGTTTTTAGGGAGCAGGTCGGGGTTATTGCTCCCGACTTGGATCTCTCCCCTTTGGATCCTGATAAGCTTGTAATTGATGGGACCATTGTATCTCCTCCCCAACCTGTGTCTGAATCCGAGTTGAAGACTTGGGGCCAGACAATCATAGAGTCTACTCCCCGACCAGATGATGCTCCGAGTTCTTCCAAGGCTGCTGAGACTTCCCCTCAATCTCTTATGGATGTTTCTCTCCCTGACTCTGGTGGTGCTCTGACTACTCTTCCAGGTTCTGGTGGTGACGCCCTTCTAATTTGAATCAATTATCTTTGGCTATATGGGGGCCCGGCCTGTGGGTCCCCTCTTTTTTAAACTATTTATTTTCATGTTGTGGTGATATGTTGCTGACACTTTCTTGGCCTTTTATGGCCGTAAACAAAATATTTAAAAATACCCTTTTTTGGACAAGGGTTTAAGTTATTTTTATTGGTTGTGTGCATGCTTTTTCTACTTTAGGTTTCGAAAAACCCCCCGTTTTTGATCTTTTGTTTTGTAAAACCTTTTCTTGGCTGGCTATCCCTTCTTCTAGGTTTTTCTCGAATTTTTCTTGAAGGCTTAGGACAGTCTTTAGTGCTTTCTATAGGTTTTCTGATCTCTTTTCGGTATTCCTTATACTCAATTTTTTGATATATTGAGTTTTTATAACTTAAGTTATTTTTGCGATGCGTTTCTTTGTTTCTCGGAATTTCTGACTTGTTAGTCAACTAATTTCCGAGTTTATTCACGATCGACTTTTATAACCTCTTTACGCCGACTTGTACCTCGTCGTTTTATCTTGACGACCATCTAGGTCGGTTCATGGGATTTTCACGCTTTGTCGAGCTTAAGTCGGCACGTTTCATAGAAAGAAAGAAATGCGAGAAGGAATTTATAAGAGCTATTTGTAAAAGATCTTTATTTATTTACAAAGGTACTTTATTGCTACTGAGGGTTTTGGGCTATCTATGACCCCCTTAGTCTCTACTGTGATGCCTTGTTAAAAACCCTTCTTTAGAAAAAACCCTTTTATTTTGGGAAAAAATCATGAAGTTGGGTAAAGAGTACATCAGGGAGTAGAGTTCGCTTTTAACTGTAGTACCTTTTCATATTACATGCATGCCACGACCTAGGTAGCTCGGTGCCGTTTAAGTTGGTCACCTTGTAATAACCTTTTCCTAAGACCTCACTAATCTTGTAGGGTCCCTTCCAATTAGCAGCGAGTTTTCCTTCTCTAGACATGTTGACTCCTATGTCGTTCCTGATTAAAACTAAGTCGTCTGGGGCAAAACTCCTTTGAATGACTTTTTGGTTGTATCTGTTCGTCATCCTTTGTTTCAATGCTGCTTCTCTAATATGGGCTCGTTCTCGGAATTCAGGGAGTAGTTCAAGTTCTTCTTTGTGTCCCTTTATGTTTTCAACCTCGTCGTAGAAGTTCACCTTTGGGCTTTGCTCGTTGATTTCAACCGGTATCATGGCTTCTATGCCATAAGCAAGTCGGAAGGGTGTTTCTCCTGTGGCAGACTGAGGTGTGGTCCGATAAGCCCAAAGTACTTGTGGGAGTTCCTCAGCCTATGATCCTTTTGCGTCCTGTAACCTTTTCTTCAACCCTGCCAGTATGACCTTGTTTGCTGCCTCGACTTGTCCATTTGCTTGTGGATGTTCCACCGATATAAACTGATGTTTGATTTTCATGCTGGCTACCAGGTTTTTGAAGGTTGAGTCGGTGAACTGAGTGCCATTATCAGTGGTGATGGAGTGGGGTACCCCATACCTGGTGATAATGTTCTTGTAGAGAAACCTCCGACTTCTCTGAGCGGTGATGGTGGCCAATGGTTCTGCTTCTATCCACTTTCTGAAGTAATCCACTTCCACTATTAGATATTTTACTTGCCCCAGCGCTTGTGGGAATGGTCCTAGCAAGTCCAATCCCCACTTTGCGAAAGGCCATGGTGAAGTTATACTAATGAGTTCCTCGGGAGGGGCTACATGGAAGTTTGCATGCATTTTGCATGGTTGGCACTTTTTCACAAATTCCGTAGAATCTTTTTGTAAGGTCGGCCAGTAGAATCCATCTCGGATTACCTTTCTAGCTAATGACCTTACTCCAAGATGGTTCCCGCAGATTCTATTGTGCACCTCTTCTAGCACCTCAGTTGTCTTTGAGGTTGGGACACACTTTAGTAGTGGTGTTGATATCACTCTTTTATAGAGGATATTTTTCACCAGCGTGTAGTTTTGTGCTTCTCTCCGGATTTTCTTGGCCTCTTTTTCTTCTTTGGAGAGGATGTTGAATTTCAGGTATTCGATTAAGGGCTTCATCCACCCGAGGTCTAACCCGGTGACTTCAAAGATGTTTTGAATAGCCTCCGTTTTGGCTGCAGAGGGTTCAGGGAGAGTTTCTTGGATCAGACTTCTGTTGTTCCCTCCTGGTTTGGTACTTGCTAGCTTGGAGAGGCATCTGCCCTGCTGTTGAGGTCCAGAGTTATATGCTTTACCTCGATCTCCTCAAAGCGTCTAAGGTGCTCCAAGGTTTTGTCCAAGTACTTTTTCATGTTGGGATCTTTGGCCTGATACTCTCCATTTATTTGGGAAGTCACCACCTGAGAGTCGCTGAATATCATTACTTTGGTTGCACCGACTTCTTCCACCAGCTTTAAGCCTGCAATCAAGGCTTCATATTCTGCTTGATTGTTGGAAGCTGGGAACTCAAACTTGAGGGAAACTTCAATTTGCGTTCCCCCTTCGCTGACCAATATTATGCCTGCCCCGCTTCCAACTTTATTGGAGGACCCGTCTACATATAACTCCCATGTAGTGGATTTCTCCTCTTGATCTCCCGCGTATTCCGCTAGGAAGTCGGTGAGGCATTGAGTTTTTATTGCCGTTCGGGCTTCGTATTTCAAGTCGAACTCAGAGAGCTTTATTGCCCATTGAACCATTCTGTCCGCAATGTCTGTCTTCTGGAGGACCTGCTTCATAGGCTGGTTCGTTTAGACTTTTATTGTGTGTGCTTGGAAATACAGTCGTAACCGGCGTGAGGCTACTACTAAGGAGTATGCAAACTTTTCAAGTTTTTGATACTTTAGTTCTGGGCCTTGTAGAACTTTGCTGGTGAAGTACACAGGATTCTACCCGACCTCATCTTCCCGTATTAGGGCTGATGCTATAGCTCTGTCTGCTACTGACAGGTATAGGACAAGCTCTTCCCCGACCACGGGTCGGGTCAGGATTGGGGGCTGGCTCAAGAACTTTTTGAACTCCCGGAAAGCTTCTTCGCATTCCGAAGTCGATTCGAACTGGCATCCTTTTCTTAGTAGGGAGAATAGTGGAAGGAACCTTAGTGCCGATCCCGCCAGGAATCTAGAAAGGGTGGCAAGCCTTCCATTTTATTGTTGGACCTCCTTTAGACAAGTCGGACTTTTCATTTCCAGGATAGCTTTGCACTTATCAGGGTTTGCTTTGATTCCCCTTTGTGTTAGCATGAACCCTAGAAACTTTTCCGCCTCTACCGCGAAGGTACATTTCGTGGGATTTAGTCTCATCCCATGCAACCTTAAGGTGTTGAAAACTTGCAAGAGATCTGTCAAGAGGTCGGTTTCTGATAAGCGGATAATTTATATGCTTTTTGGCATTGTTTTTAGGTAGTTTTTAGTAGGATCTAGCTACTTTTAGGGATGTTTTCATTAGTTTTATGCTAAATTCACATTTCTGAACTTTACTATGAGTTTGTGTGTTTTTCTGTGATTTCAGGTATTTTCTGGCTGAAATTGAGGGACCTGAGCAAAACTCTGATAAAAGGCTGACAAAGGACTGCTGATGCTGTTGGATTCTGACCTCCATGCACTCGAAATGGATTTTTTGGAGCTACAGAACTCCAAATGGCACTCTCTCAATGGAGTTGAAAAGTAGACATCCATAGATTTCCAGAAATATATAATAGTCCATACTTTATTCGAGATTAGACGACGTAAACTGGCGCTCAACGCCAGTTCCATGCTACATTCTGGAGTCAAACGCCAGAAACACGTCACGAACCAGAGTTGAATGCCAGAAACACGTTACAACTTGGCGTTCAACTCCAAAAGAAGCCTCTGCTCATGTAAAGCTCAAGCTCAGCCCAAGCACACACCAAGTGGGCCCCGAAAGTGGATTTCTGCATCAATTACTTATTTTTGTAAACCCTAGTAGCTAGTCTAGTATAAATAGGACATTTTACTATTGTATCAGACGTCTTTTGACAATATAGTCTCTTGACCATTCGGTTTTTTTCCCTATATTCGGAATTCATATCACATTTTGGGGGCTGGCCATTCGGCCATGCCTGGACCTTCATCACTTATGTATTTTCAACAGTGGAGTTTCTGCACACCATAGATTAAGGGTGTGGAGCTCTGCTGTACCTCGAGTTTTAATGCAATTACTACTATTTTCTATTCAATTCAGTTTATTCCTATTCTAAGATATTCATTGCACTTAGCCATGACGAATGTGATGATCCGTGACACTCATCATCATTCTCACCTATGAATGCGTGACTAACAACCACTTCTGTTCTACCTTAGACCGGGCACATATCTCTTGGATTCCTTAATCAGAATCTTCGTGGTATAAGCTAGAATTGATGGCGGCATTCATGAGAGTCTGAAAAGTCTAAACCTTGTCTGTGGTATTCCGAGTAGGATTCAGGGATTGAATGACTGTGACGAGCTTCAAACTCGCGATTGTTGGGCATGATGACAAACGCAAAAGAATCAATGGATTCTATTCCGACATGATCGAGAACCGACAGATGATTAGTCGTGCTGTGACAGAGCATTTGGACCTTTTTCACTGAGAGGATGGGATGTAGCCATTGACAACAGTGATGCCCTACATACAGCTTGCCATGGAAAGGAGTAAAAAGGATTGGATGAAGGCAGTAGGAAAGCAGAGATTCAAAAGGAGTACAGCATCTTCATACGCCTATCTGAAATTCCCACCAATGATTTACATAAGTATTTCTATCTTTATTTTCTGTTTATTTATTATTATTATTTGAAAACTCCACAATCATTTATTATCCGCCTAACTGGGATTTACAAGATGACCATAGCTTCCTTCATACCAACAATCTTCGTGGGATCGACCCTTACTCACATAAGGTTTATTACTTGGACGACCCAGTGCACTTGCTGGTTAGTTGTGCGGAGTTGTGAAGAAAGTGCTGAGTTATAAACGCGCTTACCAAGTTGAATGCCATTATTAGAGATCACAATTTCGTGCACCAGTTTTCTCCTTAGTTTTCACCAGCATGTCATCTACGTAGACCTTCATTAAGTTCCCAAGGTGGGGAGCGAACACTTTATTCATCAACCTTTGATATGTGGCCCCGACATTTTTTAATCCAAATGGTATAATCACATAGCAGTAGTTTGCTCTAGGTGTGATGAATGATGTTTTTTCCTCATTCGGCTTGTACATCGGGATTTGGTTGTATCTCGAGTAAGCATCTATAAACGACAAGTACTGATACCCTGAGCTTGCATCTAATAAGGTGTTGTTCACATCCTGGGTCGAACTGTCCGACCCGGGATGTTCGACGGATAAAGCGACCGACCTCTTCAGGTCAGGACAACCCGACCTCTTTTCAAAGAGCTCGGCCAAGTCGACAGGAAAGCCCAAATAAGGTCCCAAGTAGAGGAACACGCTCCAAATCTTAAGGCAGCCCAAGCCTACAGAGAGAAAGGCGGTTCCCTGGAAGATAAGATGACCTCACTCAAAAGATAAGATAAGATAAGATAACTAACTTATCTTATCCAAAAAAGGTCACTCCTGGTGATAAAGGATCAGCAGCACTCTCAGTTCCACAAGTCAGACACACCAGCTCCGGCCGCTATACACCTGCCGGACACATCGGCTCCGACCAATACAGAAAATCTCGTCCGAGATCGACCTCCAGTTTCAGGTAACCCTCGAAACACTGGCGCCATTGCCGGGGAACCTGGAAGTCATCCCAACACCATGACGGACAACCATGACAACGACCACGACTCAGGTTTGGAAGATAGAACGCCACACAAGAACACGGATGCTATACTTAAAGATACTCCGGAATTCAATGGAGACAAAAATCCATCAAATCCCGGGGCAATAGAAGCACTTCAAAATCGATTGAAGCAACTTGAAAAAGAAGCCCAACATCAACACGAAAAAGGAGCGGATCTACGTTGGGAGATAAGGCGGCGTCGAGAATTAGAAGATAAGCTTATGAAACTCAAAGCCGATCTCAAAACTAAAGCTACACGACCTTCCACGGAGGATAGCTTTTAGAAAGATCAAGATCCGTTCACCAGGAAAATTATGAAGACCAAAATCCCAAAAAATTTCAAACTTCGGGATATGACTCTATACGACGGCACCTCGGACCCCAACCACCATCTCAGCAACTTCAGAAGTAGAATGTACCTCACTGACGCCTCAGATGCAGTTCGCTGCAAAGCCTTTCCAACAACTCTTACCAAGACAGCCATTAGATGGTTCGATAACTTACCTCCAAAATCCATCTCGAGTTTCGACGACCTGGCCAAAAAGTTCCTGGCCTGATTTTCCATACAAAAGGACAAAGCTAAACACGCACCCAGCCTATTAGGGATCCAGCAAGGAGATCGGGAGAGTCTTCACAACTACATGGAAAGATTCAATAAAACATGCATGGATATACAAAGTCTACCAACGGAAGCTTCCATCATGGGTCTCATAAATGGCCTACGAGAAGGACCATTTAGCCAATCTATATCAAAGAGGTACCCGACATCCCTAGATGAAGTACAAGAACGGGCGCAGAAGTACATCAATATGGAGGAGAATTCTCGACTTGGGGAAGCCTCGAGGCTCGGTTCTGCTTACCGAGATAAAGATAAAGAATCTAGGAAAAAAGAATATCATTCCGGAGAGAAAATAAAAAAATATCATAACTACACCCCTCTTAGGGTATCCCTAGTAGATATTTACAAAGAAGTCTGCCATACGGAAAAAATACCCCCAGCTCGGCCACTTAAAGGCAAAAAGGGAGGAGGAAATTGGAACGAATACTGTGAGTATCATCGAGTCCGAGGACATTCCACCAACGAATGCTTTGATTTGAAGAACGTCATAGAGAAATTAGTTAGGGAAGGAAAACTAGATCGGTTTCTGGCCAACCAGGACGAGGAACCAAGAAAAAGAAGAAGGGATGAAGATGTTGGACGATCTGAATGATCACCCCGCACACCGGAAAGACATATCCACGTGATCCACGGTGGATTTGATGGAGGAGAAATCTCCAAATCATCCCGCAAGCGACACCTCAAAGAAGTGTATCATGTCGAAAGCAAGAAAGAGGTGCCAGACATCCCAGCAATCACGTTTACCAAAGAAGATGCATCCGGAATCATCGCAGGACACGACGATCCTATGGTCATCACAATCATATTGGCAAACGCCAACCTCCACCGTACATTAATTAACCATGGAAGCTTCGCCGACATCTTATTCAAAACTGCCTTCGACAAGCTCGGCTTAGAAGAAAAAGAACTAAGAGCATACCCGAACAACCTGTTTGGACTTGGGGATACCCCAGTACAGCCACTAGGATACGTATCGTTACATACAACCTTTGGAAAGGGGAACCAATCCAGAACACTTAAGATAGATTATATCGTGGTCGACGTAAGCTCAGCCTACAATGCCTTAATAGGTCGGACAACGTTAAATCAACTCGGAGCGATAGTTTCAACTCCACATCTATGTATGAAATTCCCAACTACAGAAGGAATAGCTACAATAAAAGTAAATCAAAAGATGGCGCGTCGCTGTTATAACGAAAGTCTAAATCTCCGAGGCGAAGGAGGAGAGTTCTACACAATCGAACTCGGCAGAGATCAGAGACGAGAAGAACTCCGCCCGCGACCCGAAGGGGAAATAGAAAGAGTCCAGATCGGAGATACCTCGGACAAAACAACTAATATTGGGACGATCCTGAAAGGAGACGCAAAAGAATCACTAATACGATTTTTATGAGATAATGTTGATCTCTTCGTATGGAAAGCTGCCGACATGCCAGGCATAGATCCCGAACTAATGAGTCACAAACTGGCAGTCTACCCGGAATCCCGGCCGGTACAACAAAGACGAAGAAAACTCGGGCCAGACCGGTCTCAAGCTGTAGAAGAACAAGTACAAGCACTACTAGAGGCAGGGTTCATAAGAGAAGTTAAATACCCACTATGGCTAGCAAACGTCGTCTTGGTGAAAAGGTCAAATGGGAAGTGGCGAATATGCACCGACTACACTGACCTCAACAAAGCCTGCCCAAAAGACCCTTATCCACTACCAAGTATCGATGCTCTAGTCGATGCCTCATCAGGATATAGTTATCTCTCATTCATGGACGCATACTCAGGCTACAACCAGATTCCAATGTATCCACCATATCAAGAAAAGACCTCATTTCTCACACCAAAAGCAAATTATTGCTATATCGTAATGCCTTTCGGCCTTAAGAATGCGGGAGCCACTTATCAAAGGCTAATGAATAAAGTATTTTCAGACCACATCGGAAAAATCATGGAGGTCTATGTGGACGACATGTTGATAAAGACACAAAGTGAAGAAACATTACTAACCGACTTGATTCAAGTGTTCAACACCATACGGAAGCACGACATGCGACTCAACCCGGCTAAATGCACCTTCGCAGTAGAGGCAGAAAAATTTCTGGACTTCATGCTCACACAAAGAGGAATCGAGGCAAATCCAGATAAATGCCAGGCCATACTTAACATGAAAAGCCCGACCTGCGTCAAAGAAGTCCAACAACTCAATGGGAGACTGGCGGCCTTGTCCAGATTCCTAGCAGGATCAGCAATAAGATCCCTCCCCTTCTACGCTACCTTAAGGAAGGGAAAAAACTTCGAGTGGACAATGGAATGTGAACAAGCTTTCCGAGACTTTAAAGAATTCCTGGGACAGCCCCCCATCTTATCTCGACCACAAGAGGGAGAACCACTCATACTATACCTCGCCGTAGGAAGTCGGGCAATAGCTTCAGCACTAATTAGAGAAGATGAAGGGGGACAATAACCCGTCTACTTCATTAGTAAAGCACTACAGGGGTCAGAGCTGAACTACCAGAAAATAGAGAAGTTCGCCTACGCTTTGATACTCACATCCCGACGACTTCGCCCATACTTCCAAGCGCACACCATCGAAGTTCGAACCAACCAGCCCATAAAAGGGATACTGCAGAAAACAGATCTAGCAGGAAGAATCCTACAGTGGGCAATCGAGTTATCCGAGTTCGACCTCCAATACGAAGCGTGGACCGCCATCAAATCACAATACCTAGCCGACTTCATTGCAGAATTCACAGACACCATAGAAATCCCCATAGAGTGGAACATATACGTGGACGGTTCCTCAAATAAAGCCGGAAGCGGTGCTGGTGTTATAATCGAAAGTAACCAAGGAACCCAGCTTGAGCTTTCCCTAAAATTCGGGTTCCCGGCCTCAAACAACCAGGCGGAATATGAAGCGTTATTAGCTGGTTTGAAGCTGGCTAGGGAAGTTGGAGCTCAGAAACTCAACATCTACAGTGACTCACAGGTCGTTACCTCGCAGATAACAGGAAGCTACCAAACCAAAGACCTTACCATGAAAAAATATTTGGATAAAACCAAAGAACAGCTCAGACAACTTGGAGAATATAGGATCTGCCACATACCCTGCGAGCAAAATGCCCGAGCTGACGTGCTCTCAAAGCTAGCCAGCACCAAACCAGGGGGCAACAATAGAAGCCTCATCCAGGAAATACTGCAGAACCCATCAATATCTGAAAAAGAAAAAATCCTAGCCATAACAGGTCGGGATCAAGGATGGATGACCCCCATAATTAACTACCTCAAAACAGAAGCGCTTCCCACAGATGAAAGGGAGGCAAAGAGGTTAAAAAGGGAGGCACAGTACTACACTATCATAAACAACATCCTATACAAAAGAGGGATCTCAACACCATTATTAAAATGCGTCCCGACATCTAATACAAAGGAAGTCTTGGAAGAAGTACACAGCGGCATTTGTGGCAACCATCTCGGAGCACAAGCTCTCACTAAAAAAGTACTCCGGGCAGGATTCTATTGGCCAACTCTACGAAAGGAAGTTACAGAATTTGTAAAGACATGTCCACCATGTCAAAAGCATGCCAACTTTCACATCGCCCCGCCAGAAAAACTCATTAGCGTGACCTCACCCTGGCCATTTGCAAAATGGGGACTCGATCTTCTCGGACCCTTCCCACAGGGATCGGGACAAGTAAAATTCCTCATAATAGGAGTAGACTATTTCACGAAATGGATCGAGGCAGAACCCCTAGCCAATGCTACTGCTCAAAGAAGCCGGAAATTCCTATATAGGAACATTGTTACAAGGTTTGGGGTCCCATACTCCATCACCACAGACAATGGCACCCAATTCACAGATGCAGGCTTCAGAAAGTTAGTGGCCGACTTGAATATAAAACACCAGTTCATCTCCGTTGAACATCCCCAAGCCAACGGACAAGCCGAAGCGGCCAACAAAGTCATATTGGCCGGGTTGAAGCGTAGACTGCAAGAAGCAAAGGGGGCTTGGGCCGAGGAACTTCCACAAGTCCTATGGGCGTATCGGACAACCCCCCATTTTACCACGAACGAATCACCATTCCGACTAGCATACGGAGTGGAGGCAATGATTCCAATAGAGGTCGAAGAAGGATCTCCCCGAGTAGTCCACTACAATGAGCAAACAAATTCTCAACTCCAAAGAGAAGAGCTCAACCTACTTCCAGAAATCCAAGAAAAAGCTCGGATCAGAGAAGATGCATTAAAGCGACGAATGGCTTCCAGGTATAATCAGAGGGTAGTGCCAAGAGATTTCGCAGAGAATGATCTCATCTTAATCTGAAATGATATTGGAACAACTCGACCTGGAGAAGGAAAGCTAGCAGCTAATTGGAAAGGACCCTACCGAGTCACAGAAGTACTTGGAAAGGGCTACTACAGACTGTCCGAACTCGAGGGACGAGAACTCCCTAGATCATGGCACGCCTGTAACCTGAGAAGGTACTATAGTTAGATAAAGGTCTCATCACAAGACGTACTCTTTTTCCTGAAAAGGTTTTTTAATGAGGCATCAAGATTGAGATTTAATCCGACTTAAGGGTATAAGAACTCCCGCCTGTATATATTTGCACTTTCTTTAAATAAAAATACATTTCATATATTCTACAAATGCTCAAGACGCATTAATCTGAAGCATTCATCGACCGATTATAAAGCAACAGATCAAACAAGAAGTGAAGAACAGATTCACTATACGATCTTGATAGGAATAATCGACCGACAAAGGTGAAAACGTGATTCACCTAAAGGTCGATTAAACCAGGACAGAAACCACAATCTACAAATCGGAAAAAGATGAAAACAGAATAATGCAAGAAGTTATCGAAAGTGATCCCGAAAAAAGAACCTGACGAGGTCTTATGGATTGCTATATAATAACTTAAAAAAGACTGGCCGAATATTAAAAAATCAGATCAAACCAGTCCAAGTTATCAGCAAATCCCTGGAAAGAGGTCTGGCCAACCCTATTAAAGAGGAATTGCTATAACTTAGAACAGATCAACCTAACGAAGTCGGTTTCCTACAAAACAAGTTGTAAAAGTAATCCCTGAAAGAGACCTAACAAAGGTCCAAGAAAGAGGATTACAAAAACAACTTAGAAGAGATCGACCTAACGAAGTCGGTTTCCTACAAAACATGTTGTAAAAGTAATCCCTGAAAGAGACCTACCAAAGGTCCAAGAAAAAGGATTACAAAAACAACTTAGAAGAGATCGACCTAACGAAGTCGGTCTCCTAGAAAGATAAGTTATAAAAGTAATCCCTTAAAGAGACCTGGCAAAGGCCCAGAAAAGAGGATTACAAAAATAACTTAGAAGGGGACCAACATAAAAGAAATCGGTTATAAGGCGCTAAAAATACAAAACAAAAGCAAGGAAATCGAAAAACAAGTTGGACCCCCCTAAAGTATCCAAGCTACAAACAAAAAGTACAAAAGCAATCTAAAGAGGCCAAGCAGCAAGATTCCGACAGACACCCTGCTAGAGCACAATGAAAGCATAGTATGATAAAGCTTCAAAGAGGCCACCAAAATCAACCTCAGAGAAACCATTTTGTTTTCAAAATAAGTTGCTAAAAACAGCAATCAGAGTATCAACAGTCAATAAAACATCATTCACAAAAACAAGTTCAAAAGCCCACAAATCAGGCTATTTACACAAATATTCAGAAAAAAGATCAGCTAAGATCAGGAGCCTTCCCGACAGCATCAGTACGGGGAGAAGGAGGGCGAGTCTGAAGGGGCACAGTATCTACGGTTCCATCATCCCGGTTCAGAATCTAGCAATCTGGATCGGATGTAACGGGAGGAACAGAGGAGGTCGACACCTCAAGAGAAGGCACTGGGGGAGGGTCAGTCTCATCATCATCCTGGTCATCAGGGACAATCTTACCATCCCTCACGACATTGTCCAGGCTGATGAGAGTCAAGTCGGCATCAGGAGCAACAATCCGGAACTACTCCATCAGGTTCTCGGAGGCGGCAGTTACGCTACCCACAAGGTGACCCTAAAGCTCACCATAATTAACCCGAGCAGTTTCCAAATCCTCCCGAAGATGCATCAATTCCCTATAAGCCGAGACATAGCTATCCTTATGTTTTAGTGCCATGTCCTCGGCCAGTTTCAAAGAAGCAGCCAAGGCAATAGAACTGGCCGTCTCACCCTCCAGCTCCTTCTCCACCTTCGCCAACTTCACCTCCAACTCCTCCTTCAGACCCTTGATTCGATGAAATTTTGACTTGGCCTCTTCCATGAAGGATTTTGTGGCATGAATCGGAATCCCCTGAACCGTTCAGAATATAGCCGCACCCATATGAGCCATCTTCACACTACTTTTGGTGATAAAATCCAGATGCTGAAGAAGAGACACGTCGTCCATAGAAAGCCCACCATAGGGGGCAATTTGCTGGTCAATAAACTCGATAGCATCAAAATCCGGGGCATCCAGGTTGAAGGGCTCGGATGTCTTTTGCTTTTTTAAGGGAGGGACACCAGAAGCAACGACAGAAGTCTGAGGAGGATCGACCTGAAGAAACCGAGTAGTAGGAATCACTTTCCTCGGCCCAAGGGAACTCGGCACAGGAGGCTTCACTGGGACCTGTGACGATCCCTCACCGGCCACCTTGACCGAGATGTTCAGAGCAGCAGTTGCCTTCTTTGCCCTTTTGAAGGCCTTCATGGAGTCACTGTTCTTTGACATCTCTGCAAATATAAAATCAGCCACAACAAAGAATTACAAATCCGATAAAAGGAAGAAAAAGGAAACAAGTATGGAAACAAGTTAGACAAATACCCAAAACAGCCCGAATCAAGGACGGGTCATTCAAATATCTTTTTGTATCAAGATGGGGTGGTTTCCCCCAGAGATCCTCAAGAACAACTACAAAAGCGCGCTCGACATCATCAAGCATCTCCCAAGTATAGCGAGACACTCTTACATCCTTCTGCCACTCTAGAGAGAAAGAGGGCTCATCATTTTCATCAAGAAAAAAGGGGCGGGCCCCCTCAACAGCACGAACCTTAAAAAAGTAGTTCTTGAAGTCCTTAAAAGACTCGTCATACATAGCAAAATCCTTATGGCCCTGGGCAGACCTGAAGGAAACCCAGGAAGCTTTCTTTTTCGAAGAACCGCCAGGCTTGGCGGAAACAAACAAGTAAAGGAAAAGAGTTTGAGGGGGTGTTACATTTAATTCTCGGCAGAGAAGCTGAAAAATTTTAATAAAACCCCAAGAATTTGGGTGAAGCTGGGATGGAGCAATGTTACACAACCACAACAGGTCGGTCTCAAAAGCAGTAAAAGGAAAGGAAACGTTCAACTGACTGAAGAAGTATTCATAAGCATAAAAGAAGCGATGTTCTTCCTCAACAAAAGTTGGAAAGCAGACTCTCTCATTAGAATCAGGAGCAACAAGCTCGTAATCCTCCTCGCGGGCATTGTTACCACAAATCCTATGGCGCTTCCTCAGTTCTGTGTAAAACTTAGCATCCACAACAGAAACACACAGCAAAACAAGGGAGTCCAGCCAATCGGACATCCCCTCGGGAACTCTGGAAGACATCTCTACAATGTTATTGCGAGAAGACATGATGCCAACTAATCATACAAGTAAGAAAAGAAGATGGGGTTACTAAAAACATCTCAGACAAGGGAGAAAACAACTCAATACGATACAGGCGAAACAAACAGAAAAGGAAAACCCCAAGACTCAAACCAAAAGTCTTGGGGCATCCTTTGGAGGCAATAATCAAGTAAGGTTTCTAGAAAAATCTACAGCTCCTACCCCAGCATTTCTCAAGCAAGAAAAAGACTTCAAATAAGCAAACATTTTTAGAAAGCATAAGCCATTACAGTCTACCAAGCAAAAAGCATTACCGAACATCAAGCACGCCAAGCAGAGACCATTAAAGATGCAACCTTTTTTCAAGATCAGACAAAAGCAACCTTCAAATAAAACAAGGAATAGACGCGGACAGTAGTATCAGAACAGAAACAACAAAGAACATGCAAAGCCCTAAAAGCATCAAGCAAAAGCAAAAGGATCATGCAGAAGATAGAGAAAACTCCCAGAAAGCACATTTCAACAAATCTAGGGCACGACGGAAACATAAAGATCTAAACTTTCTCAAAAAAGGGAGGATCAGAATCAAAACCTCATCACAAAACCAAAAACAAAGAAAAAGCACAAAATGGGACTAACCTGGAGACGAAAAGAAGCTTCGAAGAAAAATAAATGGAGGTGCAGAAGTGAAAGAGTTGCCCTAAAAATTGCCAAGCGACGCCGCGAACGCTAGGAAGCAGAAGTACAAGCGAAAGACAGAGAGCAAAGAGGGAAGAGGAAAAAAGTTGCGAAGAAGTTACAAGGAAAATAAAAGAAGAGAAACCGTTTTCTGGGTTTTCAAAATCAAAAGTAAAGAGCCTAGGGGAAACGGGGCAATTAATGCTCAAAGTTAAAGAAGGCATTAAACCCTCGCACGTTCCCAAAAAAGCGCCGATATAAAAGCGCGCGTCTTTTAGAGGAAACGTTCTACATTCAAAGCTGCTACAAAAGAATCAATGAAATGCTTGAGTTCAGCTTCACCAAAGAAGGACCGAAGTCAAGGACTCGACCACAAAAAAGAAGACCGAGCTCAGGCAGAGGCACTGTTCACATCTTGGGTCGAACTGTCCGACCCGGGATATTCAACGGATAAAGCGACCGACCTCTTCAGGTCAGGACAACCCGACCTCTTTTCAAAGAGCTCGGCCAAGTCGACAGGAAAGCCCAAATAAGGGCCCAAGTAGAGGAACACGCCCCAAATCTTAAGGCAGCCCAAGCCTACAGAGAGAAAGGCGGTTCCCTGGAAGATAAGATGACCTCACTCAAAAAATAAGATAAGATAAGATAACTAACTTATCTTATCCAAAAAAGGTCACTCCACACCATTATAAATACACTGGAGCACCCAGGTATAACTCATACTATGATTCTACTCAATACCTGTTTAATACCCTTGCTAACTTAAGCATCGGAGTCCCTTGCAGGTACCTCCCACCCTTCGGTGATAAAGGATCAGCAGCACTCTCAGTTCCACAAGTCGGACACACCAGCTCCGGCCGCTATACACCTGCCGGACACGTCTGCTCCGACCAATACAGAAGATCTTGTCCGAGATCGACCTCCAGTTTCAGGTAACCCTCGGAACAGGTGTCAATACTGGGAAGTGGATATGGGTCTTTGGGGCATGCTTTGTTCAGGTCGGTGTAGTCGACGCACATCCTCCACTTGCCATTTTGCTTTTTGACTAACACTACATTTGCTAGCCATGTCGGGTACTTAACCTCTCGGATGAAGTTGGCCTCCAAGAGGGCTTGCACTTGTTCCTCCACCACCTGAGCTCGTTCTGTTCCGAGCTTGCGCCTGTGCTGTTGTACGGGTCATGATCCGGGGTGTACTGAAAGCTTGTGGGACATGAGCTGAGGGTCTATCCCTGGCATGTCGGAAACTTTCCAAGCAAAGAGGTCGGAATTATCTCGCAGGAGCTTTATCAGCCTTTGTTTCAAATCTCCGTCTAGGCTGGCCCCTATGTTGATATTTTTCCTTCCTCTTTTCCGATTTGAACCTCTTCGGTTCTTCCACCCGGTTGCGGCCGCAGCTATTCCTTAGCTTTTATTCCCTCGAGCTCTATGGTGTGAACTTCCTTGCTCTTTCCTCGGAGGTTTAAGCTTTCATTGTAGCATTTTCTTGCCAATTTCTAGTCTCCTCGTACCGTCGCTATTCCCTTAGGTGTTGGGAATTTCATGCAAAGGTGAGGGGTTGACACCACCGCTCTGAGCCGATTTAGCGTAGTCCTGCCGATTAAGGCGTTATACGCCGACCCGACATCGATGACGATAAAGTCGATGCTCAGAGTTTTGGAATTTTCCCCCTTTCCGAAGGTCGTGTGGAGGGGAATGTATCCCAGTGGCTTAATTGGCATGTCTCCTAGCCCATATAGGGTGTCCGAGTAAGCTTTTAGCTCCCTTTCATCCAACCCTAATTTGTCAAATGTGGGCTTAAAGAGGATGTCTGCCGAACTCCCTTGGTCTACCAAGGTTCTGTGGAGGTTGGCATTCGCCAAGATCATGGTTATCACCACCGGATCGTCATGCCCAGGCATGATCCCCTGTCCATCCTCTTTGGTGAACGAGATGGTCGGGAGGTCGGGAGACTCGTTTCCAACTTGATGAACTCGCTTTAGGTGTCTTTTGCGAGAAGAATTAGTGAGCCCCCCTCCCGCGAATCCTCCAGAGATCGTATGTATGTGTCTCTCAGGGATTTGTGGTGATGGGTCTCTTCTGTCCTCATCATCTATCTTCCTTTTTCCATGATTGTGCGACCTTTCCATGAGATACCTATCAAGTCGGCTTTCCCTGGCCAACCTTTCTATCACATTTTTAAGGTCATAGCAATCGTTTGTTGAGTGGCCATACATCTTATGGTACTCACAGTTGTCGCCGCGGCTTCCTCCCTTTTTGTTTTTGATGGGTCTAGGGGGCGGCAATCTCTCGGTATTACAGATTTCTCTGTATACGCCTACTAGGGAGACTTTTAGAGGAGTATAGGAGTGATATCTCCTCGGCCTGTCGGGACCGACCTCCTCTTTTTTCTTGGGCTCCCTTTCTTTCTCTTTTGCTGAGTGAGGGGGCCCTGTCGCCAGCTTGGCTCCCGTAATCTGGCATTTTCCTCCATGTTGATGTACTTTCCTGCTCTGTCTTGTACATCACTCAAAGAGGTGGGGTGCCTTTTGATATGGACTGAGAGAAGGGTCCCTCTCTAAGTCCATTTACTAGCCCCATGATAACTGCCTCGGTGGGCAGGTCTTGAATCTCCAAGCACGCTTTGTTGAACCTTTCCATGTAGTCTCGTAGAGGTTCTCCGACCTCCTGTTTGACTCCTAGGAGACTCGGTGCGTGCTTTACTTTATCCTTCTGGATGGAGAACCTCATTAAGAACTTTCTCGAGAGGTCCTCAAAGCTGGTAACCGACCTTGGGGGATGCTATCGAACCATTTCATCGCTGCTTTCGACAGGGTGGTCGGGAAAGCTTTGCAGCGAGTCGCATCAGAAGCATCAGCCAGATACATCCGACTTTTGAAATTGCTTAAATGATGCTTCGGATATATGGTTCCGTCATAGAGGTTCATATCAGGGCTTTTAAAGTTCCTTGGAACTTTTACCCTCATTATATCCTCACTTAACGGGTCTTCTCCCTCCAGGGGCGACTCTTCTCTGTCACCACGAGAGTTCCGACTTCTAAGGGAAGATTCGAGCTTCAAGAGTTTTTCTTCCAACTCTTTTTATCGCTCTATCTCTTCCCTGAAATTTTGCTCTGCCTCTCGTTGTCGTTCTAATTCTTGTTCCAGTTGTTCCAGTTGTTCCAAACGACCTTGGTGGCCGTGGACCAGCCCCATTAGCTCGATTGCATGGGGTGTCCCTTCCTTTCCGGACTCTTGTCCTTTCGAGGAATTTATCTTTGGGTTCTTAAACCCAGAGGTGCCTTCTCTGTGCTGGTCGTTGGTTCCTTGGTGAAGGGTCAGGTCCGCATCATTGTTTCCGGTATCTGGATTTTCTTGTTCGGAATCAGACACCGTATGACCATCTTCCGATGAGTTGTCTGCCATTACTAGTTGATCTCTCGGGTCCCCGGCAACGGCGCCAATATTATGTTGGTTAACCAGAGATTTATGGGCTGGACTCGGTAGGTTGGCCCAATCGTCTGAGGAAGGAAGCCTTCGAGCGGGTTCACACCTTTGTGGCCTCCGTCCGACTCGCGAGTGTGAGAGAATAGGGGGTGGTACCTGCAAAGACACTCCGATGCCTAAGTCAACAAGGGTGTGAGCAGGTCTAGAGAATATTGGGACTTAGAGATACTTGAGGGGTGTTAGTGTATTTATAGTAGTGAACTAATAACCACCGTTGGAGTAGTTCCAACTTTTAGGGCGGATAACCGTCCCTTTATCTTAGGGAGGTTACGATATGGCTCCTGGAAGTGGATTGAGAGATTTTAGGGGCACTTATTATCTGCCAGCTAATCTCTACTTTCGACTTCGTAGGGGCAAGTCGTGGGGAGCACCGACTTCTTAGAGGAAGGTTGGTATACTGTGAGGCTCAACCTTGTGAGTTGGGCCTGTCGTTTGGACCTGGACCTTAGCGTTGGGCCAAGGTATGAACACTATCTTTTCTCAGTTCGGTCTATCACATTTTGGTGGGACATTTCGATGATTAATCGAATTTTAAAACTGCTTTGGATAAAACTCATTTTTTCATGTTTGTGTATGGAGAGAATGAGTAATAGTCATTATTTTTTTTAACAAGAGATCTCAAGACAATATGTGGAGCAAGAACAACCACAAGTAAATAAAGAAGTTAAAAAAAATTGCAAAAAAAAAAATTCATCAACTATTTTTTGTGCTCTCTCTTCTTATAGTGTACTTCTAATTTTATACTCCTAATTGTGTACTCGTGGAAACATCTCCAACTATTCTAATCTTACTAAAATTCTATCAATCCGATTGCAAGACCGTTAAGCGTAAGTCCACCAGTTGCACATCTTCTTGTATCCAATTCGCTGACAGCATCTTTTATCCCCTCCACCTGCACAATCTCGTTGAAGTCTCTCATAGAGACTGATATAACCCTGCGATATAACTCAGTTCTTCTCACACAACAAATTTCTCTTCTCTTATATGAGTCTCATACACCAAAAAAAGCACAATTAAAATTATTTTTAATAAGATCCCTTCAACACACAACCAAAGCTCCCCTTTATGACAGCGACTCATTTTAAACATTATTTCTTCTCAAATTAATAGTAAACCACTTGAGGCCCCTCCAACTCAACATATTCTCATTTCGCAGCATCACTCCCCCAAATTCTTATTACATCAAACTTCGTCACTACCTGCCACTTAGTCTCAAACAAGCCTAACATATTCAATTTAAATTTGTTTCTTGAGATTTTGACCATGCTCAAATTTTCATCACCCATCAACCCCCTAACATCCAAGAACAAAATTATTTTAAAAATTATTACACACCTTTTTTTATTTTTATTTTTGGGCCTGCAGCGCCTTGCTTTCTCTTTCTGTTTTGCCAATCTTCTTTTCTAAGCAATTTTTTCATTCTGTGCTTGGAGAATAGAAATAATATCATCTTCTTCATTGTCTGAAATTGCACCTGATTCCAACGCGAGGTCCCAAGTTTTTCTATTTTCAAGTATCCGCTCCTCTAAAATACTATCTTTGTTTCCCTTACTTCCTTCATTCTTGTCTGAACCACCATCATCAACAACCCTCTTCCCATCTACTTCTTCATCGTGTTCTGATAGCTTCTCCGGTCTCTTTGTCATTGTTGTTCCCTTTGTGTCAGAATCCATGCCAGTATCATTCACAATGTCATCCCTATCACCCGTTCCTTCATCAACGTCTTCTGCACCATCGTCATTAACATACACACCCAACCCACCAGTCCCTCCATTCAATGTCACCTCGGGAGAGTAGCGGCTTGGTTCTCTGCCACCAACTCTTTCTCGATCTCACGACCCAACATAGGTGGTGTCATGGTTGCGCATCTCCCTTGCCACGTTGAGCCTCCTCTGTCGTGGCCAGCCTTTAGCTTTCCTCCTTCAACACTGATTCGATCTCCCTCGGTCATCTATGTGCCAGTCTCCAGCGCAAGTTTTGTAGATGCAGCTTCCTGCACACTTGCCGTAAACCCTTCCCTAGCTTGCCCATCCCTATCGTGGAAACCGTGCTCTATTTCCATCAAGCACGATCCATATTCTAGACCCAACCCAACATCACCGAATCGATTGATTGAGGAGACCGGACTCAGTTATCCTTTCCTACCTTTTTGGGACATCCTTGAATTGTTGGGCCTAGCACCAAGCCTACAAAGAACCTTCTTTTTCTTATTCCTTTTGCCCTTCCTTACCAGCCCATTAAAGTTACCTTCATAAACCCATGTAACTGTATTTTTAGAATTAGCTTTATAATTAATATAATCACATCCCACACAATTCGCTCTCCCTTCAATTCCTTCATAAATTGGTTGATATGTTACCATTTTTACCTGATTTTATTTTGAACGATCATTAATCAACTCATTCAAAATAATTTCAAAAATTACCAACCTGTCCTTATCTTCTTTGTCTTTTCTCAGCTCCCCCATCACCACATGGGCTGCCTGGTCATTGAAAATCGCCGATTTTATAGCTCGTGCATTCCTTAAGCCCGTACCCGCACACTCCCTTTCTGCAACTGTTCTTCGTTGTTCACAGCTATAGTCACATTTTTCATTAATTTCTTCATAACAATTCAAACCGAAAGCCTCCCGTCCAACTTCTTTCACTAGCACATCGAATCCACTGAAACCTATTGTGATATGGACCTATTCATTAATCATATCCATGACACAAGTATCAATTTGAACTTGTCCAACACTAAAAGACATGCACGATTTTGTCACAACCGACTACTTTTCTCCATTGGCCTCCTAACATACTAAAGGTATCTGCTGACCACGCGTGTAACGGAACTCCGTAGCATTCTTACCACACTCTTCGAGTTTCACATCGCTCCGTCTCATCCCATCTCCATATACTATAGAAGAATTGCAAGAGACTATGCATTTTAAACGTATATGCTTCTTCTGCATTCAATACAAAATCAAAAGTCAAAAGAACTTTATATGCTCCTAGTTTTCGTACTTGGACAACTTGAGGCCATTTTTTTCCAATCATCTTCTTCAAGGAACTAAAATCAATTGCCTTCGTCGTACCGCCGACCAGACTTCTCCGTAGCCAGTCCAGATTCTCTTTCACCACCGATACTTCCACTTTCTTTGTCCACCCATTTTCATGCGGGTCTGATTCTTTTTGGTGACTTGTTAGTTTCTCTACCTACCTTTGGTTATCTTTTCCCTGAGGCTGAGAATTTGTCTTGTTCCGACTATCACCTCCTTCCTGAGCTGTCTTTTGGACCTTTGTTTCAGTTGTTTGTCTATACTTTGCTTCTCCTACGTACACAATCTTCCCTCTCAACCTCATACGATTCATTTCTGTTATAGCCTTCAGAGCTCCACCTTTTGTTGTGTATCGGATGAACGCAAATATATACATATTACCACCTTTTTGTTTTCGTGATACATAGATGTCGTTAATGCGTCTAGTCTAATTAAACAGATGGAATAATTCATCCTTCAAAATGTCTTCAGGGAGATTATCATCAAAGATAGAGAAAGACTCATTTTCCAACCGTTGATACTCTTCTCGATTCCAAATCCTGGGATCTTTTGCATGTTCCTTAGTTCTAACCCACCCTGTGTTTCCCACCCTCTGTCTCACTCCTTCTCTCATCTCCAATCTCTAATCTAGTATGGTATATTGTAATCTTATAGAGTACTAACTCTTTTATTTGATATTTTTGTGTATTATTGCAATAATACGTAAATATAACGAAGAACTCATCACGAATAAATGATGTTCTACTTCTTTGGTGGATCAAGGTGTCTGCTATAATGAAAACTTTTAGAAAAACAGAAATTTTCAACACTTATAAACTGATTAAACTGACCACTTCGATTTGGTTTTCAAAATTACAGTTAAGGAGGTGTTCTTATATCATGTTGTTTGATATGAATTAAGCTTAGTTTGAGAAGATTGAGGCAATAAAATCTAATAGTTCTTAGATCATTGGTGATCCAAGTCATCATAGCTTAGCTACAGGAAAGAATATCTTGTAGCACTTGTGAAAAAAGACTTTTAGTGAAAGATAAACATTTTAGCTATATCAAGATATATTCTTGTGTACATCTTTTGAACTCTATCTCTTTTGTTTATATTATTTGAGTTATTTATATGAGTTTAATTTTAATGTATTGATAGTGTAAAACATTTTATATAGTCGTATAATTATATCTGTTCTTTTAGATGATCATTTACATAGTTAATTTGAAAGGTAGTTATTTTATTTACGTGCGTAAAACCCAGATAAATAATTAATAATAAATTGAGTGTGAGCAAAAGGGATTAGAAAATAAAATTGAGACAAAAATATAAATGATTGCAGAAAAATGTGTAACAGCACTAAAATCAACTGTACCGGCTTAAATCTATCCGGTGCTGTGAGTAAAAAAATTATAACTGTAAAAAAGACAAGAAAAGTATTTAGAACATAAGACCGAACACTTATCTTAAAGGTTTTGACCCTATGTTGGGCCAACGGGCTAAGATTTTCATTGGGCCTTACTTGGGCACAAAATTTATGACATATAACCCTCATTCCATCAGCGTTCACTCTCATTTTAGCCTTGAGAGTGAAAGAGAGCACGCAGAGAGGAGAAGAGAGTGAGAAGAACAAGCCCTAAATACTATTTACTTTGCAACTTCAAATTCACATAACTTTTAAATCGTAGCTCCGATTGAAGATCCGTTTATGGCCATGCGACCATCTCGCTATGCTCTTCAATTTTATACCACTTTTTATATGAATACTCCCAAAAACCTTGATTTATTTTTGAGTTTTCCTCCCAATTCGTGTTTTGAGTATGTCGTGTTAAGATTTTTATAATGCTTAAGGTAAGGGGACTCTTTTTCCTTTGATTCCCCCTTATATGAAAATCCTAGCTTGAAATGTTGAGAAAATTGATGTAATTATATAATATAGAATAGCTTAGGTGCTTGGTTGATCTTGGTGTGAATTTTGGCACTTGGAATGATTATGGAGCACTTGGTGGAGGCTTGGTGCCGTTGATTGAGGCTTAGGTATGATTGAGAAGAAAATCCAAGTTGTTTGAAAACACCGTCATTAAGGTACGTGTTTTAGTTTTGGATAGGCATTATGTAAAGTTATGTAAAAACCTAGGTTAATTGCCTTAAGATAGGTTTGAATAAAAATTATTAGTTGATGATTGACTAATTGTTGTGATATAATGTGAATTTGAGAAATGAGTATGTCTGAGTTGAATATGTATTGTGCTTGGATAAATATTGTGGTTGATTGCGTTTGAAAGGCTTTGATATGAAAATTAGGCCAGAGGCTGTGATAGCGTGAGGTATCCCCTTTTTGGTAAGTTATGGTAAGTTGGTATAAGCACTATATTGTGAATTGTTGTGAAATTGATGAGAATTAGTTGAACAATTGATTGTTTAGTTTTGATTATTGGTGGAATAAATGTTGGAATGGATTGATGGTATTGAATTGGATTGATTAGGTTTGGAATGATTAGGAAGGATAAAAAATTGATAAATGTAGGTTGAGGATGCCTAGAAATGGTTTTGAGATGGTTTTGAACTGAATTGAATTGAGAATTAATGAATTTGGCACTTAAGTAAAATTTGGTAAAAATCGATTTTTGACCAATTTCGACAGGGCATAACTTGGCACTTGGAGGTTGAAATTGATTAAACTTTAGCTTAAATTAAAGCCAGTAAAAAGTTATGAACAATTAAAAATGAGTCCAAAAATATGAAAACTGAGATTATACAAAAAAATCAAGATTTTGGCCTAGTGTACGTGTGCACAACTCAAAATGAGTGTTGCAGCTCATACGTATGCATGAGGGGTGATGCATATGCACAAGGGTGATGTGTACGCACAGATCCTTTTTTTATTATTTGTCTTTTCTAGCAAGCTTGTAAACCCCTAGAGTATCTGATGACTTATTTTTAAACTTTGGATAGAGTGTGACTAAGTCTAATAAATTAAATTGAGTTATTCCCAAAATAAACATATAGCTGAATGGAGAAAATGTTGCGGGAATGGTGATTTTATCCCGCTCGCGGTGAGAACAGAGGTGTCATCCCGCTCACGTGTTAAAGAAATTGGCAAATTGATAAAAGGTTGGGGTTAATGAACTTAAGCTTAAGGAATTAATAACGAATTGAGGTTAATAAATCTAATAATTTGTGGAATTGATTAAAGTTAATGATCAGTGATTGACATTTGGGTAAGATGCAAGGATTGTGGTTTGTCCTACTTGCTCGGATTGAGAGTTGAAACACCTGGGTAAAATGTAAAGGTTGTAGTTTGTCCCACTTGCTCCGGATTAGGATTTAAGGAACCTGGATAAGATGCAAGGATTTTTGTTTGTCCCACTTGCTCCGGGTTAAGATTTTAAATACCTGCCTGGATAAGATGTAAGGACCGTGACTCTGTTCCACTTGCTTCGGGTTAAGTGGGGATGGTGGTATTATTCCGCTCACGAGGAAATGAAGTTAATTACTTAATAACGAATTGAGATTAACGAATCTAAGTTTGATAATGGATAAAAGAATGTGGTTAATAAATATAATAACTTGTAAATTTGGTTAAAGACACTGATGTTGACTGTGTATGGATGGAGTGGGTGAGTGGCTGAGTGTTATCCTGCTTGCGTGTTTGAGAATTGATAATGATTCTTGATTGGCAAGGACGGTGGTCTTATCCCACTTACATATTGATTTGGCACCCCGCACCTGTACCAGGTAAGGACGGTTATCTCATCTTGCTTGCTCGCAGTCGCGGTGTGACCCGGAGAAGGTGACAGGGTACTGTTCCTTTGAGACGGAATGATATCCCCAATGAGACAAGTGACATGGCACTCTTCCTCTGACACAAGTGACAATAAGTTGAGAATGTTCCTTTTTGGAGATGTGGTGGGTTGTTTTGCCCACGTTCTCTCTGATTGTAAGATGACAGGGCACTCTCCCTTTGAGATAAGTGATAGGGCACTCTCCCTCTAAGAAATAATGATGCCTCCAGTGAGAAGGTGATAGGGAACTATCCCTCCGAGATCGGCTTTTGATAAGCCTAGTTATGTTTTTCTTTCCGGGGATGCGCAATCGAGAGACAATGTCTGGGTTAGCTACCGAATGTGTCGGGTTCTGGCAGTTTAACCGACACGTGAGCTCATGGCCAGTAAGATAGTCTTGCATCATTTGCATCTATGTGACATTGTTTGAGTGTTCTTATTGTATTTGGTTTACCTATATGATTATTTCTATTTAACTGCTATTTGCCCTACTTGTTGTAATTCCTTTTGATTGTACTTGAATCTCATTACTTGTGTTTAGTTCTATTAAGAACATTGAGATTATGATGATGTATCGAGACTAATGAGATCGTTGATAATTCTTTAAGAGTGTTGAGAAAACTGAGACTATTGAGACCAATGAGATTATTACGATTCATGAGACTGAAAATATTGATAAACAGAATAACAATGATAATTTGATAACTGTATGAGACTGATAAGATCGAAAGGACTTGATACTGAATAGAATAATTGTGATATTAAAAATAAAGATAATGATGTATTGGGCATAACTGAGGCTAGAGATAATTAATGAGGGTTGAGACTTAGTAACTTAACCCTGTTTGGATTACAAGAATCCTAGGCTTGAACCTTTGTATAATTGGAGACTAGGATTGCCTAGCAGATTCATGCCATTTTACATAGTCTCTATTTAGAATTATTATCCTGGTGGGAACCTTCGGATTCTCATCCGTTGTGAAAATTATTGTTTTTCAGATAACAGAATGTGACACACCTCATTGAGTGCGCTAGACTCTTGATGAAGCGAAGAAGTCATCTTTTGAAGTTTATTTTGCTTTATGTAGTATCTTTTCTCCGCTTTTGAATATTATATTGTATATTCCTCTTAGAGGTTTTATTATGGAGAAATAAGTTGTATTTTGTATACTTTAATTCTGTAATATTCTAGCCAGTCTTTTCTTCGCATGTCGAGACTAGTACTTATGTATCTATTCTTATATCTTTGAATATATGTATATTATATTTTTTTTAGCATCGTAATGTCTCACTACCTCTAATTTACGATTATATGTAAGACTTTGTATCGTAAAATGTTACAATGTGACATTACATAATTAGCATATCGTGTAAAACTACTTTACACTAATAGTAAATCAAATTAAATTCTATTTATATACCTCATAAGTTATTTTAAAAATCATTCTAAAATGGTTCTACACCTCAAAAGTGTTCCTCTAAAATAAATGTTAGAATTTTCCAAACTAAGAATTAGTTTCCAATGGTCACAATTTTAAATAATTCGATAAGTATTTTTTAAGTTTGTTTCACAAAAAATTATAATTAAATACAATTTAATTTTATTTTTGTGCACATCTAGCTATTTCATCAAGATCATCGTTAGATGACATCAACGATGGCCCAACCTCATACAAGAGCAATGTGGCACCGTCGATGGGTTGTAGCCTTTCTGTGTGTCCATATAAAAACTCACAGAAAACATGTTCAAAAAAGATGACAAAATTATATTCAAACCTGTAGAGTTGGATATTGAAAAAGTGAAGTCAACAAAATATGAGAAAGAGATTCTGAAAGTTGAAAAGAAAGATAATTGAGCAATAAAATCACACATACTTTGTTATTACTATTATCAATATATATAAGTTTATTCAATACTTAGAGCACTAAGCACCTATTTTCTAACAAACTATATACATCAAAGCCGTTAAGAAGTACTCCATTAATAAAGTAAAATGCTAACAAAATTTACATAATTTATATGCTAACTCTTATAAGACTATTATTAATATATTGCCTCAATTACATTCTCTCAAGTTGGGACGTGAAAATTGATGAAACTCACTTGGTCATTATAAGAAAAGAAACCTTTAGGTGAGAGTAACTTAGTTAGGAATAATTTGGGTTGTTAAAGAAATTAGAAGGAGTTTAATTAGTCCTTCTGAACTCTATCACAAATAATATGACAGTCAATCTCCATATGCTTAGTCCTTTAGTAAAAGAATGGATTAGTAGTGATAGTACGTAACAATAGAATGAGCGAGAGGTATTCTAAAGTCTTTCAAAACCATACTTCTCCACAAGTGATAAGAGTTATTACTCTATATTCGATTTCAACTTAGGAGCGAGCCACAGTGTGTTGTTTTTTACTTTGCTAAGAAATCAACGACTTCCCAGAAAAGTAACAAAACCCATATACTAAAAGCCTAGTGTTTATACAAGCTCCCCAATTGGAGTCGGAGAAGGCAGTGAGTATGAGATTATCAGAGGTGAAAAATAGCACTTTTTTGCTGGAGCACCTTTAAGATATCGAAGTACTTGGAGAGAAACTTGAAAATGTTTTGATGTGACATAGTTTAGGAATTTCGTGAGTTTGCTAACGGCAAAACATATATCTAGTTGTGTATTGGTAAGGTAAATTAAACGTCCAATTAGCTGTCTATAAGGAGCAACATCATTAAGAGAAGTTCTTAAAGATTTAGATAGATGTGTTGTATATCCATTATTGTGGAGGCTGGTTTTCCGTTTATGAATTCAAAATTAATCAAGCAATTCAAGAGTTATTCGTTGATACATGGCAATGCCTTGTTGACTTCTGAAAATTTCTAAATCAAGAAAGAATTTTAATTCGCCAAGATCTTTAATTTTAAACTCGTTATCTAGGAGCTATTTCATCTGGTGGATTCTATGGTGCCTTTCATTGTGGTGCCTAAATTGCCTAACTTACTTTTATAAGTAAAAAATAAAATATATAAAGTAAAACTAAAATATTTAAAAGTTTATTAAATATTATATTTTTGTCTTTTTTAATAAGTTAGGCATCATGACTTAGGCACCATAGCATTCACCATTTTATCCTAGCAATTTCTCTCCAATCATCCCTTGCTAAAACCAGGCCATCCACGTAGATAAGGATACATCTAAAGTCTGAATAAGATAGTTTAATAAACAAATAACTATCTAATTTTGATTGAGTATATCTATTTTCAATGAGAACAAAGTACAGCTTCTGATGCCACTACCTACTAACCTGTTTCATGTCATATAATAAATTTTTTTAGCTTACAAATTAAATTAGTTAGGACTACTAATCCTAATGGAGGTTTCATGTACGTTTTTTCTAATAAATTTTCATGGAAAAAAAGTAGAATTGACATTCAACTTGTGGACATACCATCCTTTAGCAGCAGCAATAGCCAAAAATATTCTTAAAATAGTGTGTTTGATAACTGGACTAAAGAGATCAAAATAGTTAAAATCTACCGTTTGTGTGAAGCCTCTAGCAATTAGTCTTGCTTTGTGGTATTCTACTTCGGATTTGAATTTGGTCTTAAAAACCCATTTGCAATTGGTTGCCTTCTTTTTAAAAAGAAGAAAAGTCAACTTTTATGTTTTATTCTCCTCAAAAACTTTCAATTCAGCACCTATTGCTTTACACCAG
The DNA here is from genome assembly GCF_000817695.3 of Arachis duranensis. NCBI lineage: Eukaryota > Viridiplantae > Streptophyta > Magnoliopsida > Fabales > Fabaceae > Arachis > Arachis duranensis. Next base: position 98,423,612 of record NC_029777.3, on the reverse strand, counting down.
CAATTATAGAGGATGATCTCTTCATAACTTTTTGGTTTTGTAGTAGAGGATATAGTAGTCGAAAGAATTTTATGCCTTGTTGATAGTGTGTCGTAAGACACATAGTTAGATATCGGATACTTCACTTTAAATGAAGTTAGAGATCGCTGAGCTAAAACATTAACTTATATATAATAGTACTCTTGCAAATAGAATGATTATTTTTTTGCGTATATCATCTTCTGACTTCACTAACATGTAATGTGTTATTTAGATTATTTAATGATGTAACAGGATTCAAATTATTTGCTTCAAAAATAAAAGGTTGTACAGGAAAAAAATCATGAGATACAAGTTAAAGTTAGTGAGATTTAAGAGAAGATAATACATGATAATTAGATACAGATACATGAGATTCGAATGAGAGAATTTCTTCATTAGAATATGCATTATAATTAGACGCAGGTGCATAAGATTTAGATAGGAGAATTTCTGTTAGAATGAAATCCATTGATATTGTTAGTGGGTTGTTTTGGGAATTGAAAAAAGTGTTTAAATTGAGCAATTTATTTGATTTTTCACTATTGCAAAAGAATTAGAATAAATATTGATTCCAAAATGAGAAAATTAGAATTTAAAGAGTTAAGAATTGATCATGTGAAGACAAAATCTCTTTAAAAAAAAAATAGAATTCATAGAAAATAATATTTCGAGAAATGACAACATTCTTTGTTTTAATATCAAGCAAAATATAATTTTTTGTCCTTGATTTATAACCAAAAAAGATATATTTTCGTACTCTATGATCGAATTTCTTTTCATGAGCATATAAAGTGGAAACCGAAATTAAACAACAAAAAATTTTTAGATGAGCTAAATTTAGAATGGTGCCATTAAGAATTTGATGTGAGCTGTGTTTGATTGTAATTTAAGGTACTCTATTAATTATGTAAATGGCATGAGTCACTTTAAATATAATAGTCTTGCCCACATTTAAAATATCTTAATGCTTTTTTTCAACAATTTTATTTTGCTGTAGTGTCTTCATACAACTCTTTTGATGTAAAATTTTTTTAATAGAAAAAAGTTATAAAGAATTCCTGGTCATTATTAATTCTAATGACTTTTACCATTTCTTTTGTGTGTAGTTTATTTCAATAAAATTATTTAAAAGAGAATAAATTAGATTTATTTTTTATAAACAAAATCCAAGTAAATCTACTCTTATCCTCAACAATGATGAGAAAATATCTATGGCAAAAAATGGAGAGTGTGGCAATAAGTCTTGAAATATTAACATGAATCAAATCAAAGTAAAAATCATATTTATTTAAACTATTAGAGAAAGATAACCTCTTTTATTTTGTAAAATGATATGAATTACATGATATATTATTATTTATATATGAGATAAATTGATGTATTTTTTTAATTATTATAATTTGTTAAAAGAAATATGGCCTAATTTATAGTGCCAAAGAACACTTTGTGAAGTGTGTGAAGTATGTATGTTCTATTTTTCTATTATAACATGCAAAATCTTTTCTTCTAATTTGCTAAATTAACAACCATCTTTATTTGAGTATACATTGTGTATAGCCTTGACTTCTGATAAGTAATTTCAGTCATTTTTAAGGTAGACTGTTCGTGAATCTCACAATATGAACATTGAATATAAAACAAAAAGATAAGGTATTAGTAATTTTTGAAATAAAAATAAGATTGCATTTAAATTTTGGTACATAAAGAGTCTTAATTAAATAAAAATTAGTTGAAAAAAATGTTCCACATAAGATTGTAGTGAATCATTTGACATGACAATTTTAAGTGGATTAATATATTTAATAGAATGAAAATGTTTAAGATTAAAACAAATGTGAACAGAGTTTATAGATTCTATATTCTTGTACCATGACAAAATTCTGTTTAAACTTGTAGAATTTAATAGTAAAAGAATGGAGCAAGCATAATATTAAAGAGAGATTATAAAAAAAGAAAAAAAACCTAATTAACAAAGTAAAATGCTAATAAAATTTACAGAATCACGTATGCTAACTTTTATAATACTATTATTAATATATATCTTCAATTATAAGAGATGATACAATAGAGTAGGGATAGGGTGGGGGTACAGTGAGGGAAGCTGGATTAGTGAGGAAGGATGTGAAAGTGGTGGAAAGATGAAGAAGGAAATAAAAAATTGAAAACACATCTAAGGATATAATAGGTAGTTTAACAATTATTTATTTATTTTAGAGGTAAATATTAAATTGGTATCTGAAAAATTCTAACGCTGATAAAATAGTATTTGATTTTTGTTATTGACAAAATAGCCATTGAAAAATTTTAAAATTTGACAAAATTACCCAACCATAAAAGAATAACGTCACAGTAAACAGAAAATGCTAATGTGGCCGTCGAAAGAGAACTCCAATGATATCAGAGAGCTCCGACAACGTTTATGGCGACCTTCTTCGCCGTCGTCGTCGTGTTCGCTGCTTCTTCTTCTTCAACATGTCACTGCACCTCCTTCTGCTGCCTTGGCAACTGAAGAAGAAGACTGTCATGGCAGTCGCTGCACCTCACCACGTTTTTCGTGTTTGCCGTTTCTTCTTCTTCAACACCCGCTGCGTCCATTTTGCGTCTCCTTCCGCCAGACTGCCATGGTATGCCGCTGTGTCCGCTTCTGTTATGGCAGTACCTCGTTGCATTCTCGTGTTCACCGCTTCTTCTTCAACACATTGTTGTATCCCTTCCGTGTCCCTTCCGTCATGGAAGTTCTTCGCCGCTACGTCCTCTTACACCATGGCAAAAAAGAAGACCAAAAACGTTGCCGGAGGTATCTTCCATCATTAGAATATTTTTGACAGTTACATCAGTATTTTTCATTCACTTTGACGTTGTTTTGTATGGTTGGATGATTTTATCAAGTTTTAAAATCTTTTAAGAATTATTTTGTCAATAACAAAAATTAAGTACCATTTTGTCAGCACCAAAATCTTTCAAATATCAATTTAATATTTACATTTTTATTTTAATTAAAAGCTGTAAAAGAAAAAAAAATATGAAGAGAATGTCAAAATAATATTTTCTTAAATCTTATCCTAATATCAATGGACTATTACTGTGCAATGTGATCAAAATCTCTTCTTTTTTCTAGACCGAAGAGAATAATAATCCTTCAAATATAATTGTTCAACAACAGACCTAACAGAAAAAAACATATAGACCAAAAAAAAGAAAGTATAAATACTTTCACCTACTCTAACCGAAAAAATAAAGCTCCTCATTTCTTGTCAATGTAATATGTAACTGAATTAGTTAGTTAAAAATAAGTTAAAGTGAATAATTAGAGGATAACATATTGGACAATTCAGTTAAAAAACTAGCTTGATAATTTCTGTTTATAAACTTCATAAGATTCACAAAGTCTTGAAGAAGTTTCTAATTCTTGTACTCAATGCATGAATAAAAAAATTTCTCCCTCCTCTATTTTATATCAGTTTCTCTCTACATGTTAGTTTTAATACTTCTTCTACATTTTGCAGGATCCCAAACAATTTTCAAAAGGACTGCAAATTTTGACTTTCTTCAACTTCCTTCTATAGCTATGACAAAAAAGAAAAACTTCCTTCTATAGTGAGCTTTTTTTCTTTTCGTTTTTTAAATCATTGAAGAAACTTAAAAGAGTTACAGCAGCAAGTATAACTTGTAAAGTTTCATAATCAAGAAACAACATAAAGCATACAGAGCAGGAAAACGAAAACAAGGAAAGTTGTGTCAATTTATAAACCAACTATCAAATTCTAAGGCAACGTGCATCACTCCCTTGTGTCAATACCGTTTCTTCACCTCCTCTATCTCCTATTTCCAGAAACGAGATCCTTCTATAGTGACTAATTATCACTGTAGCAGTTTATTTAGTTAATTCACGTGATATGTAAATGTCAAGGTGAAAACTCAGGTGCAGTCGATTTTACGTGAAATTAATAACTAAGAGCCATTAGATAATTTAACTAATTTGATAAATTTTTATGTAATAGCTCTAAAGTATCAACTTCATGTAAAGTTCAGGTGAGTTTTTACCAAGTGTCAAACTCAATTTCATCCCTTAAAAAACTTAATTATTTGGGTCCTTCAACGAGGATAAACTTTATAAAATAAGGAGTGTTAGAGGACTAGCACTTTTGTTAAATTATGGCCAACACTACTTAACCATTAAATGAAAATTGAATGATTTTATATTATTAAATGTAATTTTACACCATTAAAAATATCATTATGACTACTTAATGACTAAAAACTACAAAATTTACTGACTCCTAGACTTTCTCAACTATTAATAATCTACGACAATGATAGTTAACTATACAAAAATGTCATGTTGATTAATGACAAAAGGACCAGTTTGATTCATCATTACAAAACACAAGAACCAAAGTAATCATCTCAAACTCAAAGATCTAACTAATTTCAGAGAAAAATTTAGGGACGAAATTAAATCTATGTCCCCTCTTAATTATATTCATGTGATTGGACAAAACCAATTCATATTAAAAGAAGTTACGGCATGCAACATGATGTGATTTGAGTTTCGCATTATGAATAAAAAAAATTACTGAAATTCTCCTAAGTTCTTATGTTTTAATTTAAATAAAAAATGTTTTAAGTAGTTTTTATGTTTTCAATATATTATGTTCATTTACGTTTTAACTTTGTTCGAAAATAATATTAAAATTAAAAATAATTACCCAAATCAATTTTTGAGTTTTTAAAATTAAATATTTTAATTTTTTAGATTTTAAAGTACACAAAACAGTACTTAATATTTATTTTCGTTAGACAATATAGTCTTCATTCGTTAATTACTGATGGTGACTGTTGACGTGAAATAACTATTAAGTATTTATGTGTGCAAATTAGACAAGTCCCTAGAATGAAATACAAAATAATCCTTAAAAAATTTAAAAAATCTCAAAATAGTCTCTAAAAAATTTAAAAAATTTTAAAATAATTCTTTCGAATTATTTATTTATAATTATTTTTAAATTAATAAATTTTAGTTTCTAAAATTTGTTATTTATTTATCTCTAATTTGATTATTTGTATATACAATTTTTTATATATTTTCAAATCTTAAATTATAAATTAATTTGAAGTTTTTTCAAAAAATAATTTAAAATAAATAAACCCATATTTATTTTTGATCAGGTAAAATATTAATTTAATTTAATTTATAAATATCATATTCTACGATTATTTTTTAATGATGAAGAAGAGAATAAGCTAATATTGTTTAATTTGAATAGATAGAAAAATTTTATTTAACATAAAAATTTTTATATAAATAATTGAGAATATTTATGCAAAATGATTATGAAAGCAACATTTTAAAATTTGCATGCAATACGAACCAAGTCATATATTTATTCAAATTTGTAAATTTTGGTCAATTATAAGATCAAAATGTGAATGATTTACAAAATTTCAATGCAATGTGAAACTCCTAATATTTTAGGATACAAGAAAAATAAATGTCTTGGTAAATCTAAGTATTTTGTTTATGTTTCTTTGAAAGTTTTGGGTTTCACTGGTTAGAAGTGTATATGGGTCGGGTGAAATCAGATTTGTCCTAATTCAGATCCGGTCCAAAACATTTTTTAGATCATAATCCGACTCTAAATCCGATGAAACCTAAACATTTTTGGGCTACAATTATATAGGATCCAAACAAGATGAAAATCGGGTTTTTAAAGTTTTAACAATAATTTATAAAAGAACTTATTTATAAAGAAATTTATTTATGATACACTTATTTATAAAGAAAAAACTTATTACTGAGAAGTTAATATCCATATTTGAACTTGAATTTGTCTATAAATTCTAATTTTATACTTCTTTGATCTATTTTTTAATTCAACAAGTGTAATTAAAAATAAAACAATAAATTTATAATTAATGTAGCATAATATTGGAATTAATTTAAAACATATATATCTTTTTTAGTTCTCTTAGGGTGCACATGGGACGCGTGAAACCGGGTTCATCTTGACCCAGACTCGACCATAAATAATGACTGAGTCTATTTTTGAGACCCATCCCGGCCCTATAAATTCGGTGAAATCACACCAAATTAGCTCCTAAAATATTCAAGTCTGGATCGGATCTTCAGGCCTGACCGGACCATATACAGCCCTATTACTGGTTATAATGTTGCATAAAATAAATTTACAGTTAAAGCTATTTGTGCTACTATAGTTAACAATTATGTCAAGAATTTTTTTGGCTTATGAATATTTTTCTAAGTTTATTTGGTGTTAATATTTTAGAAATTTAGGTATATAAATAATAACTTTTATAATGTAATGACTTCTTAGATTTAGTTGTTATTATTATATTTTTTATATCACCTGGATGTTGGTATCATAGTTAATCGTTAAATAATGTTATTTTTTATGATATTTTAGTATTAATAAATAAAAGAAAAATGTTAGAGACTAATTAGAATTTTATTGTTTTTGACAGTTAACCATCAATGTTAAAAATTTTGAGTTAAAGTATGTTGTTAAATTATTAGAATAAAAGAATTGGGTTGATAACTAAAAGTGATGGCAAAAAAAATTATGATAACTCGCTAGTATTTTTTTAAATAAAATTATCTTTTAATTTATATTTTATTATATTATAAAGGGTATTATATGTGTTAAGAGAATCGAAATAATAAAAATGCAATATCCTATAATAAATATTCAGATATGTTAAATAATGCTAATTGATCTAATTAATCATAATTATACTCTAACATCCCTCCTCAAACTCAAGTGACAACTTGAGTTTGAAACTTATTTGAAACAACTAAATAAAAAATGCATAAACTGATAGAATGGGTGCAGATGGAACTGTCGGAAGGAAGCGCAGATGAAATTGCCACAAAGAAACGCAGACAAAATTGCCACAAGAAAACGCAGACGGAGCTGTCACAAGGAAACGCAAATGAAACTACCAGAAAGAACCGCAGAGAACGCAGACGGAACTACCCGAAGAGAACGCAGACGAAACTGGCGCAAGAGTGGCCAACTGCCGAAAAACTGCTGAAAAGATGACGAACTATCGGAAAACTGTTGAAAAGTGACAAAGTGCAAAAAGATGACAAACTATCGGAAGGTGATGAAAAACATATGGTTTCTTTATGAGAATAGGTAAGCAGCGGATGACAATGGTGTTTGATTATTTGACTCGAAAAAAACACTCGACAGATAAAACAGGCTAGTCGGTAAGGTGAAAAAGCATCAAAGGAGTGACAAAAAAGAAAGAAGAATGACATAGAAAAAAATGCAAAAACTACAGTGATTTTACTGTAAGAAAAACAACCTACCTATCCTCTTAAAGGAGGATACCATGTTAGAAAGCAAGAGAGGGAACAATAGAAAAAAAGGTTTGTGTGTATTCAATGTGTGAAATGATACAGTATAAAATGGTATTTATATGTGTTAAGAGAATCGAAATAATAAAGACGTAATATCCTATAATAAATATTCAGATATGTTAAATAAAACTAATTGATCTAATTAATCATAATTATACTCTAACAAAGACATTGATTTTTTAAAAAAAAAAGTAAAATATTTGAAGCCACTATTTTGAAATTTTTAAATATTTTTAGGGATTATTTTAAAATTTTTAAAATTTTTAAAAATTATTTTATATTTTACTCTGGAGACTGATTTGTCCAGCACGCATACATATGGATACTTAACGGTCATGTGTGCAAATTAATATTCTATGTCAGCAGTTAATGATTAATATTTTAGAAGTTAACGTTAAAAATTATTTTGTATATTTTGAAATTTCAAAAATTAAAATATCCAATTTTAAAAATTTTAAAAATTAATTTAAATAATTACTCTAAAATTAATTAAGCATGGCATTAACTAGTAAGGAAGTTCTATCACATTCTAAGAAAATAAAATTAAAAATTAAAAAAAGAAGAGGAATACATTGGCGACTCCTTTACAAAATAATAGACTTGTTAACATGGACTGAGTCTCCTTCTACATTAATGCTTATATCTGCTTATATTGGCATTAACTGTCAAAATTTATTGTTCCTTGATGCAATGATAAGGGACACAAAACTCAAGTGGGATATTGGATAATATAACACGTTTTGTTAAATAAAGGTGTCAGAAAACCACCAGAAATCTTGAGAGAAATTAATTTCTTTAATAAATAAGTTCTTTCATTTTATGTATTTTATTTTATTATTAATTGTTTTTTTAAAAAAATTTCAAACTTTAATGACGTAGCATTTCTTTTGGAAAAAATAGAATATTATTATTCGTATTATTGTTGAACACTATGATTCAAAAGAATTTACTATTATTGGACTATAGATAGCATTTATTGAGAATCCAAAAGATATTTTAAACATTTTTGCTGTCACTTAGTTTAGAGTTAAATAGTTATTAATACTTAAAATAACTTACAAAATTTTATTCTCGATTTAATTTAATCTTTTAATTTTTAATTGATTCAAATTATACTTTAAAATTTTAAGATGTAGTTTAAGTTGATTTTTTTATTTATTTTCGTCACAAAAAAAAAATGCCGTAATACGATTAAAGAACATTGTTTTACTCTTTTCCTTCTTCTTCCTCTTTCTCAATATCTAACCTCCCACCATCCTATTGTCACCATCTTCGATCATATATTTTCAACCCCACATAACTCCTCCTTAATGTTCGAGCTTCGCATGGCTCCTCAAAAAATTATGTAACAAACATTCAATTAATTCATATTATCATAATACATTACAATTATTAATTAGTTGTTATTTGCAAGCTGTTAGTCATAATAGATTTAGCAGCATATACAAAAAAACTAGTAATAGAGGTAAGTTTTTTTTCATCTGTACATGGAACGATCCTAAATGAATAGCAACATTTCTCATTTAAATTAATGCATAGATGCTTTAGCATATGATGAAAATGAGAGATGGTTGTGAAAATTCTGCTTCTTTTTTCACTTCACATCGAATTTTTCATTCTCTTCATCTTTTACAATTGAGAGATTTGGTAATATTTTTTCGAAGACCTGCAACATGCATTAACTTTCGAAGCTGTTCCTCACTTAAATACGACCGGACTAGACGAAGTTTTATCAACAATCACTCGATCTCAATATTACGAACCGTCCTAATTACACTGATTTGATGCTCCATTGCCACAAACACATAGGTAGAGTTTTATTGAAAATAAATAAAGTGAAAATTTTATGCTGATAAAAAATTTGTAGTTTGATTTTGCTGTACCTCCTATTTTAAGCTCTTGAATTGAGGTTTGCGTTCGGATTTTAAGTTCTTTCAATTGAATTGATTATTTGACTATTTTTTTTTTCTTTTGTTGAGGATAGTGGGTTCGAAATGTATGATTGAGGGTGGTAGCAATGAGGTGATGGGAGATTCAGACATTACAGGAAGAAAAAGAGGGGGAGAAATAATAAAACGACTTTGTTTAGACATAAAACAGTAAAATAAAGTCGTTTAATCGTATCACATTATCTTTCTGATGATAGAAATAGATAGAAATATCAGCTTAAGTCACGCCTTAAAATTTTAAGATACAATAATCAATTAACAATTAAAGGACTAAATTAAACTGAGAGTTAAATTTTAGAAACTATTTTGAATATTAATTCTTTGTTTTATGTCTAATTTTTTTTTTGCAAAAATAAAAAATATTTTAGTTTTATCCTTATTTAACCTTTTATTTTAAAAAATAAGACACCAAGATTTCTTTTCATTTCTAAGCTAAATTAATTTCTTCCATTGTCGGGAGAATTTGACATCCACTTCCTGAGACAATAATAATAATAATAATAAATAAATAAATGAAACAAATAGCTCTACGTTTTTTTTGGATAAATAAGTTTTAATATATCTTTAAAAAAAAATACTACACATCTAAATTTTTTTTATTAATCATTTTTAATTAAATTAGTCTAACATAATAAAAATCAATTATAATTAATATTATTTTAAATTTTATTATTTAACTTAATTAAAATTTAAATGAGTAATATTTAAAAAAATTAAAATAAAAAATTTAAAAGAACTAAACCAAAATTTATACGCAATTTATAAAAAAAAAATTGAAATTTAAGAGGCCATTGTTCCCCTCGTCATACGAGAGGCTCCGCCCCTGAGTACTCTTTTTACCTTTGGATAAATATCCCCTACAATAAGTTAATTCTACACACACAAACCAAAATATTATACTATAATGGTTAGAGTAAAGAAAAATTATGATGTACAATACCGTTTGTTTTTAGGGACAAAGAGCGAAACTAAAAAATTAAGATTCAATATTATTTGATAATTTAAAATTAAAATTTTAGTTTAAAAATATAAAATTTAGATTTAGCTAATATATATTAGTAGGCACATAATAAGTTTATTATTAGTAAAAAATTTTAAATTTTTTTATTTAATGAATATAAAACAAATGTATTAAAAATTTAAATTTTTTTATATTTTTACTGAAAATTTTTTTATTTTATAATCTTAACATGTGTCCTTATGATACATGAGACAGCGTTTAGTTTATATCTTTTTAGAGAGATAAATATAAAAACATAAATATTAAAAATATGGATATAAATTATTAATGTATATATATTGTATTTGATAAAATATTGAATAAAACACAATAAAATTAAAAAGATTTATATTTTGTAAAAATTAATAAAGAATAAAAATATAAAAAAATGATAAAGAATAAAAATGTAAAAAATTGATAAGGAATAAAAATAAAAAAATTGTATAAAAATAATAAGTCCATGCTATAAATTACGCATATAATAAAAAAAAGGAAGTGATTAAAACTGAATCAAACAATCAAACTAAAAAAAAATACCAAATTCGCCAAACAATCAAATCACAATTCTATTGCACATTGTGTAATTGGACGGTGATAGAGCTAACAAGCATTGAAACACAGGTATAATCGAAAAACTGAAGATGATTAAAGAAAGAAAACCTAATTCACAGTGAGAAGAAGTGGTCTTTTGTTTTCTCTTAGTTTGGTTCAGTGAATGAGAGAGAGGGATTGAAGAAGGTGGGGATGGTGTCCGTGTGTGGGTTCATACTTCATAGTTTCATAAGAGGGGTATTTTCTTTTTTTTT
>NC_029777.3:98395816-98412061 GCF_000817695.3 Arachis duranensis | reverse complement strand
TTTTATCCCATACTTACAATTTCTAAAATAAAAGTACGTAGAATGTGACATTCAACCAATCAGCTTCTTTGATCAGTTGTTATCAAACTAAATAAGTTTCATAATTTGAAAAATACAGCTTTAAATATTGGGAAGTTTTCATAATCATTATATACTTGATTGGTTATATTATGGTCCACAGAGAAGTTGAACAATAACTAACATCAACATGGTAGTATATCAACGAAAATGTTAGAAAAATAATGTAAAAGGTTATCTTATTTAATTTAATATTTATAATTATATATAATATTCATAATTATATATTTATTATATTAAGAATTTATATAATTATTATAGTCAAAATTACTGAAAATGTTAAAAAAAAGCCAAAAAAAAAAATGTATGCCCATGTTTAATTTGATTACCCCCAAACTTTTTTCATATATAAAAAAATATATATGTTAATGTATCCAACAGATTTACAAAAGGTCCAAAAAGATTTTACAATTTAGTATAATCATCTAATTTCACAATCATTGTATACATTTTCCAATTTTATTTTATTCTCATTCTTTTTCACAAACTACATTAGCAAAATTCTTTATGTATATAGTATTTATTCAATTAAAATAGTGATAGGATCGGATGACATTTTTTAAGATTGCTATTGACTTATCATTTTATCTTAGGGGTGAAAAAACTACCCAAAAAAAAGAGTTGTTAGACCAGCAAATCTTAATTATTTTTTGTTATGAAATTAATTAGTATATATTGAACCGTTAATTAATCAAATTCGAAGGTTGATAAATGATAATATAGAAGACAAAATTGACTAAAATAAGTAAATAATTAACATTGCACTAAAATATAAAAACTGTCAGTCCATTATTATATTCCAATTAAATCTTTTTATTATAAATTTTATTATTTGTTCAATCTTTGTTCTTAATTACTCCATCCATTCCAAAGTACTTGATATTTTAACAATTCAGAACATCCATAATTTAATTCAATGCATCAACTTGGTATAGATTGTTTGCAGATAATTTGAATGCCTCAAGATCGGAATTTAATATTAATTAATGTATTATTAGTGTAAACAAATTATATGCAACGATAATAATGTAAAATATTTTATACAACTGTTTTGTTATATTTATTTTTTAAATAATTATTTATACAATTAATATAAAAATATAACTATTTATATAAATGCACAAGACGTCCATATTATTATTGTTTTTGGTTTCCCTTTAACTTTTTTTGTTTTAGTTTTTATTATTAAGATTTGTGTAGTTTACGCTAAATTAAACATGGGCATGGTGCCAACGAGGAAACAAGAAATAACAGACATACAACAAACAAAACCACCGAAGACAGGAAATAATATGATGCAACTCTCAACCTTTCTCCAAAACCATGCCCATGACAACCCTCTCCATCTTCATTCTTCACACAAACACAAACACACACTTTATCTTTTAATTTCTCTCTAACCCCTTTTTTAATTTCTTCTTCTTCTTCACCTTTCTTACCTGTAAAATCATCATATACCCTGAAGCCTTATAGCCTTACTTTGTTCCTTTAATTGCACCCTTCATAAGGAAGGGAGGATTTTTTGTTTTTTAAAGTTTTGTTTTTCTTCACTTCCACATTTGTTATCCCCATAAATATTTCCTTGTGGGGGTGTCAAATTTTGAAATCTTCTTGTTCTTAATCCTAAGGCGTTGGGAATGGGAGGATGTTGCAGCCATGAGCTTGGTATTCGAGAGAAGGTTGAGAGCGATTTGGGAGATGAACATGAGCTTGATTATGAGGGCAATGATATAGAATATGGTTATGGTGGTGAAATCATAAGGCTCAAAGGGTGCTCTAGGTTTGTATCAATGTATTGCCAACAGGGTAAGAAAGGTGTCAATCAAGATTCTATGACTGTTTGGGAGGTACCAATTATCATTCTATTCATTTTTTTTCCTCCTTTGGATTCTTGCATTGTTGCCTGGAATTGTTCTATCTTGCACGGGTTTTTGTTTGATTATTACATTAATCATCAACTTTGACTTTTCTTATTTTTAATTTATCTTTTTTTCAAGTTATTTGGTGTTGTCATTAATGACCGTGTTATCATATATCAATAAATGAATTAATTACCCATGTTCTGTGGATCTTTCCTACACAACATGCATGAGCATTAAATGTGACTTTTCAATATGGACCCTCTTGGCATCGTATCCTTATCTGCACTTTACTCATATATATTTTTATCGTTTGCATGTGGTGAAAATTTGATTTTTAATCACCTCATTTGAGGTTTTGAAATTTTCACAATTCAGATGCATTTTTAGCAAATGATGATGATCTTTTTAATGGATATGTGGAATGTGATTAGGACTATACAGGAGAAAAAGACATGATGTTCTGTGGTGTTTTTGATGGGCATGGTCCTCTAGGGCACAAAGTATCGCAATATATCCGCGACAATCTACCTTCGAAGCTGTCTGCAGCAATCAAATTGGCACAACAAAAGGCCAACAACTACTATGATGATAGTGATGCAGATACAAGCACGTTTGATGATTCTAACCAGAACATGTCCCTTGCTTCATGGGAGGGATGCTTTATCAAGACATTCAAGGAAATGGATGATTACCTTGCCAAGGACATTAATACCGACAGCTATTGCAGCGGTTGCACCGCCGTTACTGTCATCAGACAGGTACAACTAAATATTCTAGCCTTTACTTTGTGTTTTCATTTTCAATTTTTATTTTATAAAATTTTAATAACGAAAAATAATTAAACAATAATTTTACAAGATTAATATAATTAGTTAATTAACAATATCTAAACATGTTGCTTAAAATGATTGGAGTGCTAATTTAAAATACTTGTCAATATAAATTAAAATTATTAGCCATTAAAATTTTTTATAATTAAAATAAAAATAGAAAGAATAAAGTATATTTTTTGTCTTTAAAATTTGGCAATAATTTTAAAAATGCTCCTAAGTTTTATTTTGTTTTAATTTTGTCCTAAAAGTTTTCGATTTGTATCAACTATACCTCTGGCCACTAATTTTTCAAAAAATTTAGGATTAATTCAACAACAATTTCATAAGAACAACCTTGAACATAAGTAAATCAAGCATAATTTTCATGCATTTTTGTTGGATTGGTGTTAAATTTTTTGAAAATTTAGCTATTAGAGGTATATTCGATGCAAATCAAAAAAATTTGGGACAAAATTAAAACAAAATAAAATTTAGGATTATTTTTGAACATTTCCTAAATTTCAAAGACAAAAAATATATTTTATCGAAATAAAAAACAAAAAGACGAACCAAAAGAATCCTAGTTTTTGTATTAAAATGTTGTTTGGTTATGATGGAATTAAGTTTGCATCAGTTTTTGGCTCAAATTTCAGGGTGATCAGCTTATAATCGGAAATTTGGGCGATTCTCGCGCGATTCTTTGTACTAGAGAGAGAGATCAACGTGTTCCTATTCAACTTACCGTGGATTTGAAGCCTGATCTTCCAAGTAGGACTTGTTATTGACATTATTTCATAAGAACTAATAGCCTCTAAGCATAAGCATAGCAATATTTGTTCAATGTTTCTCTTAGGTGAAGCTACAAGGATCATGAGCTGTGAAGGCAGAGTTTTCGCGGCAGAGGAAGAACCCGACGTGTGCCGAATATGGATGCCTGATGATGACTGCCCTGGATTAGCTATGTCCAGATCCTTCGGAGACTTTTGCCTCAAAGATTATGGCCTCATCTCAATTCCTGATGTATTTTACAGGAAACTTTCCAAGCAAGATGAATTTGTGGTCTTGGCAAGTGATGGGGTAGGTCATATCAATTACAATGGATCTTGGATTCCTAGTTAGACTAGAAGTTTCTCAACTAATGCTACGTGTACATAAAAAATCAGCTATTAAAAGTTTCAGTATAAATACACATTGAAATATAAAATTTATAGTAGTTGATTTTTGGTGTGCAGGTTGCATTTTTGAAATTTGTTACTTTTTGTTATGACAAAATAAACTCTTCACGGAATCAATTCTACAAATGCAGAACAAAACATAAGATCATGCAAGTATCTAAGAAAACAACCATGTAATTTCTTTTTTGCAGGTATGGGATGTGCTGAGTAACAATGAAGTTATCAACATAGTTGCTTCAGCACCAAGCAGAAGCGTAGCAGCCAAATTGCTTGTAAAAAGAGCCGTTCGAGCATGGAGATACCGGTATCCCGGCTCCAAGGTAGATGATTGCGCAGTTATATGCTTGTTCCTGGACGGCGAGCAGCCGGTGTTATCCCACTCGCAGTCCAAAAGGGTTGGCAAACATCTCAGCAAACACCCTCATCGCAACCGAACGATGAGCAACGAAGACAACGAGACAGTGGCCGGAAAAGTGGGGGTAGAGCTGAATGTCAATGAAGAATGGAAGGCTCTTGGAGGGTTAGCTAGAGCCAACTCCTTATCAAAACTTCCAAGGCTTACAAGAGATTTGAGTAGAAGGCAAGTATCAACTAGGTTCATTCAAGGCAGCTGAAAAAGGTTCACTTACTCTGCCAGGGCCTTCTCATCATATATATATATTTATATATATAAAGTGTGTGTGTGATCACAGATCTTCAGACCTAAACTTTGTACATTTAGGTGAGAAAAAAAACATTGGACGGGTTGGGAAGAATGTTATTAGGACCATTTTGGTGTTCCTTAAAAAGTGAGTGAAAACTAATTGATAAATGAGCTTTTATGTGTTAAAATCTAAAAAAGAGATTGAATATAAGAACTCTTTTTTTTCACTTAACTTTTGAGAAGATTACCAAAATGCTTATGTTTCAAATTATGCAATTAGT
The DNA here is from genome assembly GCF_000817695.3 of Arachis duranensis. NCBI lineage: Eukaryota > Viridiplantae > Streptophyta > Magnoliopsida > Fabales > Fabaceae > Arachis > Arachis duranensis. The sequence goes on along the minus strand of NC_029777.3, from coordinate 98,407,210 downwards.
TGAGAGTTGTGATTTCTTGGGGCCTACATTAACTATTTCACCATTGTTATTATGGTCATTAATAGTAACATTTATGTCTCAGCTTTTATATACGTTCATGTTTATGTTATGAAGATAGGAGATTTTCCTAAACTCAAAACCAGTTTGTTCTGAAGAGTAGGAGATTTTCTTAATATAGGTTTTAAGTTTTCTGAAAATATATAAGAGACATCTTTCACTTTATCTTATAAATTTAAGCAAACTTGAAACGGCATACAAAAAATAGGAAGAGATGAGTGTATAATTTCTACCACAATTATGATAAAATTTTACAATAATTAATTTTAAGAAAAAGAATTATTTATACTTATAAAATTTACAAACGTTGACAAACGTATCCATCAAATAAGAAAATTAACGTTATACTCATGAAAAAATATCCATAAAAGATGAATTTGATGTGACAAAAGTACCCAACTCTAATCTTTTGTTGACTTTTTAATAAAATTCTCAAATTACTCATGTCTTTATCCTCTCCACCCCTACCCTTTTCTCTCTCGCTTTCTCACAATATGGAACAAACCCAACATCGCACGACAGCAAGCTCCTCTCCTTCCTCAAATGGTCGACATCGAGACCAAGTTACCTTGTTGTGTTGGGAAAGAGAAAGAATAGAGGAGGCTCAGCAAGATTCGCAGATTCAGGCAGCCAAATCAGGAACCCAAACCGCACTTTTTCAAAGTTGCCACCGACAACACCCGTAACAATTCTGTCTTCATGCCGAGAAAGATCCATTAAGCTGAATGCAGCGTCCTTGGTTGATGTTGTGCTCGCATCAAATGAGAAGAACAGAGTTGTGCTTGATGTCGATGGAGCAAGCGTCATCAATCTCCAATCAGTGCTTCGCCTTCTTGTAGAGTTTAAGTAGCAGCCGCCAGTCATAGCTCAGCAGCGTCGATAGGCTTGGTGATTTGAGAATTAATGTTGATCAAGAATTTCTCAATAAAAGAATCACTTCGTTGATAGTATAGTCTAAATCAACAATTATCTCAATCAAAGTTTAAATAAATATATTGTCACAATCAACACAAATAACTGAGAATTTTAAATCGCAGGTCGTTCACCTTAGGAATTGCAATAGAGTGCTCAATTATTGGCTATGAGGGATTGGGGTTTTGATGGCAAGAAGCAAGTAATATAAATATCAAGGAATTAAAGAAGCATGCAATAACTAAATATCAAAAGGAATCAAATTCAAGGCAATTAATCAAGAGAAAGGAAAATTCAAGTGCTAAGAAATCTCTTGGTAACCCCAAATCAATTAACTACCCTAATATATCAATCAAGAATGGACATCAATGACTTAAGGTTACCAAAGTCCTCAATTCTAATCCAAGAGTGAGGAAAAACTATACTAAAACTAGGCCAAGCATTTTATCAAACATTTGGTGTGCATGAAAATAAAATCATATTAAATTACAATAATAATAAATTCTAAAGCTACCAAAAGCAAAAAAATACTAATAACAACTCCATTAAATAACAATAAATAAAGAAACATGAAATTGCATTAATAGAAATTCAAATTAACAAGATTTCATTAACAATAAAATAACTAAATAAAAGAAATAACAAGTAAAACTAAAAGAAGTAAGAAGATAGAAGAAGAAGTAGTAAGGAAACTAAATCAAAACAAGAGTTAAAGCATCAATCTAAGAGAAAATTAACTAAATCTATCCTAATTCTAGAGAGAAGAGAGGGCTTCTCTCTCTAGAATAACCTAAAACATGTTACTAAAGTTAAACCTAACTGCCCCCTTGTTTTCTCTTGAATTAGGGTTGAAATAGCTTTAGAAATGAGTTGGATTGGGTTATAGAGGCCCAAAAATCTCTGCCAGTGAATTGCATTAAATGAGGTCACGTGTTGTGACTTGTGCGTACACATGACTGCACGCTTCCACCTGTGCGTACGCACGCATATTTTCTCCAATTTTGCATGCTTTTTTCTCACTTCTTCAATCCATATTAGCCTTGTAAGCCTGAAATCACTCAATAAACACATCAAGGCATCAAATGGAATTAAAGTGTATAAAATTTAACAAATAAAGACCTAAAAAGCATGTTTTCACTTTTGAGCACAATTTATGGAGAGTTTACAAAACCAAGCTATTTCATTGAATAAGCGTAGGAAAAATTGATAAAATCCACCCATTAGAGCAAATAAATACCATGAAATATGTATTTATCACTTGGCATACACCATTAGTTCTGATTTAGGTAAGGGTTACAAGAAGGAGAATGGGTTATGTCTCTGTTTGAATTTGGGATTCTTTGCTTAATTTTTTTGTTTTTGGATTTTCTGGCTTTGGAATCAATTTTTTGTTACTGATGATTTGAGTTTTTGTGTAAGTTTGTGTTTTTAATTGTTGCTGATTACTTAAATTACTTGAACTCCACTGTGTTGCACTTCTCTATCCTTTTCTGACAGTCCCTTTCTGGATTCTGATTTTTGAAAAATTCCGCTTATCAGTAGCTTTGACCTGCGCATAAATCTCTATTTCTGGCAGAAGTTCACGAGATGGAGAGATTTGATTTAAAGGGAGCGGCAGCGTTCCTCGTTTTATGCAGTAGAGGTGCAGGCGGGGGGCTCTGATGCTGTCCCCGTTATTTTGGTGGTGGAGTTGAAATCGAAAATAAAGGATTGGGGTAATTTAAAGATTTTATTAAAAAGTCAACAAAAGATTAGATTTTGGGTATTTTTGTCACACAGAACCCATCTTTCATGGGTATAATATTAATTTTCTTGTTTGATAGGTACTTTTGTCAGCGTTCATAAAATTCATTGGTACAAATAGTTGTTTTTTCTTAATTTCATATTACAAACGTAAAAAAAATTGAAACTTATACCAAGCTCCTGCACCAAGACCTATGGAGCTTCAAACCAAACTCCCTAGAGCACCAAACCAAATGACTCAAAACCAAATGCCAAGTAAAACACAAATGAACTAATTTATGAATTTTTTTCTTAGTCTCTTTTGCCTTTTTCTCATGATTTTTTCTTAAATACCTCATGTAATCCAAGCTTTTTTTTTTCAAAGGTAGGCTGATTATTTATTTCATTAAAAAAAATACAATGTCCATATGAGACATAAAAAAAGAGAAGCGGGTATTCTCAATGCTAAAAAACAGTGAGCAAAACAACATAATAGAGAAAAAGAAGTAAATCCCTAATTCAGACATAATAGAAAAGTAAACTCCTAATTCAGGAGATTGGACCAAAAAGACATAGTAACTGAAGTTAAGTTCTCTGGCATGCTCCTCGCAAAACCATCAAATTCCATAAGGCTCTATGAATCCGAGTAAAGATGAAATGGTTCCCCGCTCTCCATATATTCCAGCAATAAACTCCCAACACCAAGAAGTGTCGTGAATCTGCTGGGTTCAGAGTCAAGTATTGCTTTTTTTCTGTCCAGCACTGGAAGAAAAACGTAGCATCTTCTCCAATGTTAATTCCATTAAATAGGATCTTCGTCCACACCTCTCTAGCTTTCTCGCAAGTGAACATGCAGTGAGTGACAGATTCGACGCCATTGTTACAGCGGGGGCATATTGAAGATCTTCCTAGAATTCATTTGTGGAGGAGCTCCATCACCAGAGCCAGAGGAAGAGCATGATCTTGGAGGGGAGCTTCAGTTTCCAGAAATCTTGCCACACATCTCAACGCTGGAGAAGATTCGGGTAGAACTCATTCAACAGGTGAAAAAAGTGGTAAGCTACTCTATATCCAGATGAGACTTCATAGTTCCCTGAGTTGTGCGACCAAATAATTTTATCCTCCTATTCTCCAATTTTGATTGTTGAGATTTGTTGCCTAATGTGAATTGGAAATAAATTCTCAAGAATTTGTTAATTTCACTCTTTATTATTTGTTAACAGCTCACTCACCTGAACAAATGGTTGATTTAGGTCAAATGCATCCAGACACAAAGGGGGGTTAAAAGGATGTGAAGGAGGAACCCACGAATTAGAGAAGATACTAACAGTAGATCCTGTGCAAATTTTGCAAAAAAGTCCTTTCTCTGTGATCTTGCGTCCCTCACGCCCTTGAACTCTTTCGACTTTAGAAGATCAATCTTTGTTGTCTCCCTTATACTGGTTGGTCAGGATCTCGCCTCCTCAAACCAAACTCGAACCTCCCCGAATAGTTTCAAAGATTTTCCAAGCTTTTCTTTTATTTGGAGCATGCTTTTTTTGAAAGCATTTAGTTATCCCAACACATGAGCCGCGAAGGTCTCCTTATCATGTTCTATTATTTGGAAACGCTCATCCATAGAGGATAAAATATTCTTCAACATAGAAACTCTCTTTTCTAAGAATTTAGAGTCCTTACCTTTAGGCTCACTTGAAGAACACATCTTCTTGTCTCCTCATTGAGAAGGAATAGCATCCCTTCTCCTTTGAGACTCAACATGCTCCATGGTTACACTAGAAGCTATACCCACAAACCACTTGTGCTCCCTCTCGGACCTTGCTCTGATACCAAATTGTCACGGCCTTGGACACACTCCAACACTACCGTGTCGACCCTCGGACTCAATCTCTTGAGCTAAGATTAAATCAGCTTAACCTTCAATACTTAGCAAGAAAGCTAAGAATACAAGAGAAAAGAAGCTTTGGTGGAAAGAACACTTTATTACTCAAGTGTTTGTTATAAATAGAGGTGGCAAGCAGGGAAGCCTGCCTCTCCCCGCCGTGCCCCGCCTAGTGAAGCGGTCTAAAATCTCACCCATCCCTGCCTAATTGCGGGTTGGCGGTCTGGTGGACTAAACCCACCAAATCTCTTCTTTTTTTTTTACAATTAAATATTAAATAATATATAAAATTCCACAATTATTTTAATAAATTTATAATTTCTAAAGGCATAAAAAATTATAATTTTTATATTCACAAACATTAAAGTCTTTGTAATTATAAATAACTAATAAACATAATTATAAACCAAGTTTTCATCCAAAACATAATTATAAATATTGTCTCCAAAGCAAAATAAACATAATCCAAACACTCAATTTTCATCTTCATTCTCTTGTAAGTTGGGTTGGGAGAAGTTGGATTTTGGCAAAAAAATTGTAAAAATACACCCTTGCGTAAAAAAACTCTAAGCCTGGCAGGGAAGCCCGTCCCGTCCCGCCAAAACCCACGGTTTAAGCGGTGCGAATTACGCGAGCTTTTGCTTTTTGGCGGTCCTAATTTTCCAGCCCAACCCGCCTTTTTTGGCGGGTTACTCGGGTCAACCCGTCGGATTTAGGCCCGTTTGCGATCCCTAGTTACAAATGACTCACACCCCCAAACTCTAACTCTCATCCCTATTTATAGTCATCCACCTCCTCAATTGATTATTATGATTAAATCTAATCAACGATTTAGATTGATCATCCAGAACCTTCACTATAAATATCTATCCTACCACATTTCTCTAAATACTTCTAGATCATTCCATACTACTCTTCATACTTCTATATATATCCACACTCTTCTAGAATACTCTATGACCTTCTAGAGTCTTCTAGAATCTTTTAGAATATTTCGGAACCTTCTAGGGCATTCTAGAATATTTTGAAACTATCTAGAGAATTCTCAAACACTCTAGAAAATTATACAAACACCGTTAAATCTAACATTCTAAAATTTACCGTGACATTCTCCCCCACCTATTGCACAGACATCCTCGTCGTATTTTGTTCATGATAGCGCTCTAAGTGTTCTTGAAATTGTCACAGATCTTCACGAGCTTCCCAACTAGCCTCTGTTATTAAGAGTCCTTTCTATTTGATCAAGTATTGGATACTTGGTGGAACTCCTCTTCGTCGCACAACCGGATTTGCTAGGATCTCTTCAATCTTTTTGTTGAATGATCTAATTACCATGAGTGGAGCTCGATTCAAATCACCTCTACTTAGTTCCTTTCGGTCTCCATGAATAGAGCGAGGGAGTTGTACTTTGTAAGCAACCTCTCCAACATGCCCAATGATTTCAAATGGCTCTTCATATTTGCAGATCAAACCCTTATGAACCTTGCGAAAAGTTTTGAATTATTGTGGAAGAAGCTTAATCATTATCATATCTCCCACTTGATAGCTTGCATGCCTCCTCTTCTTATCTTCCCATTTCTTTATCCTCTTTGTAGCTTTGTTGAGGTAAGAACAAGTGAAATCTGCTTGTTCTTTCCAAGACTTAATCATATGATAAGTTTCAGAGTTCTTTCCTGAATAAGAGGAGGAAAGAGAATGTGGTGTAAGCGGTTGTTGTCTAGTCACAATCTCGAACGAAATCTTTTCTGTGGACTCACTCCTTTGTATGTTATATGAGAACTGGACAATGTCTAGGAGTTTTATCCAATCCTTTTGATTAGTGCTTACGAAATGTCTCAACTAACATTTGAGTAATGCATTCACTCTCTTCGTCTGCCCGTCAGTTTGAGGATGGAAGCTTGTCGAAAAGTGAAGTTCCGATCCAAGAAGTTTGAACAACTCTGTCCATAGTTATCCTGTGAAGCGTGGATCTTGATTATTGATGATGCTCTTAGGTAATTTTCAGTATTTCACCACATTCTTGAAGAATAGTCGTACTATTTTCTCTACAGTGCAATTAGTAAGAGTAGGTAAAAAAGTAGCATACTTCAAAAATTGATCTACTACCATGAGGATAGATCCAAACCATTCAGACTTTAGTAAGGCAGAGATGAAATCTAAAGACACACTTTTTCACGGTCGCTATAGCAGAGGCATAGGTTCCAACAACCCACTTAGTGTCTTATTTTCAATCTTATCTTGTTGGCACACAAGACAAGTCTTCACATAGCTCTCTACTTCATCTATCATTTGAGACCAATAATAGAAAGATTCAATGAGTGCCAAGGTCCTTCGCTGTCCTTGGTGACCAGCTCACTTGGTGTCGTGGCATTCTCTCACCAACTTTCTTCTTAGATTTTTCCACTTAGGGGCGTATAGTCTTCTCTCTTTGGTGTAGAGAAGGTCGTCTTCTAGCCAAAATTTCTTGGTCTTACCTTCTCTACCCAACTCTACCAATTTATTGGCTAATGGATCATGATGCAATCCTTCCTTGATGGCATGCACAATATCTTTTTTGACCATGAAAATGGCTGCCAACTCAGCCTTGTGGCTCAGCTTATCTGCTACCACATTAGTCTTACCTGACTTGTATTCAAATTCGAAATCAAACTCAACTAAAAAATCTTACCACCTAGCTTGTTTGGGGGCTTAACTTCTTCTGAGTTTGGAAGTAGCTTGTAGCTACATTGTCTGTCTTGACGATGAAGTGTGAATCAAACAAGTAGTGACGCCAAGTGTTCAGACAATGCACCACCGTGGTCATCTCCTTCTCTTGGACAGTGTATCGTCTCTCTGTATCATTCAAATTGCGACTCTTAAAGGCAATAGGATGTCATTCTTGCATCAAAACCCCTCCAATAACGTAGTCAGAATCTCTAGTGTGGACTTTAAATACTTTTGAGTAATCGGACAGTGCTAGTACTAGTCCTTCTGTGATAGTAGTCTTCAACTCATTAAAGGCCTTTTAACAATCTTTCGACAATTTTCAAGAGTGATTCTTCTTGAAAAGATCAGTTAATTGTGCAACCTTAGTGGAGTATCCCTTGAGAAACTTCATATAGTAATTAGGCAACCCAAGGATTGACCCCAATTCAGATACCTTGTTTGATGGCTACCACTCTTTGATAGCCTGCACCTTTCTTTGATCCATGCAAATAGTTCCATCTTTAATGATGTGTCTTAAGAAGTGGATTTCGTCCCTTGCAAAGGAACACTTTTCCTTCTTCACATGTGTTATTTTCTCACAAGATTTTGAATCATCGGTTTGTAAGTGTTCTATATATTTTTTCAAGGTATTACTATAGACAACAATGTCATCCAGATATACCATTACAAACCAATCAAGATAAGGATCAAAGATCTCGTTCATCACGATACAAAAAGTCGGAGGAGTATTGGTTAAGTTAAAGACATCACCAACTACTCATCTAATCCATATCTCGTGACACACATGGTCTCAGACTCATCACCATCGACAGTCTTCATTTTGTGATATTCTACCTTAAATCTAGCTTTGAGAATCATTTAGCTTTACTAAGTTAATCAAACAAATCAGCTATTAAAGAAATAGAGTATTTATTCTTGATGGTTACCTTGTTAAATGTTCGATAATCGATACATAATCTTAACGAACCATTGTATTTCTTTTGAAATAAAACTGGTGCACTATAAAATACTTTTGATAAACGAATGAATCCAATATCTAGCAAATTCTTAAATTACTTCTTCAACTTCTCAAATTCTGGCTATGTTATTCTATATGGTGTCGAGACAAATAGTGTTGCTCCTAACTCTAATTCAATATTGTAATTCACCTTATTTTTAAGTGGTAGTTATTTTAGTAACTGAAGAGACATCACGTCTTTATTTTCATTGTGATCCATATTTTATTTAATATATAATTTGTTAGCAAATTATTCTTTAATTAAGTGAAATATGATAACTAATAAACTCATCCAATTTGACACCACCGTATGAACTTATTTGCTTGACTATAATAATGTTGGACCGAAAAGCAATTTTTACTCCACTTATAAAAATTTCATGAAGAAATAAATTGGCCCCGCAAAAGTGGTTTTGGCTTTCAAAATTTAAATATAATAGGTGCAACTAAGATATCAAAATGGAAAAGTATAGATAATTAACAAACTTTTTGAATAATGTATAAATAATGTGAATTAATAATATTAAAATTTAAAAAATAAATTTAATTAATAATATTAAATTAAGATGTAATGTATTTTGTTTGTTTAAGATAGTTATTGTTTACTTACCATTCTCCTATCAAAATACGTGGCAAGTCAACAACTAATTCCATATTAATTAATAGTATACAAGTGATACTTTCATACTTTGGGGCAGAAGCACGATGCATGAAGAGATTTCTGGAGAGAAAAAGCGTGAAACGTGTTAATAAGGAAGAAGCGCTAGAACCTTAGAATGTACACGCAGCCTCAAATGTCATATACGTGTCCATCATGCACATGCACCATGTGGTTTTCACCGATCCTGTTCCTACTTCCTACAAGAAAGGATCTTTCTACTTTGATATTAATAATCATCGTAACAACAATAAAACATGTCAGAAACAAATTAATAAACACAAGATGGCAAAAGCAGTGAAGCCGCAAGACCCAAATGCAAAGTTCTATACCCTCTTGAGTGGTCACAGCATGCCAGCCGTTGGATTAGGAACATGGAAATCTGGCTCAAAAGCCTCTGATTCTGTTTTCACTGCCATTGCTGAGGTAAGTACCTACCTATCTCTTTTCCCTGATCCATTTGAACTTAGCACACGTAATAGCATTAAGATAATTAAATCGTTTGGATTTGATTGAAATTATTAATTACTGATGTTAAAAATTAGGTGCTAAGATATATAAAATAAGATTGTAAGTATTATAGCATTGTCCTTACATACCCTAGAACATTTATTTAGTGATGAATTAAGCTTTCCAAGAAATGAATTAAGTTTTGGTATTGTTTTCGTGTTCACATATATTAATGTAAAAAGAAAGAATAAGAACAAAAAATTAAACTTATGCAGAGTAGATAAAGCAATAAAGAGAATGAATCAAATTCTTTATTAGACAGATTCCCAAAAATATTGGTATCTTGCATTGCAATACTAGATTTTTATGGAACAAATCAGTGTTACACGATTTGAATTAAGATCATCTAAACTTCAATTTGGAAATTCTTTCTAAAAACCAAATCATCACACTTAGCTAGAGTTCGAATTCATGTGAAGCTAAGTCTTATATGATCTAACCTTTGTTTGCAGGCTGGTTATAGACATATAGACACTGCTGCACAGTATGGAGTCCAAGAAGATGTATGTTAATTACTACTCTGAATTTTTCAGTTCATTCATATATTGATCTTGGTTGTCATCAATATCTATCTATTTACAGGTTGGACATGGACTTCAATCTGCTATGATAGCAGGAGTGGATAGGAAGGATCTCTTTGTCACCTCCAAGTTATGGTATATATATAAAATTGCCACCACTTTGTTTCATTAAGTGAACTCAATTGTCCTGATTAATTACATTACATTAGGCGTTATTTATGTGTGGAATGTGTTGAAAATGGGACCAGATTAAGAAAACTTTGTCTGAAGTAATTGCAAAAATTTTACAGTCCCAAAACTTTTTTAATTACAATGTTACATGCAAATAACATCACTTTTATGCAAGTTCTCAGGACTTTGTGTGTGTGAAATTATAAATTTTGTAGGTGCACTGACTTGACCCCTGAAAGGGTTAGACCTGCCCTTAACAACACCCTTCAAGAACTCCAACTTGACTTCCTTGATCTTTACTTGGTAATAATTAAGCTTCTATTGTTGCAAGTGATTTGATCAAATTTAAGGGATGAAAAGGAGTATAATTATGTAATATTAACAATAATGCAGATTCATTGGCCATTTCGGTTGAAAGATGGTGCCAGCACACCTCCTAAAGAAGGAGAAGTTTTGGAATTTGACATGGAAGGGGTTTGGAGAGAAATGGAGAAGCTTGTGAAGGAAAACCTTGTTAGAGACATTGGTATCTGCAATTTCACTCTCCAAAAGCTTGATAAGTTAATGAGCATTGCTGAAACAATGCCTTCAGTATGCCAAGTAATAAATCTATGAAGAGCCACAATTATCAATTATTGGATAATGCGTTTGTCACTTTTGTTCTCATTAACTTTTGAATGATGTTTTGTTGTAGATGGAGATGCATCCCGGGTGGAGAAATGATAAGATGCTAGAGGCTTGCAAGAACAACAACATCCATGTCACTGTAATTAACACAGCACAAATATCATTAATTGCGTGAATAATCATCTAAAAAAATAAATGTGATTGAACAAATGATAAGATATTTTATTGTGTAATAGGCTTATTCACCACTTGGATCCCAAGATGGAGGAAGAGATTTGATTCACGATCAGTTGGTGGATAGAATAGCAAACAAACTGAACAAGACACCGGGGCAGGTATTGGTGAAGTGGGCCATTCAGAGAGGGACAAGTGTAATCCCAAAATCTACGCACCCAGAAAGAATGAGAGAGAACATGAGTGTTTTCAATTGGGAGATTCCAGAGCAAGACTTCATCGCTCTCAGCAATATGCCTTCTCAGGTACTAATCTTATTGTAACTATGCTATGAATGTCCGTACTCAAATATCAAAATCATTACATTCAAGTGTATTGATTTATGCAGAGCCGAGTTCTGGATGGTGAAGAACTGTTCGTCAACAAGAGTGCAGGCCCCTTCAGGAGTACCGCTGAAATC
>NC_029777.3:98395088-98395716 GCF_000817695.3 Arachis duranensis | reverse complement strand
ACCAGATTAAAGAATTCCGCTCTAGGCTATTCAGTATACGAAGTTGGAGAACAAGTTTCCAGCTCAATATTCGACAAGTTCACGGTTACCTACGACTCAGTTGCAGCCGAGGTAAAATGCCAATGCTTATTATTCGAGTCGAGAGGGATACTGTGCCGTCACGCACTAAGCGTGTTAAGCTTCTAACAAGTAAGCCAAGTGTCCCCTAGATACATACTGGAACGATGGAGCAAGAAGGTAAAGAGGCAACACACACACATCAAGAGCAGCCACGACGAGCCACTAATGGAGCCAAGAAGCAAGAGGTTCGACCAATTGGTTTTTCGTTCACAAAATATTTGCGAATTTGCCTCCGAATCGGAGGAGCTGACTGCAATTCTGCACCGTGCGTACGATAACGTCATGGCCGAGATGGAAGCATTAAAAGCCAAAAGGAAGGGGACATCTTCTTTATCCCACAAAGACGCCAACTTGGAATCCGTTAACGAGCTTCAAAGCCCCCCAAGGATTCGAACAAGAGGACGTCCAAAAAACAGGCTAGGTTCAAAACTGGAGAAACAGATTGCAAATGCCACAAAGAAGAAGAAGACAAAAGTTTTAAGCGAGGTAAATGTAATGTTCTTTAAAT
>NC_029777.3:98390245-98392292 GCF_000817695.3 Arachis duranensis | reverse complement strand
TTGGAAAACTCACATTGCAAGCGCTTCCGACGGTGTTTGTTCCCTAACAACCATCATATTCGAATCAGTCGGAGTCAACCTAAAATACACCCAAAGAAGATCAAAAAATACACCCGAACAATTCAAAAAGAAGACGGACTTTGTTTTTTGAGAACTTACATAGTTGCAGTTTTTGCTTTTTTTTGCTGTCTTTTTTTTCTTGAATAAAATAATAAAGGGCTTTTTTTTCTAAAAAAAATATATACAGAATTAGAAGTAGAAGTTATTAGAAGAACAAAAGTAACGGTTATTTGAAAGAGAAATTACATGCTCTGAGACGGCTGGTTTACACTACTCTGTTCTGTGTGTCCTTGAGAGGAAGGATCATCACTTCCCAAGTTCAAAGCTGGTAGTCTAAACAGATTTCATGTTATTCAAACGAAATATACATCCAACTTAGTAAACAAGATACACCCAACTTGATCAATAAAATACACCCAAATTGTTTCACAGAATACATCCAAATCATGATAACAAGATTTTATTAAATAATAAAGCTTCTTACGTTTCAGAGGACACATAGCGACCTTCTGTCGATCGCAGGTCAGCTTGGTTCTCCCTGCGAAACAAGATACAATTATTAGCAAACAAAAGACACCAAAATCTCAAATACACAGCCCAGCAAGACATACCCCTCTGCAGCAGATTTATCAACGTTTTCCCTTAGCCATTCATCGAGTTCGTCACTTGATATTTCATATCTCTCACTACATTCATAAAATAAGACGTTAACAAAAATAATTACGATGATAGACCGTAGTATAGCTTACGAGGTACTGTACCCGTCAAAGTATTGATCTTCTTCAGGAGGTGAATCCTCCACAACAACTTTTTTCTTTTTTTGTTGTGTTCTGGGTGGAAAAAAAAACAGTACCAATCAGAAATAAAAAATTAATTTATCACAGAATTTTATCTAAAGAATTGCTTACTTTTTTGGAGTTGTTTTTGTTTCTTTCTTTTTCTTCTCCTTCTCCGCAGGCGATGATTCTTCGCTCCTATAAGTGAATAATAGACACTTCAGTTAATACACGAAATCTTTATAACGAAGCCAAAAGAAAGGAGTATTAATTTCAGGACATTACTCATCACTTGGTTCAGATTCAGATTCTGTATCAAAATCTGACTCGTCTTGCCTCTGCTTTCTTTTTCTTGAGTCCATTCTGAAAGGCAAACAATTGTCATTTAGAACATACTAAAAATACACCCAAATGGATTCACGAGATACACCCAACTAAATATATAATATACACCCAACGCAGCAAATGAAACACACCCTGCTTAATAAGATACATACACCCAACGTGGACAAATAAAATACACCCAAACCGAAAAAGAAATTACACCCAAGTATGGTACTTACTTTTTCCCCTTTTTGCCGGGGTGTTTTCTTCCCGAATCCTCTGAGTCTTCTTGAGCCTCAGACTCAGAGGTAGAAGTGTCACTGTTAGTAGTTTCTGTCTCCGAAGACGATGTTGGGCTCGCCTTCCTTTTTTTTTGTTTTTTTATTTCTTGTTTTTTTTCTTTTTTTCTTTTTTTCTCATTTTTTCTCTTGTCTCTGCCATCTTCACAATCCCCTGAAACATGAGATATTTTATTTAGCACCATTCGGGTAAATAAAATACACCAACTTATTATGATTACTCACCAAAATTTCCTCTCTTTCTGCATTCATTCTTTCCACCAACTGCTCCTTAGTCCAGTTGGCAATCCATGGCTTTTGTGGTCTTTCAGCCCTGTTCTTGCCTTTGTTTTTTGAAAGATGAAAGTATATTATCATCAGGGCGAAGAGGCAGCCATTGATTGCCTTCTTCTTCTTCTCTTGATAGTCTGTGATGCCCTTGACCATGAAGGTCAAAACATGCCCCCTCCAGTTTCTTTCCGATATGCCGTCGATCTTAAAAATTGGGGCCAGGTGCACGGGCGATATTTTGTTTATCGTCGTTGGCAAAAGGAACGCCATCTGTATGTAGAGGATGAATATCCTCTTGAACATCAGGCGTTCCTCTTC
>NC_029777.3:98387251-98388461 GCF_000817695.3 Arachis duranensis | reverse complement strand
ATTTATAAACTTTTCTGTTATTTTTATAGTAATAAATGTGGCATTATTACTCAGTCTCTGAGTCTGTTTCCGAGACATACTCAAAAATATAGTCTAAGTTATCATCAGATTCCTCTAATGGTTCCATTAAATAGGACTTAGCAATTTCTATTTGCTTAGTAAGATCCTTTTTATCCTTTTTTTTTGGGCATTCATTTGCATAGTGTCCTTCTTCTTGGCAATACCAACACTTACAATTTTCTTTTTTATTCGGGCAATAGTCATTTTTTTGTCTTTTGCTTTTATCGTTATTTCTTTTTTCTAAAATACCTCTTTTTTCTCCAGTTTGGATAGTATTTTCTTTTTCTAAATTGATGTTTTCTTTTTCTTTGAAAATTTTTATTAAGACCATATTTTTGGGGTATCTCTTCATTATCCTGACAACAAATTCTAATTATATTCGCAAATCTTTTTTGAGTTACTTCTTGCATACAACGTTCTTTTATTTCCTCTCTTATTGCAGAGGTTGCTCCACCAAAATTATTTTCAATTGTCCCTCTATTTATTTCTCTTATAAATCTTCCCATTATAAATTCATTAGCAGGATATGGAAGTTTTGTTATATACATACTAAGATAATGATTTTTATCTTCTTCTTTTAATTTGTAATAATGTATTCTATATTCACATATATAAGATTCCATATTACATAGATCATATATCTGAATATTAGCTAAATGGTTTTTTGCTTCTTTTAAACTTCTTGTTTATGATCTATAATATTTTTTCCAAAAAATTCTTTATATAGAATCATCATTATATATAATATCTTATCATAAGCTGTTGCTTTTGTTGCTAAATCTTCTATTATTTGGTTTTCTATTGATGTCATATAATCTCTTATAGTTCCTTTAGTATGAAACCCTATGTAATTCCAAATATCTCTTCCAGACAAATCACTAAGCTTTGGATTAGTAAAAGCTTCTAATAAAAAGGAATTCAACCAATTTTCGAAAAAAAAATTTCATTCTTTTTACAGTCTAAATTAAGCATTCTTTCTCCTTCCATTTCCTGAATTTTAGGAACGTATTTTGATGGTATTTTTGTATATTTTGAATCTTTATTTATAAACCCTTTTTTAAAAGCATAATTATCAAAACCTGTTTCCCATTTAAATTGAGATTGATTATCCTTAGATGTTCCAGCTTCATTTTTTACTTGTATTGGAATT
>NC_029777.3:98374321-98386713 GCF_000817695.3 Arachis duranensis | reverse complement strand
TATAATATTATTTTCTTGAGCCATTTTTAATTGTTTAAAAAGCATTGTAACTTCTTCTAATTTTTCTTCAATATTCATAATTTTAGTGGTGGTTTTACTTTTAAATTTGTTATGTTAATTATGTTTTGAAATTTTTCTTCCTTGGGATTCTCTTTTTCCTTATTTATTTGAAATTTTATGGATGTTAATATTTCTTCAAGCATATCTACTATAGAATTTAATTGTGGGTTAAAAGTATGATATAGATGTGGGGAATCATTTCCATGGTAACATTTTTTAGAAATTCCGTGTGAAAAATAAGTTTTTTCAGTTTTTTAAGTCATTCAATAAAACTTATAGTAAAATAAAGATTTTGAGAAAAATCATTTTGTATTGATTTTAATAATTCGGTGTCATTACAGTTAACATTAGTTAAAATCATTAATTTTTTATCTATTAATTTTGATAACTTAATTATTTCTTCTCTTAAATCTTCTAATTTACTTTTTTTCATTAGGTGACGCTTTTCTTTGTGAATAGTTACACTTTTAAGTTAAAAGTGTAACTTTAGCCACCACTAATTACCATAGACATAGCCACCAGAAACTTGGCTTCTTATTTATCCTAGAAGTGAGTTATCGCGATCCTTCCATCATATTTCCTAGCCAAATTTATCAAAAAAAAATTCTCTGTGACAGTTTATAATTTGACATTATGAAAGCTTCTCATTTTTTATAGCTCTCGCGATCTCTAGTTTCTCCTTTATTAAAAGTTCCATACCTGACCAGTTTTTGAATTCGTGACTTTTTTTTTCGTGACGAGTGTTATTTATATTATTTTTTATTAGTTTAATGTTAATAATAATTAATTATAACAAAAATATATAAAAAATACATAAAATTAATTACAAAATAAATTTTTTAATAATAATGACTATTATATAATAATAAGTACAATATACATTATTTTCTATTTTTTCAAAAAAAAAAAGCTCAAAAATATAAAAGTGCTTATTAATTCTAAATCAAAACTCAAAGCATCTCTCAAAACACAACTCTTAACCCATCCCTCAACCTTCAATTCTATGAGAAAAAATTCGCTGCCCTATTAAGATTTTGGCATTCGCCATTATATAGGTACCTGCCTTCGCCATGCCCGAACGTGTATGCATGGACTGTGTTGTTTCAAGCACACACCATTAACACAAAAGCATTATCGTATCTCGCGCCTCAACTTCCAGCACTCCTGGATCAGGACAACGTGAATTCCCCACTAAAATCTCTAGTGGTGAGAGTCAAGTTTAAGAGAGACATCTGCCATTTGATAAAAAAAAGAAGTAATAATGTTTTACTGTAAAAAAAATTGTTTTGTGATAACGTTATGTACTCTTTATGTATTTCTATTATAATTAATTACTATTTGATTCGTTGGCTATAGCTCGGCTCAAATAAATCTATCTGCTTGAAACTAAACAAATACGTCCTACATCAGTAGTATGTGGAGTGCATGTTTTGCTCTCTTAACCGACTTATCCGATAAAATCAAATAACCACGTGCCAACTCAAATCGATATAAAAATATATCAGCAAATCTCTCTATACAATTCCCGTTACCGCATGGTCAGCCATAACACTTTAAAATAGTTACGAAAATGCTGATAACTGTTTTAAATACAACTTTATAAATATAAGTGACTCACTAGGTTACAGATACGTTATTAACTCTGAATATCATCCCTATTACTCACACTCTTACTTACTTGAACGTTGGAGTGCCATTGCAAGTGTCTACCGACGCCTTTTTAGAGGAAGCCGACGCATAATCCACTTAGTCTGAGAAGAGGCGAGCTTGAACTTGCAACTCAACTAGCTATAGCTATACCTTGGAATCGGCTATCCACACAGGAACACTATCGATATTAAACTAATAAAAAATAATATAGATAACAATGGACTTCCATAAAACGACAACGACGACAGCTATCACGAAGAATTTATCTTCTGACAAAGGTACTCCTTCACGGCATATAAACCCTGTTCCGCCACTTTCGATGGCGGCGGCATAAGCAGATTACCATCGACACAGAGCTTTTGGAGCTTGATAAGGCCAACAATGGAAGGAGGAAAGGAGGTGATCCTCTTGTAGTTGATGTCAAGTTCGATGAGAAAGAAGAAGAGGCCAACGGAGTAAGGGAGATAGCGAAGGTATTAATATTTAGAATATTAAGTCATTGTTGAGACTATTACTATTTATTTGTGTATCTAAAACATATAGTGATTGGGCCTATGTAGGGGTGGCAAATGGAGAAGTTCGCCCTGCCGAAATCCGGGTTGGCCCGTCCCGCCCTGCCTAATTGCGGACTCATGGGATGAGCACACTATTTTTTTTACTATTAATTATTAAATAATATATAATTTCACCATTATTTTAACAAATTTATAATTTCTAAAGACATAAAAAATTATAATTTTATATTTATAAATATTAAAGTCTTTGTAATTATAAATATCTAGTAAACATAATTATAAACCAAATTTTCATCCAAAACATAATTATAAATATTGTCTCAAAAGTAAAATAAACATAATCCAAAACAATTATAAATATTATCTCCAAAACAAAATAAACATAATCCAAAACACTCAATTTTCACCTTCATTTTCTTGTAAGTTAGGTTGGGGGAAGTTGGATTTTGGCAAAAAAAAATTGCAAAAATATTTTTTTGCCAAAGAAATACTAAGTACGGCAGGAAAGTCCGTCCTGCCAAATCTCGCGGTTTAAGCGGTGCGGGTTAAGCGGGCTTTTGCTATTTGGTGGTCCTAATTTTTCAGCCCGACCCGCCTTTTTTGGCGGGTTACGCAGGTCAGCCCGGCAGGTTTTTGCCCATTTGCCACTCTTAGGCGGCTAGGTCTATATATATCCATTCACACTATTGTAATAGTTAGGCTTTTGACTAATAAGATCGTTGATTCCATTTTTCATTTCAACATTCTTTCTATTACCCTTGTTCCAATATGGTATCAAGAGCAGCACCGATTTGGACTTGAAACTTTTTCACTCTTCATTTTCTTTTCCCTCTTGTTTCTTTTCCTTTCCTATGGCTTCCACCTCTAATCAAACCCAGAAATTTTCCTTTCTCTTTTTTTCATTTGCTGATAAATTAACTAAAAATTCTTTTCTTCCATAAAAACAAATTGCCTTGTCCACAATTTTTTCTAAAAAATTTGGAAATAATCTCGATGAAACCAAAATCCCAACCCAATTTGCCACAGAAGCTGACAAAGCTATTGAAAATGAATCCGCCACCTATCAAGCATGGATTGAACAAGATTATGCGATCCAGACTTGGTTGTTGTCTTCAATGGATATTGCTTTTCAAAATCGTATAGTTGGATGCACTCAAGTTCATCAAAATTGAGATTGTCTCAACACATATTTTGTGGCTCACACCAAATTTCGCATCAAACAACTCAAGACCCAATTAAAATTAATCAAGAAACTCACCCTTCCTGCCACTGAATATCTCCTTCAAATAAAAAAGATTATAGACCATCTTGCTACAATTGGTTCTTCCCTTACAATTGATGAACAGGTTGATGCTATTCTTGAGGGTTTGAACTTTGACTACAAAGCCTTCTGCACTTTCATTTTTAGCAGAAAAGAATCATGGACCATTCCTGAACTTGAAGCATTCCTCAGGGCACAAGATGAAATGCAAGAACAACTTACCAAAGAAGAAACACCATTAGATCAAGCGAATCTCACCCAAACTTAAATTCCAGGTAACAATTTTACCTCTCCAAACTGACAAGCATCGTTTTTCACATCTCAAAATTTAAGTCGAGGCAATGGTGGGCGTCGAGGCAAAGGAGGACGCTTCTTTCGTGGAGGGCACAATTCTTGGCAAACTCTAAATCGAATTCAATGTCAACTTTGCGGTCAATTAGGTCATGGAGTTTGGCCGTGTTATTTCTGATTTGATAAGAATTTTAATAACTCTCTTTATTCTTCTCAACGATCTCAGCCTCCACCTTCTCCATCAACCTCCTTTCACAATCCTCAGGCCCTAATTGCCACACCCTCTTCTGTTCAAGATAATGCCTGGTACCCAGATTCTGCAGCTTCAAACTATCTCACTGATGATAAACAAAATTTAATTTCTAGCTCCGAATATGGTGGTTCAGATCATGTCTCCATCAGTGATAGAACATGTATTCGGATCAAGCATGTTGAGTTAAGAAATTAACTAAATTAATTAATGATGACAAACATTAATTTATTGGACAAATTAACTAATTAGTTTTGGTTATTATGGTTGAAGTGATGCAGGCCAAAAATTTAATATTTAGCTTCAACCCAAATTGAATGGAAAATTATACAAGGCTGGTGGGTTGATAACACAAACGAAGCCCAAAAGAAAATAAAGCTAAGAAATCAAAACGGGCCAAGTAAATCAAACCGATCCAAGTCCGTATCCATCACTCCAAGTTGATCCCTCTCACTTGCTCTCACCTAAAAGCAACGTTCACTTCTGTGTTTTGGTAAGAAATCAGAAAAGTAAGAGAGAGAGAGCTTTTTCCCTAAGCTATTCAGCAAAGAAGCAAGAAAGAGAAGGTTAAGCAAATGGTAGAAGTCTAATCACCCACATCAATTTATATCAAGAAGAGGTCAGAAGTTAAAGGTGATTTTATTTCCTTTTACATGCTTCTTAATTTTTTATCTTTATCTTCAACTCTCTGTAACTCCATATTGGGATACATGAAAAGAGGATTTCTATTCTTCGCTGATGTGCATCTTCGGTTGAAAATATATCTTGGGGACCAAGTAGTTTGTTTCAGTGGCCAAGATCTATGGTCACCTTTGAAAGACTTTTTATGTTTTCTGTCTTGAGACTTTCGGTCAAAAAAGCAGGTCAGAACCAAAGTCCCAAATTTGAGTAAAAATGGAAGAAAGTGAACGGCTGGGTTGGCGAAGCACACAGCTCAAGGATTGACCTAGGGGAGAGTGAATTAATAACATGCAAGGAGATAAAAAAAGATTTTTTGTTCATCCAGAGACAAGGAGAGAGAACCAGAGTTTGGTGAGTTGTGTTCTGAGAAGAAGTTCTTTGAAGAAGTTCCTCTACTTGGACAGTGCTTTCTTTCAAAGAAGCATTTCGCCAAAAATGAAGAACTGAATCATAGACATACAAATCTAGTTTATCACATAGCAAAGAGGCTGTTGAAGAGTCAATCTTCTTCATATTTTTACAGATTGTATTTTACTTTTTAATGTTTATCTTTCTGTAATTTCTTGAGTGAAAAGGCATATTGAGAAAGCTCAAGTAAAAGCCAATGAGTGAAAGAGGTTGAGTGATACACTTGAGAGAAAAGTCTAGAGTTAATTTCAGATTTCTTTAGGTAAGTTTGTGTCTTATATCTAGTACCTGTGAGGTACCCCTTTCTTAGTTGGGTGAGCACTAAGAGTGAAGAGTTAGGTATTAGCATAGCCAATGTCAAGTTAGGTTAGAATTTGAGTGTGAGAGGATTGTGTCAATCCTGTGAAATTGGTGTATATAATACTTTAACTATAGTAGAAATTCTACCACGTTGCGGTGGAGACTGGATGTAGGTTGCATTGCACAAGGCAACTGAACCAGGATATATGATGGTGTCAGCTTTTCTCTTCTCTGCTCTGTTCTGTTTTCTTATATTCATAAGACAAAAATAAATTGTCTCATAAATTTCCGCTACTGAGTTCAAACAGAATTAGAATTGAAAGTTTGCTTTAAAAGGTTATTTTAGCAACATAAAAGAAAGGCATAGATTCAACCCCCATTCTCTAAGCCTATTACAACCATCAATTGGTATCAGGAGCTAAGGTCTCAAGAATCAAGCTTAACCGCTTGGAGCAAAGAATCAAGCTTAAACTCACCTTCCTCTCAAATCTGTTAGAGAACCAGACATTGATCCTTTTGCTCATAAATCTCACTTCATGACATCTCACTCAAACTATAATCCATATAGATTTAAATCTGCCATGAACTATGATTTCTTTGAAGGAGTCATTAAGTACCGTACCCTGTGTCCCTCTTTTCTTGCTAACTTACCAACTTTGAAAAAGAAAGGTTTTCCTTTTGTTGCAAATCTGGAATTTTTGGATTGGAATCATCTCTTTAACATCAAAAAGCCTATTTATCCTCTATTGGTTCAAGAGTTTTATGCAAATCTGACATATCATGAGGGCACTGTTCACTCCTATGTTAAAGGCCGAGACATTGTCTTGAATAATGAAACAATCAGTGATCAATTGAAGTATACTGATGTTGGGCCTTGTGCTTATACGTCTGTTAAGTGGGATGAAGGAGTTAGTATTTTATACAATGATGCCTTGGCTCACATTTGTGAACATGTTTCTTTAATTGATGATATCACACCCACTCACAAAGCCCTAGGATATGAACGTGCTCAGTTGCACCGAATTATCAACCACATAATACTTCCTCAGAGCGGTTTATATCAAAGGGTTTCTTACACAAACACACTTGTTTTGTATGCCCTGATCACAAAAACAGAGATTTCTTTTGCTAATTTGATGGTTAGATACATGTTTAATTCTGTTAGAAGTGAGAAAGACAAAGCTCTACCTTATGGCATGTTTCTAACCTGTATTTTTGAGCTCTTTGGTGTTGACTTGTCCAATGAGGAATATGAAAACAAACATTCATATCTAAAAGGGGGTCGTTCAGTGACATAGCAAAAGGGACCTACTCGTTCAGAGAGAGTGGTCTTAGATGATGATGATGATGACTTTATTCCTGAGGAATCTCCTCCTCCTTCCACCAAGGGTACTTCCATGAGCACTGAACAAAAATCTGCTATACTGAATGTTGTCAACGATGTAGTACAAGAGTTTGTCTCACAATCAAATCACATGATTTTCATGAGTAAGGAGCAAAGGAGGCTAGCAAGCAAGCATGAGAATTTTCTCCGGAAGTCAAGAGATAGAGTGGCTGTGTTCATGACGTTAATTGACAACCTACAAAAGGATGAAGACCATGCCACTGATGCTGATGAAGAAGTTGATTCTGAGAAAAATGGTTCTGATGCTTAGGATTGTCTTATCAGGCTGCTGCTGATTGCTACTGTTTTTTGTCTCATAAAAACTGTCTCTTTTGATACTTTGGAACTTATATTTGTTATTTCTGGATAACTGTATAACCATAACTACTGCTACACTTCTTTTTAAATTATTTGATATTTTGGACTGTGCTTTGACAATTTCTTACAGGATTTAAGGTGATATTTTTGTTGATCTTGCTTATTATCTGCCCTTGGTGACAAAAGGGGGAGTAATAGGTAATAGGTGCTAAATAGCTTGAATGCTGAATTTGAATGTTGAATTTTATTGATGCTACTGCTGCTACTGTCTTTTTTTGTGAAAATTTTTTTGGTTGACTGCTGCTGATAGTTTTGCGCATATAATTTATAATTTTTTATTTGTAAATATGCTGCTGCAGGAAGTGTATTGACATGACCATTGGAACGTGCTTTCATATGTTGATAGATTGCCCTTGATTAATCTTGATGTTTTGATTTTGCTGCTGACATAACATGTTCATTGTAGGACTAGATTTGTAGTGTTGATTGTTTAATCTTCCTTAGTCAAAATATTTGTGTGTAGCTCTTTATATATGGTGTTCTCTATAAGTAAATTCAATCAAGGAAGAAAAAAAAAGCATAAATCCAGGGGGAGCTGAATTTGAAAAAGAAAGGGGGAGCAACATCAAAGCAAGGAACATCACTCAAAGGGAAGTCTCTTAAATTAAATAAAATTCATTTCCTTTTTATCATTATTTAAATTATGTTTGTCGTCAAGGGGGAGATTGTTGAGTTAAGAAATTAACTAAATTAATTAATGATGACAAACATTAATTTATTGGGCAAATTAACTAATTAGTTTTGGTTATTATGGTTGAATTGATGCAGGCCAAAAATTAAATATTTAGCTTCAGCCCAAATTGAATGGAAAATGATACAAGGCTAGTGAGTTGATAACACAAACGAAGTCCAAAAGGAAACAAAGCTGAGAAATCAAAACAGGCCAAGCAAATCAAACCGATCTAAGCCCGTATCCATCACTCCAAGCTGATCCCTCTCGCTTGCTCTCACCCAAAAGCAACGTTCACTTCTGTGTCTTGGTCAGAAATTAGAAAAGTAAGAGAGAGAGAGAGAGAGAGAGAGAGAGAGAGAGAGAGAGAGAGAGAAGCAAGAAAGAGAAGGTTAAGCAAATGGTAGATGTCTAATCACCCACATCAATCTGTATCAAGAAAAGGTTAGAAGTTAAATGTGATTTTATTTCTTTTTACATGCATCTTAATTTCTTATCTTCATCTTCAACTCTCTGCAACTCCATATTGGGATACATGGAAAAGAGAATTTCTGTTCTTCGCTGCTGTGCATCTTCGGTTGAAAATATATCTTGGGGACCAAGTAGTTTGTTTCAATGGGCAAGATCTGTGGTCACCTTTGAAAGACTTTTCATGTTTTCTGTCTTGAGACTTTCGGTCAACAAAGCAGGTCAGAACCAAAGTCCCAAATTTGAGTAAAATTGGAAGAAAGTGAACGACTGGGTTGGTGAAGTACACAGCGCAAGGATTGACCTAGGCGAGAGTGAATCAGCAACATGTAAGGAGATAAAAAAAGATTTTTTGTTCATTCAGAGACAATGAGAGAGAACCAGAGTTTGGTGAGTTGTGTTCTGAGAAGAAGTTCTTTGAAGAAGTTCCTTTACTTGGACAGTGCTTTCTTTCAAAGAAGCATTCCACCAAAAATGAAGAACTGAATCACAGACATATAAATCTAGTTTATCACATAGCAAAGAGGCTGTTGAAGAGTCAATCTCCTTCATGTTTTTATAGATTGTATTTTATTTTTCAATATTTATCTTTCTGTAATTTCTTGAGTGAAAAGGCATATTGAGAAAGCTCAAGTAAAAGCCAATGAGTGAAAGAGGCTGAGTGATACACTTGAGAGAAAACCCTATAGTTAATTTCAAATTTCTTTAGGTAAATTTGTGTCTTGTATCTAGTACCTGTGAGGTACCTCTTTCTTAGTTGGGTGAGCACTAAGAGTGAAGAGTTAGGTATTAGCATAGCCAATGTCAAGTTAGGTTAGAACTTGAGTGTGAGAGGATTGTGTCAATCCTGTGGAATTGGTGTATATAATATTTTAACTATAGTGGAAATTCCACCACTGTTGTGGTGGAGACTTGATGTAGGTTGCATTGCACAAGGCAATAAACCAGGATACATGATGGTGTCATATTTTCTCTTCTCTGCTTTGTTCTGTTTTCTGATATTCATGAGATAAAAATAAATTGTCTCATAAATTTTTGCTGTTGAGTTCAAATAGAATTAGAATTGAAAGTTTGCTTTAAAGGGTTATTTTAGCAACATAAAAGAAAGGCATAGATTCAACCCTCCCCTTCTCTAAGCCTATTACAACCTTCAAAGCATATTGGTAAGTCTACTCTAACTTCACCCTCTTCTAATATTCAATTTGTCTTACTTAATTTAGTACATGTTTCCAACATTGCTAAAAATTTCATCAGTGTTCAAAAGTTTGCTAAGGACAATAGAGTGTATTTTGAATTCCATGCACATTATTGTTGTATTAGATCTTCTCATTCTAAACAAATCCTTTTGCATGATTCTGAAACAAATGGTATTTACAAATTTTATAATGTGAATGTCCCTGACCTATTTCTCTCGATGCACCAAAAGCTTGTTATACTAACACTGTCTTTCATGATCTTTGGCATAAACGCCCTTCTCATGCCTCTTTTAAAATTATTGCCTTAGGTCTCCAACATGCCTCCATTCCTTATTCTAATAATATCACTGCTACATCTCTTTGTGATGCATGTTGCAAGGTCAAAAGTCACCAACTTTCTCATTTTTCGTCTCATCACTCTTATACTCATCCCCTTGAACTCATCTTTGCTGATCTTTGGGGTGCCTTCCCTGTCTTTTCTTCATCTGGTTTTTGATTTTATTTATCTATTGATGATGCATACTCTGGCTACACTTCTATCTTTTTACTTTTCAATAAGTCCCAAACCATCACTGCCTTTAAATAATACAAGGTTTTCAATGAAAATCTCACTTGATACTCTATTAAATGCATTCAAACTGATAATGGAGGAAAATTTACATCTCATGCTTTTAATCCTGTCCTCCATGGACGATCCAAACACTTTGCCCTTGACATGTCTTTTATTTGAAAATGGGTAGCAAATAAGCAACTCTTTGTCAATCACATCCCCTCCTCAGCTCAAGTCGCTGACATCCTTACGAAGGCCTTTCTAGAAACTAGCTTCAACTTCTTCAAATCCAAACTTAGAATGCTCTCGTCTGACTCACCTCTAAGTTTGAGGGAGAATATTAAGACTTAGAATATTAAGCCATTGTTGAGACCATTACTATTTGTTTGTGTATCTGAAATGCTTAGTGATTGGACCTATATATATCCATTCACAATATTGTAAGTTAGGCTTTTGACTAATGAATCACTGATTTCATTTTTCATTTCATCTTTCTTTCTAGTACCCTTGTTCCAATAGGAGGAAGTGAAAGTTCTGGTTGATGTTGAGGGTTTTGAGGCTGATGAGATTTTCAAGGTCGTCAGAGAAGAAGCGGAGGCAGTTGAGGCGGATGTCGAGGACCTTGAGAGAGGTGAGGTGTGAGGTGGAGCGTGGAAGGAAGATGAGCTTGTCGGAATTCACTGGTAACTTATTTATCTTTCTCAGTTCCAAACCAATGTTTACTAGAAGCTGTATCAGTTTGTTGAAGTGTTGGCACTCAGTTCGAGACCTTAAGCTTACAGAGGCCGCCAATGGAGTTCGGTAGGCTTCTAAGCTGGTTCGAGTGCACGTCCAACACCACTAACTTCATCACATCAGTGCCAGTAACTGTCACACAGGATTTTTCCGTCAAATTTGGTCAAGGGATATGAATTTTTTTTTTTTTACAGAAATTGCTGTCCTAATTTAAAATGGATAAAGATCGCGTTGGGTGTTCACTCTATAATATTACTCGATGTAGATCCATTTAAAAATTAAAATTCTTTAAGAAAATTTTAGTATAGAAAATAATAACTAAAAATTTTCAAAAATTACTCTCTTCAGATAATTGTAGTTTTTAATTAAATTTGTAATATTTAATAATAAATTTTTAATAAATTTTATTACAAAATAGATAAATTTTAAAAATATTACTATAGACGTGAACTTTTTTTTAAAAAAAAGAAATCAATCTGTTTGATAGAAATAATTTTAAAATGTTTTTAAAGAACAAAATTTTATCCAAGAATATATTGTTGGAATTAGATTTTTTTTCAGAAACTTATTTAAATATTTAAATTTTTTAGAGACTTATTTAAATATTTGATCTGTATTTACTTAGTGTGTATATTTGATGGTTAAATTTATTGAATAATTGGTGTAACCAGCTAACTAGTTAATCTGTATTTACTTAGTGTATTTGATGGTTAAATATGTGTTAGATGTGTAATAATTGGTGTAACCAGCTAACTAGAGTGGCTAAATTTGTATCATTCCGGATACTTGAAAAGACTACGAGGAAAAAGAAAATGAGAATATAAAATATACCCGATTTGAAACAGGAGGATTTGAAAATAGGAAGGAGAAGCAGCATCCCGTCCGCCGTGCGCGGTTGACATTTGTACGAAAGGCGGCGAATCCTAATCCTAATTTGAGGGGAATAAAAATAAAGGAAAAAAAGAAAACAGAAGCGTAGTGTTTGACACGTGAGAGCGCCTCCTGTTTGACAGAAATGGATACCAAATCCCAATAGGAGGATGTGGCTTACACGCCCTCAAGTCTCCAAGTAAGCTGCTTCGCCTTCTTTCACCCTTCAAGTTTCAACCTCACTTCATTTCCTCTCACCTAATCCATCCATCCATCCATCCCTCCCCTCACCTTCTAAATAAATAAAAAAGAAAACACAGACACACGGACAGAAACCAAAGACATGGATACAGTCCTGTGTGATGAACTCCTTCAAGAGATTTTCCAGAGGCTACCCCCATCATCCTCGTATTCGGTCTCCCTTGTCTGCAAGCGCTGGCTCTTCCTCTACCGTTCTTCTACAACCTCGCTCTCTCTTCGTCTCATCCCTCACCCTAACCTCTTCCCTTCCCTTTCCTCTCTCCTCTCCCAACACCCTTCCCTCTCTTCCCTCTCTCTCCTCTCCTCCTCTGACCCTTCCCCTTCCACCACCTCCCACCTTCTTTCTCTCGTCTCCAATTCCTGCTTTTCCCCCACCCTTCTCCACCTCAGATTCCTCGCCGGCCCTCTTTCTCTCCCTTCCCTCTCTTCCCTCTCCAAATCCTGCACCCGTTTGACTTCCCTAT
>NC_029777.3:98344732-98374287 GCF_000817695.3 Arachis duranensis | reverse complement strand
TGATGGCGGTTGGGTGAGTGATCACGATTCTTTTGCTGTTTCGGATTCTAATTTGGGTCTGGAGAGTCTCTGTCTTGTCGGAATCCGTGGAGATGACTGGGGAATCGGTTGGCTATGGAGGAGCTGCAAGAATCTGAAGCGGTTACAGCTTCGGAGCTGCCAAGGTATCGGTGGTTCTTATTCTTCCTTCGGTCAATCCTTGCAGGGTCTCCAAGAACTTGAGCTCAGAACTTGCAGGACTGTGGTTGACATGGTTCTCTTGAAGCTTTCAGAGAATTGCATCTCTCTGAACTCGCTATTGGTCTATGACGGTGGAAGCAGGGAGGGTTTGCTTCATTTTTTTACTCATTGTAGATCCAATCTTCGAAAAATCGATCTTCGTTTGCCACTCGACCTCGACAACAGCCACCTCTTCGCGGTGGCTGCGAATTTCAGAGGCCTTGTAACTCTCAGGCTTCAGAGCTGTTGCCTTGTCACCGGAGAAGGACTAAAGGCTCTTGCGATCGCGGCGGCGAGTAACGGGCTTGAGGAACTGGCGCTGATAAATTGTGATGTTGTGGAAAGAGAGCATGGGTTGCTTGCAACATTGGGGCAGCATTTGAGGGCTTTGAGGAAACTGGACTTGTCCCACAGCGAGATGCTGATCGACAAGGAACTCATTTCGATGTTGGTTTCTTGCGTGAATTTGATTGAGTTGCGGCTGAGAGGGTGTAAGAGACTCACTGGTGCGGCTATGGTTTCCATCCTTAGGAGCTGCAAGAGGCTCGAGACTGTAGATATTGTACATTGTTTTGGGATTGAATCTGAGGCTATTGAGATGTTCATGAAGAATTCTCCTCGTTTGAGAAGAATACAGGTTGAAGAATATAAGCTTTCTGACGCTGCAAGAATGTGGGCATCGAATAAATTCATTCAAGTTGTTGTTTGATTTGGCCTTGTGGATGTTGCAAGAAGAAGCAAGTGTATGTTTTTCTGATTTTAAAATAAACAGGTATACATCACACTTCTGAACGTTGTATTTGTATAGTGTTTACTTTTTCTGTAATTTGTGTTCACTCGTTGAATATTGATATCAATTATGTATATGACTTGTAATCTCATTCTGTGGGTTTGTGTGGATACAATCATATTGCGTTATGCTTCATTTTGGTGCACACTGTACAATACAATCATATTCGTTAACTCTCTAAGAATTGTTTCGGAAGAGGGATTTATTTGCTTATTGGTTGGGGGATGTTTAATTTAGATAGGTCTGTCCAATGAGTTAAAGTTGTAAAGGGGTCCTTTTATGCAAGTATGTAAATGTCTGAGATTGCAAAGGGTACCTTTATCAATTCCACTTCCACCCCCTTGCAGACCCAATCCTTTTACTCTGCTGGCTGACCCAGCCATGAACACCTAGACTGTTTCTGGATTTGAGAACAAGACAAAACAGAATAAGACACAAAGGACTAACATACCAAATTTAGTGTTTTTCTATTTTGTTTTTGTGATAAACTAAAACAAATTATAAAAGTTCAATTTACTTTTTTTCTTTCGTACATAAAAACTTAGGAAGAAAAATATAATGATAAAAAATATAATTATAAAAATTTGATAAAAATTATGAAAGAAAAAATAAAAAATAAATTGTGTCTTGTTAATGTCTTTGAAAAGAACACAAAATATATTAATTCATTGGTTTTAGATATATTATCTCTTTCAGCAAAGAAGCCAATGACGACCACAAACATGCAGCAAGGGTAGTAAATGAAATTTCAACCTAATCTCACTATGTTCTTAAAACTGTTTGTAGTTAATATTGTCCGTAATTCTAATTTGGTTCTCGATCTTTGATTTCATTCTAATTTTAGAAGTTTAGTGTGTTTTTCATTGTTAGTATACTTAGGGATGCAACATGGAATTGCATGCTTATAACCAATCCTTTGTTGAAGGATGTTTTCTTAATACACAGTTGAGTTTTGGGTGTTGTTTTTAATTTTAAATCATTGTAGAAGAAATTACATTTTTGTGCGTTGTCTCCTAATTTTGCAGGCAACGGTTGTCCAATTGTTTGTTTCTGTTACATTTATTTATTTTGAAACCACTTTTATGCAAATATTCTTGCTCAATTTCGCTGGCAACAGCAGAATTTTGATAAAATATATTATTCCTCAATTTTGTTGGCATTGTTTGCGAAATTATGGTAAAAAGAAAATCATCTCCAAATTCGATGGTGGGTGCAAAATTAGATTATTCCTTAATTTCGTTGACTGTTACGATTTTGAGATAACACACAAAAATGTTCCTTTTATAATGATTTAAAATTAAAAAAAATAAGGAATTCTTTTTAATTGAATAAGAAAAGCCATTAGTTCTGATATCGTTTTCTATGGTACTACTCTTGCATAATAATTGAAGACTCGATTATTGGTTATGGAGTCTCTTCACAAATCCTAACTGGCTGTCGTTTCTCTGCACTAGTCTTGTAGCTACGCAGAAGCAACAGCTACACGTGCAATGGCTCTTGATGGAGCTGACAAGACTAAGTTTTCTTTGAAGAAGAGAATGCTCATAAATCTTTTTGCGCATAACAGGGGATGAATCTTTCGTAAAATCCAGCTATATAAAGCAACTGGAGTGAAAAAAGCATCACATTTTCCTCCAAATATCATGGAAGAATACAATAGAATATATAACAAAGGAAGAAAATAGGAAATTCTTGTCGAATTGCAATATTGCATCGCAGTGACTAAACACGACACAGTGGACTAAAAGTCCGTCGTTTATATGAACAGCCAAATGAATGTGAAAAGTAGCAAAGAGCTCTACAAATCATGGCTGACGAATTCCCTTTGACGTGGTTGTAAACTAGATGGTAGTAAACCAGTACAGATATGCATATCCAGTATAAACGCTAGAATGGTCTCCAAATTATTTATCACGTATATTTTTATAAAAAATTGTTGGATAAAGTATTAAATTGGTCCCTAGATTTGAGCGTAATTCTGTTTTGGTCTTTAAGGTTTAAAGTGTTTTATTTGAATCCAAAAAAGTTTCATTTAGCATCAATTAGGTCAAAATTAAATAATTAACAAAATGTTCTACATAACAACGGTACAAGAACAAAATCGATAATGTGGAGAACAAGTACAAGCTCCAAAGATATAAAATCAACAATTGATACATCAATACATTTATTTATTATTTTTTTATAATATAAATAAAATATTTTCTATAAAACTAAAGAAAATGATAAATAAATGTATTGATGCATCAATAGTTGATTTTGTGCCTCTGGAGCTTGTACTTGTTTTCCAAATTATCGATTTTGTTTTTGAACTGTTGTTATGTAGGACATTTTGTTAATTATTTAATTTTGACCTCACTGTGGGACTAAATTGATGCTAAATGAAACTTTTTTGGATTCAAATAAAACACTTTAAACCTTAAAGACTAAATCAGAATTACGCCCAAACCTAAGGAACCAATTTAGTACTTTACCCAAAATTGTTAGGTGTCAACAACTTTTAGTATTTTTCGTCATTATTTGACTAATATAAATATTAAATTATTATTTTATTAATTTATGTGTACAAATTTAAAAAAAAATGTGAGTACAAATTGTATTGATTCATGACTTCAAGGAACTTAATTAAAATTTTTACCATTTTTTTCTTTAATGAAAAATAAATTTCTGTCTTTTAATTTTGTAAACTTCGATCTCTAGATATCAAGTAGTGTTCCTTGATTTTTATTTTTTTATCATGACAGGTATAGGATGTATCCAGAGATATGCAAATTCTTTTTACTGTATTTTGATGACAATAAAGCACTAAATAGAAACCAATTGTCTTGTATTTTGATGACAATAAAGCACTAAATAGAAACCAATTGTCTTGCAAATCAGCACCATGTCACTAGACCAAGTGTCTTGGGCATTATGTATTCTATATCATTGATTTGAAAATAGCTTTAAGAAGGTTTTAGTTCCCATATATGATTAGAATATGTAACTTTTTTAATGAATGTAAAAATAAAAAAATCGAACTAAACCAAATTTATTTCAATTGGTTTGGTTTGGTTTGGTTAGTCTTGATAAAAAAAAATCAAATCAAAAAATTAATATAAAAATAAATTGAATAATTTTTTTTAAAAGTCGAATTAAACCATAAATCGAACACCTCTATTTACTAAATTTTCAAATCACATAATTTAATTGGTCTAGTAATTATAAGCCTTTGAAGCATATAATAATATGATCACAAATTAAAATTTGTAAATCTTTCCATATTTTTTGTAAATCTTTTGTATTATGTATTTTTAATGTTTGTCTGTTGTAATCATGTATTTTTTGTTCTTTTTTTTATATTGTTCATCTTGTGAATATGTGTTGTGCTAAATTCATCTTGAGGTAGAACTTATAATGAAAAGAATGTGACAAGCGACGTGTTCCTACAGACGGCGCCATTGTTCAAAAGTGTTTTTGCTCATTCCCAATTCTGGAGTGTTCTTGGAAGGACTCCGACGTTCCAGTTATATTGGTATGGGTCGTCACAAGAGAAACTAAGTTAAAGATCATACATTAGTGCACATATTTGGTAGTGCGTATATTACGAGGTTATGATGTTATGAACTTATGTGAGTTGCTCTTTTTATGAGTTACTCTCATAATAAGATGCTTGATGCCTTATTGTGGTCTCTTTTGGTATGATGTCCTTAGACTTATACATAGTCAATATTATAACATTCTCCTTTAATAGTAGAATGATGGTTATAATATAACAATTAACCTTATAAAATTGAGTTATTAGATATTAGAATGAGTTATAAAAAGTTAGTTTCCTTTTTGTAACATTATTTGGAATGGAGAGAATAGTTAATCAGTAAATCAGTTCTTTAGAATTTCTTATACTATAGAATCTGGCTTTTAGTAATCAACTTATAGAAATATTATAGAACAGCTAGCTTAGAAGACTTTTATCATGGTGAAAAACACAATCTAAATAGTTTTTACACAAATTTACATCTTGGAATAAAGATTTATTTTTAAATAGTTAAGTGTTGGCCAAATTTCAATAAAAATATTGGTCCTCTATACTTTCTCTATCTAAAATATTTAGATCACTTTAATTATCTAAATCAAAGTGGTACTTGAGAAGACTCATTTAAAAATATCTAATATTCATTGTCTTGCTTGTATCTCATCATTTATCATCTCAACCTCTGTAGTCTTTGAGTTTGATTTTTTTTTATCTTTTATTAAAAAAATTAAATCTGTGTATTTTTTCATTTGAGTTGAAATTGAAGTATTTGTTATTATTATACATATTGAATTTTAGTTTGGGTAAGATTTTTGTAGTTTCTAGGTTTGGTTTAAAGGTGGTGATAGTTTTCAATAATTTTAAAAGAAGAATAAAAAAGGTAGAAGTAATTATGGTTATGTTAAAATAATAAAGATAAAATTAAAATTTTAATATAATAATAAATTGTGTGTTCTGTCTTATCTAACTTACCAAATACAATATAAAATTAGTATTTTTTTATATTTATATATTCTTATGTATTTATATTTATGTTCCATTTATGTTGAGACAACAATCAAACACACTTCAGAAACTACTTTGGAAGCCGTTCTTAGTGTACTACATACCTCAGGAGTTGTTTTACAGGTTTTTCTTAACCTACTTTAAAATTTAACTAATGTCTTTTGCAATTCACAAGAAGTCCAAAGACTTAATACGCTTTCTTAAGTTTATGTTTTCAGAAACATATATCTTGGTAAGATCAGCCTCCCTTTTCATGCATTTTTAAGTCACTTCACTATCAAGTTTAGTCGTGCGTGGGAATAGACTACTAGCACATGGTGACAAGGAATTTGAAGAGTTTGAAAATTTCATTGTCATATTTGCCTTGTGGAGTAACACCTGATAAACCGGCTGCCTAGAATCTGACACTACTACTAATTCAACCATCGTAAAATTTTCTCCGGAACGATCAAACTAATGAAGATTCATGGTGTTTATGTTCTTCAATTTGAACTCAATGACCTTAATCATTATTTGTGATAATTCACATGCTCGCTTTCAAGTTCTGCTTGAGTCTCCAACCTGTCACTTGCATATATTGGAAGATTCTGCATGGCGTTTGATGCAACATTAATGTAATTAGAAATATTTGTGTCATCCATCCAAACCTACTCCCCGCGTCACAATATCGAGCCTAGTGTTCCCTAGGCATTTCGTCAAGCCACTACATAATAGAAAATTCCATTTCCCTCAGCCGATTGAAGTAGTGAGTGGATTCCTGTTTTATTTTGAATTTGCTGCATTAATAAGTATCTTTTATAAGATTTTGTTTTTAAAGTGTTATATGAAGTTGGCAGTAATGTTTCATGCACCATTGGGTTTCTGCCAACCAATTTTATCAACGCTCCATGCAAAATCAGTTGACTTGTACTTTTCATAAATCACTAACATGCTCGATTAACGCATGTCCTGTTGGATGAGGTAAGTCATGAAACGACTAGCTTCCTTCGTCTCTTCCTTGTCAACTGCAAATGCCACTGACAATATATTGTCATACAAGTAGATACTGTTGATGGAGATAAGGGGTTTACTATTCACATAGGAAAAAATATCCACAACACTCAATAAAACATAACATTAGGTTTTTTTTTTTGGTCCGGTAGTTTTTTTTGGTTGTTAAGGAGGCATATGATATGCCACTCAACCAAGCCTCCAACCACAAACATAACATTGGTTTGATCGATGAGTCTCCATTGAATACAACCATTTTGGAAATTCATTGTATGATCCCAATTTTTGTTTGTCTTAGCAATAGCTCTTTGCTTTGGAGGCCAAACTTTTTTGTTGGATGCTTTGTACTAATACTTACAGAACTCTAATACCAATGATCGAATTTTCTTCAACCACGATGAAGATGGCTTAAACAATGGTCCTGCTGTTACTCAATAAGGAAAAATATACTCAAAAGTAGGTGAATTGAATAATAAAATTAATGATAAATTTTTGCCTAAAAGAAACTTATCTCAACTTTTCATATGCTTGTAAGCGAATACTAAACATTTAAACCACGTACTAATATTTTTTGCACTATTTGGAATAGAGATAACTTAAATTAAATGTACTTGTACTAATTCTTACAAAAGGCTTGCAAGCGAACCCCAAACACTTAAAGAATTGTATTTTTTCATACTACTTTGAAACTATAAATCTTTATCTATGTCGAGTTCTTCCCACCAAGATGTCAGGAACTTTCTACTATATATCAGGCTTTAGTGGGTGCTTGAAAAATCGCTTAAAACAATTGTGTAACAAACTTCAATCTTAAACATTAGCTCTAAAAAAAACTTAGAAGAAATCACAACTTCAAAACACTTAAAAGAGCTACAAAACTCTTTCTTTTACAAGATAATATGTGAAAGATAAATCTTAATCTCTCTTAAGCGAGTGTATGATGATTGCACATAAAGTTCTATGAGTAAGAGTAACTATATGTTTATCTTTTAAATTGTGATAAAAATCACTTATAAAACTTAAGAATCGAATAGGAGCCTCAAACTTTATGGATATTAAGAATCAGTGAGATATGGTCTAAGAAGTCAAAAATTACATATTTTATAACAAAAATATTTTGTGTATATAAAAATCAGTTCATTTATATTTTTGTATAAATATATATTATTTAATTTATATTTAATATATATTTTATACTAATAAGTAATAACTAATTTGAAGGCTGATTTTTTTATAACGAGCAAATTAATTTTTTAAATAAACTTTTAAAAAAAATCACTTTTTCTAAATTTTAACTTCATAGAATTGATTTAATTTAAACCTATAAACTCTATTATATGAAAAGTAAGTCTGAAAACATTTTTGTAAACATAATTTAATTAGTTTCTTTTGCAAAAGATAGATAAACATGGAAAAAGGCAAAAACAAGAACAAGAAACTGACGAGATTGGGTTTCGTCTGGAGGGAACATAACCATTTATATAAGGAACACCACTTTTTTTATTTTTTACTTTTATTTTTTCCCCGCGTAGCTTTGCTTGCGAGGTTGTCTTCGTTTTCTGCAATTCTCAATTCACAAAGCCAAAAAATAATAATAAAAAGCACCCTGCAACTCACCACTTAATTAAAAGGCCAAAAATTATAAACGAGCACATCAACAGTCTCTGTTGTTATTGTTATTATTGTTACAGTTTTTATTTGTTAAGTGTCCCTTCCTCCTTCTTTTGGATCGGATCTGAGTTTCATGTTCTACGGACTAGAAGAGCAAAGACAGACACCAAACCCAAGTTGTTTCACTTTCTTCAGAACTTGTTCTATAGCCATGGAACAAGGTTTCTTCTTCTGGCATAACATTGCAGTGTGTCTCCTTTGATGATAAGGTTCGTGTTCTTTCTTTACCTTTTTTTCTGTGGTCTCTCTTTCTCTCTCTCCTATCTGTATGTCTTGGTGTGTACCCTTTTGCTTCCTTTCTTTTGGGGTGGCTTATAATAGCTGTTCCTGCAGTGGAATCAAAGGAAAAAGCTGAAGCTAGTTTCTGGATATTTTAACACGCTTTAACTTCGGTTTTATTTGTTTTAGTTTCTATTGGCATCAGGAGAAGGCGTTGGACTTGTCAAGTTATGGTTCTGTTTTGTTCATGTTGACCAGAGAAGAAACCGGGTTTTCTTGGTAATAGTTGTCCAAGTCTGAAAACCTTGTTTTTCTCGAAGCCTTTTATAGGTTTTCTTATGTATTTTTTTTTTCCCGATGTTTTCTTTCGGGTTATAGGTTTTGCAGTTGTCTGAATTCTGAACTTTTCCCCCAATTTTCGGCATTTGGATTTCATTTTGCTTCATTTCAATGCTTTTTATTTCAACAAACATCGCCAATTGTTGCTATTTAGAGAATTTCGTAACTGGTAGTTTTGTTAATTTACTGGGTTGCATTTGATTTTACAGCAAGTTAAGAATTTGTTGATGGAGTCAGCTGTTGATGAAATTGAGTCTTTGCCAGAGGTTCAGAATTCAGTTTCTGGGGTAGATCATGATCCTCCTTCGACATCTGGGACTCCGAATTCGACCGCTCCTCATACTTTCGGCCTCAATGACACAGTTGAGAGTTGCTTAGCGAAGAACATTGTCACAATGGAAAAGAAATTGTGCATCAAACCAAAGTTTGAAGATGCCAAGAATTATGATTTGAGCAGCCAAATGGAATCTGGGAAACACAAATCTGGTGCATTGAATGGAGTTGCTGATCAATCGGAGATTACTTGTTGTCCGAGCCCTCAGAATAGTTTCTATTCAGAAGCCAAACAAAGCTCTACAATTGCTGGAGTGAGTGAATGTGTAAGTGTTGATAAGTCTGTTGAAAGCGGAGAAGCTGTGAATTCGGTCGAATTCAACGAGAGCAGGAAGAGCAGCATCTGTAGAGGGAGTACAGGAAGTGATGTTAGTGATGAGAGCAGCACCAGTAGCTTCAGTAGTGCTTTGTATAAACCCCATAAGGCAAATGATATAAGATGGGAAGCAATTCAAGCTGTCCGAGCTCGGGATGGAGCTTTGGAAATGAGGCATTTCAGGTTGTTGAAGAAATTGGGGTGTGGAGACATAGGAAGTGTATATCTAGCTGAGTTAGGTGGCACAAGGGCTTGTTTTGCTATGAAAGTAATGAACAAAACGGAGCTGGCGAATCGCAATAAGCTCCAGAGGGCTCAAACGGAGAGAGAGATATTGCAGTCTCTTGATCATCCTTTTTTACCAACTTTGTATACTCACTTTGAGACAGAGACATTCTCTTGCTTGGTAATGGAGTTTTGCCCCGGCGGGGATCTGCATGCACTCAGACAAAGACAGCCGGGGAAGTATTTTTCCGAGCATGCTGCCAGGTTGGCAATTCCTTATTCTTTTCTGCATTCCATCCTGCAATTAGTCTTTAGTATATTCCTTTGATTTATCAATGCAAATGTTCTATGGAACTAGGATGGAAACTGTGTTGATCCTTCATATTCTGTGAGAACATGGAAACTAGAATAATGATCATAAGATGATGAGAGGCCATCAGTGACTAATACAAATGATCATTTAATTTTGAATATCCAGTGTCTAGCATCCTAGCAATTCACACTTTAAACAAAACATGGCCTATAAGATTTTCAAGTATCCAAGATATTTGTTTTCATGTATATGGAAATTCTCATGTTTTTTCGACTCTGTTTAAGGATGTCTCCCAAACTGGCTAGAAATAGGCTTTGTTCGGTAATTTTTTTTTTTTTTTTGAAGAGGTGCAAGCTCTTCGTTTTGTGTTTGATAAATAAAAAGACTATACACTTGTGCTTTCAGCTTTGAAAAGACATGGATGCTTTTGATAGCATTTAAAGAAGAGTTTTTTAAAGTTAGCATATGCTTATCAAAATTAAAAACTCCAACATAACTTCATATATTAATAAATATCCAAATTTACTCTTATATATGTGTCTATTGTAGTTTTTTAAATGTTAAAAGCTATTTTATCAAACACAATTGTTCTTGTTTGTGCTTATTAAAAGTCATCTTTAATTTGATTTACCAAATATAGATGGACTTTTAGAAAGTCATCTTTCAAAAGCCCCCTTTGATAATCTACTTTCGAAAAGTAAAAAGTTTTTCAAAACCAAACCTTAGGCTTGCTTGCATGTACTACCATCATAGTTTTAGTTGTTTCTTCATCCTTGTCCATAATTGTGACATTCTGAGTAATTGTACAAGATGCTTTAGTGTTTATTCGTCTTGCATTACAACCCACCATTTATTTTGTTAGCCTTCACTTCAGTTCTTGTGAATGCTGTCTTTCCTTTTGATTTACAATTCTTTTTGAAAGGCTAAGAACAATCTGATGTTCTTCGCATGCTTGGTGAGCTGGTGGAAGTCGGTTCAAAGTCCGAAGTCCTATTCATCATGTTGCAAATTGATGCATTTTCATACAAAGTATCAAACATTTCATACTAATTATACTCTTCCTATTAATCTGCACTGTGCAGGTTTTATGTGGCAGAAGTTCTCCTTGCTTTGGAGTACTTGCACATGCTTGGAATCATCTACAGAGACCTTAAACCGGAAAACGTGTTGGTGAGGGAAGACGGTCATATAATGCTGTCGGACTTCGATCTCTCTCTAAGGTGTGCAGTCAGTCCTACTGTTGTAAAGTCCACAAACTCTTTCTTGGAAATGAAAACCTCAGGATATTGTGTTCAGCCGGCCTGCATTGAGCCGACTTGCGTGATGCAGCCGGACTGCATCCAGCCTTCATGTTTTACGCCACGCTTTCTTAAAGGGAAGTCGAAGAAGAAAGAAAAGAAGTCAAAACAAAAGAATGATGTGCATAATCAGGTGACTCCTCTCCCTGAGCTCATCGCCGAGCCCACGAATGCGAGATCAATGTCATTTGTAGGAACACACGAATACTTGGCACCCGAAATAATCAAAGGTGAAGGACATGGTAGTGCTGTAGACTGGTGGACATTTGGGATATTCTTGTATGAGCTTTTGTTTGGTAGAACACCATTCAAAGGCTCAGCAAACAGAGCAACTCTGTTTAATGTTGTTGGCCAGCCCTTAAGGTTCCCAGAAACCCCTACAGTAAGCTTTGCAGCCAGGGACTTAATCCGGGGTTTACTCGTGAAAGAGCCGCAGAATCGGCTGGCCTATCGACGCGGAGCGACAGAGATAAAACAACATCCGTTCTTTCATAATGTTAACTGGGCGCTGATCCGCTGTGCGAGTCCTCCAGAGGTGCCAAGGCAGGCCATGAAGGCCCTCGCAGCGGAAAAGCCGCCTGGTGTCAAGCCTTCTGGTAACTATTTAGATATTGATTTCTTTTGATCCTAATGTCTGTTTTTTCCTTCTTTGGAATAGTTTCTATC
Source organism: Arachis duranensis (assembly GCF_000817695.3). Taxonomy (NCBI): domain Eukaryota; kingdom Viridiplantae; phylum Streptophyta; class Magnoliopsida; order Fabales; family Fabaceae; genus Arachis; species Arachis duranensis. The sequence goes on along the minus strand of NC_029777.3, from coordinate 98,362,389 downwards.
TTTTACTTTGTGTTGTTATTAAACACTCGCATGCAGTTAGTTGTTTTCATGTGAAGTTCATAGTTGAAAATTATTAGATAAAAATTTAGTTAACAATGGCATGCAAGTTTCCAATTTCATATAATTCTGTTGCACCTGAATAATTTTGCTTTTGATTAAAAAAAGATTAAAAAATAAAAAAATAAAAAAATTGCTTTTGACCCATGTCTTTTTCACCACGAATAGTTATTACACAACCGTTGTATTCTTTGTGCATTGATTCAATTTTTTTTACAATTCAAAATCATTTATATATTACTTAACTAATTTTTTATTTTTAATTAAAATTGTGTCATTTTTCTATGTCATTAAACTAAAAATTATGTACAGTTCAAAATTCAGATACTTTTATACTAATAATACTAATAAAATCTATTTTTGTTACTTCGTAATAGAAAGAAAAGAAGACAATATGTAACTCTTTCTCAATCATTTTAACTCTGATGAATAAATCTACTTGACAAATTTAATTGGGCTAAAAATAGTACAACTTTAGTTTTTAACTACCCATTTTGGATAAGAACAGATAAAATAAAATGTAAGAAAAGCAAAATGAGAATAATTTGTTGTTAACTTCTTTTATTTTAGGTAATTTATAATTACTTATTAACCTTGGTGGTTACCACTATTTATATACACACACAAAACCGTTAACTTCAAATGAAAAATCCCTTTCCTCATTCATCCTTCAATATTTAGAAGCAAAATCAAACTAAACGTCTATTATTGACGTTACAAGCGAAACAAGCCTCAGATATCATATAATTTCTGGGTTTATCCCTCCTTGCCGATTTTTTTTCTACCATTTCGGGCATGAGATTCATGAGAATATTCGTATCTTCTAACTGAAAGGAAAAATAGAGTTGATAACCCACAAAAAAGAAATTTTGGAATTTTTTGTGGGTTGTTCAGAACCATGGATGAAGGGTATTATAATTCGAAGAAAACTGATGACATAGGTTTTTGTGACCAGGTACTTGTTTTTTTATTAACCAAACTTTTCTCTACTCAGAAATTTTCTTCTTTTTTTTTTTATATTTATTTGTTGCTCAATGTTCTCAATGCGAAATGGTAGCTTGAGTTATGTTTGGTCTTTCTTTTTCAGGAATACCAAAAAAAAACATCCTTTTAATCAAAGAAAGAATTTATCACTCATTTTTCTCAATGATTTTTTTGTTATTTTATTTTATTCTTCATTCGCTGATTTTGTTGGTATTACTAAATAGGTTGAACAAGGGAAATAATATGAATATTTGTATCACATGTTCATTTGTGTGTATTTGTGGTTTAAAGTGCACGCACGTTTCCTGAGTGCCGATTTTGGCGTTTATTTATGATGATAATTTTGAATGCTGTTCTGCATATATCTTTCATTTTGAATTATTTCATTCTTTTTGGAGCAACCAGAGGTGGAAATTCACCTGCAGTCTTCGCGTATGATTAGATAATAATTTAGTTAAGATGAAAACTTACATGTAGATCATTTGATTGAATTATCATCTAACAGTTTTCGAATATCAACCTCATGTAAAGACAACTGTATGCGAATTTTCACTTTTAATTAAATACAACTGCAGGTGAGTCTCAACTTTGTTTTGTATGTAGCAGGGATCTCATGGTGCATTAAGCATATCAAGGCTAAAGTGCATGTCGCTAGGATTGGACTTTAAGGTTGTGATTTTTCTATTTCTGGTTCTTCCATTGAGCATCTTAGGTGTGTACTTGCACGGTCAAAAAATTTCATACTTTTTCAGACCGCTCTGGGATTCTCCTCCAAGGCCATTCCACGAAATCCCTCACTATTACAACGATGATGTGTCGATGGAGTCTCTATGCAAGCTTCACGGATGGGGGATTCGCGAATCCCCAAGGCGAGTTTTCGACGCAGTCTTGTTTAGCAATGAAATCGACATGCTTACCATTCGATGGAACGAAATGTATCCCTATATCACACAGTTTGTACTCCTTGAATCGAATTCAACATTTACAGGGCTAATGAAGCCTCTGGTTTTTGCTCGAAATAGGAGCAAGTTCAAGTTTGTTGAGCCTCGGCTGACATACGGAGTAATTGGAGGAAGATTCAAGAAAAAAGAAAATCCCTTCGTGGAAGAGGCGTATCAAAGAGTTGCGCTCGATCAGCTTCTAAGGATAGCTGGCATTGAAGATGATGATCTCTTAATCATGTCAGATGTTGATGAGATTCCCAGCGCTCACACAATTAATCTCTTGAGGTGGTGCGACGATATTCCTTCAGTTCTTCACCTTCAGTTAAGGAACTACCTCTACTCTTATGAGTTCTTTGTGGACAACAAGAGTTGGAGAGCTTCCATTCATAGGTATGTGCCTGGAAAGACCAGGTATGCACACTATAGACAGGGTGAGTTGTTGTTGTCGGATGCAGGCTGGCATTGCAGCTTCTGTTTTCGACATATCAGCGAATTCATATTCAAGATGAAGGCTTACAGCCATACTGACCGGGTGCGCTTTTCTCGTTACTTGAGCCCTGAAAGGATTCAGGATATTATATGCAGAGGGGCTGACTTGTTCGACATGCTTCCCGAAGAGTACACGTTCAGGGAGATCATCGGGAAGATGGGGCCGATCCCTCATTCCTACTCGGCCGTGCATCTTCCGGCCTATTTGTTGAACAATGCAGATAAGTACAAGTACTTGTTGCCTGGTAACTGCATAAGAGAATTTGGCTAATTCAATATCACAACTTTAATTTCCTTGTATATTGATAGTGTAACACACAAAAAAGGAAGCTCTAATTGAATGATGTATAGTTATTTTTCATATAGGTCATTCTTTAGAGGATATTCGATCAGAACAGATCGAACAAGCTTGAAAAAAGATATATAGTTCGACAGAAACCACTGTATATTTAACTTCAAATACTTTCTCTTCGGCAATGTATGTATATAGTATATACATATATCCCAATTTATAGACATACTTTACAATCACTCTGGTGGTTTAGTTTATAAATCATGTTTAGTTTTATTGCTTAATGCCCATGATGGTTTGTGTTGAATACTTGAACGTAGATGACTCCTTTTGCGTTTGTTTTTTTTTTATTTTTGTTTTGGTGAATTCTATCATGCAAAAGAGAGATTCTTTTTATATGTATAAAAATTTGTTGTCATTCTTCTAGTAGAACAAATGTCTAGAGAGAGAGAGTGCAATTAAAGCTATAATAAAAAATAAAAGTTGATCTTAGTGCAGCTGTGGACCCTACTGTAGTGAATGAATTAAAGTATTTAATAATGTAAAATTGATTAGTTATTAATTATGAATGATAATGATGGGCTGGTTTTGGTTTTTTTCTTTAATATAAATAAGTTTATGGGTCAGGCCAAGTTTTTTTTTCTTAAATTTGGGTCTTAATTGACTTTTTTTATGAAAAACGAAAATAATAAATATAGTATTTTGTGGGTTTGGGGTTAATTAATTTTTTTTTTGTCTTAATTGATTTTTTCTGTGTAGATGTAGGTGTTGATTAATTTTTTTTATTCATCGTATCTTTATTTTAAAAATAATTTACTAGCAAATAAAAATTTAAATAACAATTATTTAAATATTTTCATTCACATTAACCATTAACCTACACATAATTTACGTTATTATTAAATTAATCTACACATAAATGAATTAACAACTGAATTAATATTAAGCATAAAAAATCTAGTAATTAACACTGTATCTATTTTTTAAATTTTATCGAAAATGTCAATCCTAGGCACTAAACTCCTTATCATTAAATATTAAAATACTTAGCAATCCAATTTTAAAATGAAAAACTTAAACCATCTAATTTTAATTCCTAAAACATAAACCACAAATTCTAATTTCTTAATCATGAAACTTAAACTATCCAATCCTAAATTCTAAACCATCCAACCCTAAATTCTAAACAATATATTTCTAAATTCTAAAATTTTCTATGCTAAAACCTAAACCCTAAAGTATCTTACACTAAACCCTAAATTAAGTAACAACAAATTTGAATAACTAAACCATTTTATTCACAAATTTAAAAATAATGAAACAACAAAAAGAATTTAAATAACTTTTAATCTAATTTTAATATGTTAGACTTTATTTAAATATTATGAATACAAAGTAAATAATTATTTTTAAAAAAAAATTTAAGGCTCATTTTTTGAAAAGATTCATTTTATAACCATACTTATCATTTCATAATTTTAGAACGAATTAAATATAAAAAAAGTAAAAAAATATAAAATTCACCTAAATGAATCATGAAAGAATGATATCATATTACATCTGATAATAAATTTCTGTATTAATTAATTGAATGTATAAAAGTAGCAACAATCATTTTAAGGATAAATCACATAAATAAACCGAATAAGTTTCAAATTTACATGAATATCCTAAATGCAAACCGATTATATGAATGTTTCAATTACATATGATTCGAATTAGTAGATATACTAGTAAATCGAATTCATTGGAATCAATTTACTATGAAAAAATATTTTAGTGAAGACTATTTCATGTAAATCGAATATATTCGATTTAACAGGAGCAGCTTCCATGGAGATAAACCGAAACTATAAGAATCGAACCATACTCAAGGTAAATCAAATTCATGGTTTTCGATTTAATGGTTTTGACAAAAATTTGCAATAAATTCATATAACCACTCTACATTTTGGACATTCATATAAATTTAGAACGCATTCGGTTCGTTTATATGAACCATACTCAAGGTAAATCAAATTCATGGGTTTCGATTCGTTTATATGATTTACCCTCATTTTAATCTCTTCGGTCATACATACATACATACATACATACATACATACATACATACATACATATATATGCCATTTAGTAAAATACTCATGAAAAAAATATACATATTTCATTTTTTCGTAAAGTTTATAAATTATATTTTGAAATTCCAACAACTATATTAACTAAATATATTCAGAATTTTTACCAAGGTTTACGAAAACAATTCTAATTAAACACTAAATTCTATCATCGATTTACAATTGTTACAATACAAAAATTTTATGACGTGCCAAAAATATTATCATCAAAATAAACCCTAAACGAACTAAAATTAAATTCTAAATGCTAAAGCATTTTATTTTTGTGCACTATTATAATTTTTTTATAACATAAATTATTTATCCTACTACAAAAATTAACCATATAACCAATAACAAAATCATAAATAATGAATGATTATAGTCCAAAACATTATTAAGAATACGATTGTTGAGAGTATTAGAATAAAAATAACATGTAAAAATAAGACTAAACTAATATTTTTAAGAATATAAAAATACATCTTCCATGACAAAAAAAAATGTCTACTTTTCATAAAAAAATCAATCAACATCTACATCTACATAGAAAAAATTATTTTAAGACCCAAAGCAAAAAAAAAAATTCAAATAACCCCAAATCTATAAGATATTATATTTATTATTTTCGTGTTTCATAAAAAAGTCAATTAAGACCCAAATTTAGGAAAAAAATGACTTGGCCAAAATCTTAAATCCATTAAATAAAAAAAATAAAAATCAGTCCATCATTATCATTCATAATAATAGTTAATCAATTTTACATCATTAAATATTTTAATTCATTCACTGGAGTGGAGTCCACATTCTGCACGATAACTTTTGCTTTCACTATAACTTTAATTACACTCTCTCTCTAGACACTTGTTTTACTAGGAGAATGACAACAAATTTCTACACATATAAAAAGAATCTCTCTTCTACATGATAGAATTTACTATTTGTTTTACGAAAGTATTATCAGTTCAAAATATTTATCTAATTTTTTTATTTTAACATTCACAAATTTTTAAAAGTGTTTTTTATTAAAAAAAATACTATTTTTATACTTAAATTAATTACTAAAATTAAATATTGTATATTTTGTATAAATACATGTGTAATTAAATTTATTTTTTATATATATTTTATATTTTAATGTATAATAATCTATATTAGTACCTTATTTTAATATATATGTACTATAACCTTTTTTTTAATTAATGTTCGTTATGGTGAGGTAAAGTGTTATATATTCTCATAATTTTTATTTCTCTCTAAAATAATTTAACATTGCTCCCCATTTTTCATTTCTATTTCTAATATTCTTCTATCTTTAATTACTTAAACCTAATAAATTTAATTTTTGTTAGCTTAATAAATCTACAATAATTTAAAAAATTACAATTATGATTAAAAATTTATGAAAATTAGGAATAGAAGATATATATTGTACATAAAAAGCAAGTATACAGCGTTGGAAAGAATGAAATGGGTGTTACGGCATGATCGAGTGCATGTTTTGACCGATTATGATTAAAGATTGCATTGAACATTATAAGAATATAAAAAATATGGTGTACTGCAATAAAGATCTGCTTTTAAATTATATTCGATCATTAAATTTTGACTATTTAAAGGTTGGGCTCTAAATTTGATTGGTATAATTCATCCTCCATCATTGAAGAATCATAAGTTTATCTTGGTATTAATTGATTATTTTACTAAGTGGGTAGAAATTATTCCTTTAGTAAAAGTTGGTCAAAATAAACTTATTGATTTCATTGAGAAACATATAATTCATCTTTTTGAGATTCCTCAATTTTAAGCAATAATCAAAGTACCATGTTTACTTACCAACACATTAAAAATTTTGCAGCATAAAAAAATGTAACAATGATAACTTCAATTCCATATTATGCACAAACAAATAGTTAAGTTGAGGTTGCAAATAAAATTTTGATTAATTTAATAATAAAAGTAAATTGGTAAGAAAACGCGTACTTAGCATGAGACGTTAAGTCAAGTTTTATGGACTTATCAGAATAATACGGAACGAAACCTGGGATAAATGAAAAATCAAAGAAATAGACTCCTTATCTTAATTTAATTTTCTGATGCAACAATTAAGGAAATCACTTTATCTTTTTTGTTCACACTTAGTTTTTCAAAAAAACTTAAGAAATTTTCATTCATTAAAATTAAAAAAAAAAAGTGGCTACAAAATTTAGAGGTTTTTATATCTCTTAGTTCCAAAACCCTAATGCATAAGTTCACTAAAACAAAATAGACTAAATCATAATTAGGCTTAAAATAAACAAAAACAAAATAAAATAAAATAAACATAAAATAAGTCCTAAAATAAATACTAATAAAGAATGTCTATTTAATCCAACTTGACTAAAGATAGTTTTCAATGCAACTTGTAAATAGTAAGACGTTTAGTTTTCGATAATCGTTAACCATTGTCTTAGCTAATTCTTGATGCATCTTCTGAACAAATGATTTAGTCATGTTTGTAAAATCTTATTTATTTTCTTAGTTGTTGCTCTTGTAATTGGAGCAATTAGCATATAATAGTTCTTAGTTTGTCCCACAGAGCTCATATCATTCCCTCCCTCCTGAAATGATTCGTCCTCGAATATGCATCCAAATTAAAAGGAGATAGGTCAGAGACATTAAAAGTAGCAGACACATTATAGTCACCTAAAAGGTCAATCTTGTAAGTATATCATTTCTAGCACCTGAAATGGACTATCACCCGTAGGGTCTAACTTGGATTTCTTTGAGTAGAAAATCTCTCCTTTCTCAAATGAACCCATACCCAGTCACCAAGTTCAAAGACAAGATGTCTTCGACTTTTATTCATCTTGTGAGCTGTCAACCCATTTTACTTTTCAATCAACTCACGTGCTTTCAAGAACATTATCTTAACCTTTTCATCTTAACCTTCTGCATCCAAGTTAACAAGATCACTCAAAGACAAATATAACAAATCCAAAACAGTTAAAAGATTAAAACCATAAATAAGTTCAAAATGAGAAAAACTTGTGGAAGAATGAATAGTCCTATTATAAGCAAACTCAATAAAAAACAAACAATCTTCTGACATTTTCAAATTCTTACCAACAACAGCATGCAACAAGATCCCTAGTGTTCGATTTACCACTTCAGTCTGACTATCAGTTTGAGGATGATAATTGTGCCCAATTTACCCTACAACATTTTTCAAAAACGACTCAAAAATTTTGTGTCACGATCAGAAACAATAGTTTGGGGAACACCATGCAAGCGCATAACCTCTCTAAAGAACAGATCAACAATGTTTGTTGCATCATCAATTTTATGGTATACAATGAAATGAGACATTTTGCTAAATCTATCTACTACAAAAAAAAATACTATCCCTACCTTTTCTAATTCTAGGCAAACTAAGAACAAAATTTATAGAAACATCAACTCACAGATGCACAGAAAGAGATAAGAGAGTATACAAACCATGTGACAAAGACTTAAATCTAGTCTATTTACATGCAAATATTTAGCACAAAATTTTTCAACATTTTGACGCATGTGTGACTAGTAAAATGTTGAGATAAAACATCCAAAATCTTATGCACACCAAAATGACCCATCAAACTCTCATTATGTGATTCTAGAACAAGTAAGTTCTTAATAGAACAAGCACGTAGACAAATTCTATTACCACGAAACAGAAAACCTTAATGTTTATAAAATTTGTTAAATATACCATGTTCATGATGCGGAATTTATAACCCACACTTACTAACCGGCAAGTACACCGGGTCGTACCAAGTAATACCTTACGTGAGTAAGGGTCGATCTCACGAGGATTGATGGATCAAGCAACAATGATTGGTTGATTGGATTAGTTAGGCAAACAAAATTTGGTTTTGAGATGTTCAAAAGATTTAAATTTGAACTTAGAATATCAAAAGGATAGACAAATAAATGAGTTGGGAATAAAATGTTGAGAAAGCAGTTAAGGTTTCAGAGTTACCCATTTTCCAAATTAACTTTTATCACTAACTAATTTAATCATGCAAGATATAATTTCATGGCAAACTATATGTGACTAGGCCCTAATTCCTTAGACCTTCCTAGTCTCCTCTAAAATTCATTAACTGCCAATTCCTTGGACAATTAATTCCAATTAGAGGGTGATGATCAGTTTCAAGTTATATGCCAAAAGAATTCTAATTATCCACAAATAAAGGGATTATATGTCATGTATCCCATTAAATACAAACAATTAAAAATTCAGTATAATATGTTTTCAAGCTGTTGTTCAAGTAAAGAGCTTTTCCAAGTTTTACAAGAATTCAATTAGAACATGGGTCATACTTCCGTTCCACCCAATATTCATAAAATTAAGAGCGAAAACAATTATTTGAAATATAAATCAAAACATGAATAAATTAGAAAGATCAAACGAATTAATCCATTACAAATAGACAGAGCTCCTTAACAGTGGAGGATTAGTTGCTCATGGTTTAGAGACGAAAAATAAGGGTTCTGGTAACCATCTGGTACCTGTCTAAATGTACAAAATTTCTATTTATTACTAATCCTAATAGGTTTAAAATAAAAAATTAAAATTAATAATATCTTTTCCTAAAAGATAAGATTTGAATTTAAATTCGAATTAATTAACAGATCTTCAGTTGATTGTTAGGGATCACTTGATTTGTCCATTCTGTAGCTTCTAATCTGTGTTTTCTGGGCTGGAAAGTGGGTCAAAACAGCCCAAAATTCGTAACCAGCGTTTTCTGAATTATTGCAGATCGCGCATGTGACGCGTCCGCGTCGTCCACGCGCTCGCGTCATTTGTGCAGATTCCATTCCACGCGTTCGCGCCAGGCACGCGATCGCGTCATTGCGATTTCTCCATTCCACGCGGTCGCGTGAGCCATGCGTCCGCGTCGGTCTTCGCTGGTCATCTCTTTGGTTTCTTCTTTTTCTCTGCAGAAACTTTATCAAATTCCTCCGAATGCTACCTAAAATAAATAAAATTGCACAAAACTCAAAATAACATCCATAGTGGCTAAAATATAATTAATTCTTAATTAAACTCAACAAATTAGATGCAAATTCACTAGGAAAAGATAGATAAGATGCTCACGCATCACAACACCAAACTTAAAATGTTGCTTGTCCTCAAGCAACCAAAACTAATATAAGCTTAGGATGTAAATTTGCATGAGAATGAGAGTTTGATTAAGCTCATGTCTCTTCTCATAGTGGGGTTTACAATTGCAATCCTGAATAGTTTTGGCATCTTACTCTCCTTTGAATCAGAAGAATGTTAATGTCATTCGGATTTAGAATCCGGATGATATTATGAATTCTCTGATCTTTACATTTCACTTTAATCCTTGAACACAGCAACATTTACTTTAATTTATTTTTCTTTGGTGCTTTGCACCTTGAGCCTAGCCGTGACTTTAAATGTTTTGTCTCAAGAGTTACTTGACACCGAAACACCACAAGCACTTAATTGTTTATTTATTTATATAATGATTTTTTCTTTTGCTGTTTCTTTTGCTTTAAGGATTAAATTTTTGTTTATTTCAGAGAAGTCATAATAATTCTCTAAATTCCTGTTCCTTATACATCAACATCTCTTGATTCAAATTCAAATATGCACTGTTCATATCATGCATTCAAAAATCACAGAAAATACCACCATATTTAAGTAAATAAGACTATTCTTAGAATTATACTCAATTTATCATGCAATACATCACTTCTTTTTCTTTTCTTTTTGGATTCAAGTTCAGTGAGTGGTACATGAAATATCTTTTCAGCATAAAATAAAAAAAAAGAAACTAAACTAGTCCTAAGATTCTAACTAATAAAGGATCATGCAACAAACAAAACAAAATAGCAGAAACCGGAACATAACATAGAAAAAGAAGGGAGGAAAAAAATATGAAAGGAACTCAACCACCTTAGTTATCCTAGTGGTCGTTTTATTCTTCAGGTTGTGCTCCTCAGTGAAGATGATTCGCTTCCCTTTTGTGCCAGAAAACCAATAAGCGCAGCGTCCAACAACATCAAACTTAAAGGTTTGCTTGTCCTCAAGCAAATAAGAACTAAAAATAGAAGAGACAAATATTATGAAAAAATAAAAGGATAAAAGAATAAGAGAGAATTAGGATTGGGAGAGAGAGAGAAAGAAAACTGGGCGGCGAACTAGTGTGGCGCAATCGATGCGAACGCGTGGGGCACGCGTTCGCGTGATTGCGTTTTAGTTAGTTGACGCAGTCGCGTCGGTCACGCGGTCGCGTGACCCATGTTATGCTTCGGGCACGAGTGCATCCTCGCGCCTGCACAACTTTCTGTTCGAATTTAAATATTTGCTAAATTTGGGGTGACGCAATCGCGTGGGGCATGCGATCGCGTAAGTGGCTTCAGAAGAGAATGACGCAGACGCGTCGACGACGCGTTCGCATGATAGGGATTATGCGTCTAGCACCAAGCCAGCACCACTCTAGCACAATATTTGGTTGTGCACCATTTTTACGTCGAAAATCAGGGCACGCGGCTGCGTTGATCACGCGGTCGCGTGGGAGGCTAATATTTCCACATGACGCGGACCCGTCGGTGATGCGGTCGCGTGGGGCGATTTGTGCCACTGGCACGCCTCCAGCCATGCTCCAGCGTGACTCTCTGTTTGTTTTTATTTTCTCCCCTCTCCTTGCGACGCGGACCCGTCGCTGATGCGGTCGCGTCGCGTGGCAATAATCTTTTTTTAAAATATATAGAGCTTGAGGTGTTCGGTTCCTGTGATAAAATAGCAGCATGATCAGAAAATTAGTAAGAACTCAATAAAAATCAAATAAGAAAATGAATACTACGAAAATTAAAAATAGCTAAGGATACGAAATTATCGGGTTGCCTCCCTACAAGCGCTTCTTTATCGTCACTAGCTTGACGGTCAGCTCCTCTAAGGAGGAGGATCATAGGGGCTCAGCTCTTCACCCCTTACTTTGAACTTTTTTTCCTGTATCTCCATAACGTAGCTCAATATGCTCCAGAGAGAGGATTCTGATTACTGTATAAATCCATGCTGGATTGCTGGTCAATACTACCTTCATTCTTGGGGAGAAACCTTCAGTGGGGATCTTTTTGTTTCTCCATCCTCTGGGTACTTTCTTCTTTTTGTGAACCTCTTCCTTGGTAGATGATGCATTCCCAACACCAAACTTAGGTTTGATGTCAGGAGAAATTTTATTGACTGTTACCAAGGGAGGTTTGAGTTGCAGATTCTGCTGTGTATCATCAGGCGATTTTTGAAGGTTTGGATCAATAACCTCAGCCTGCATGCACCTCTCTTCTTCACCTGTTGGATGTATATCTTTGAAGACATGAAAGACCAGTTGCTCATTATGCACTCTAAGCACTAATTCACCCACTTCTACATCAATCAGAGCTCTTCCAGTGGCTAGGAATGATCTTCCTAGAATTATAGAGGCATTCTCATCCTCCCCTGTGTCCAGAATCACAAATTCTGCTGGGAGGAAGAACTTACCTACTTTGACCAAGATATTCTCCACTAATCCATATGCAGGCTTCATAGATTTATCTGCCATCTGCAATGCTATCTTTGTGGGTTGTGCCTCTTGGATTTACAGCTTTTTCATCACAGATAAGGGCATTAGATTTATGCTTGCCCCCAGATCACATAGGGCTTTCTCAAAGGTTGTGCTCCCAATGGTGCATGGAATTTGAAAGCTCCCTGGATCTGGCATCTTCTTTGGCAAGTTATTCTGAATTACAGCACTACATTCCTTAGTCAGGACTACTGTCTCATCTCTCTTTAAATACTTTTTCTTTGACAACAGCTCCTTCATGAATTTGGCATAGATAGGCATTTGCTCCAAAACCTCAGCAAAAGGAATATTGATTTGTAACTTTCTGAAGATTTCCAAGAACTTTGAGAACTGCTTGTCCTTGGTCTCCTTTTGAAGTCTCTGAGAATATGGCATCTTAGGCTTGTACTCAGGAGCCTTTGGCAGTGTAGGATAAGTGTCAAGAGAGTTTGGGAATGGGTTGTCTGCACGCTTTGGAGGGGCGTGCTCTACTTCTTCCTTCTTCTCCTCTGGAGCATCCTTTTCAACTGGCTCTTCATTGACCTTGGTCTCAGAACTAGCTACTTTACCACTTCTCAATTGAATAACCTTGCAATCTTCTCCTGGGTTCACCACTGTGTCACCTTGAAATGCACTTGCAGACCTCTCAAGTATTTGCTTGCTCAGTTGGTCTACTAGCACCTCTAAATTTCTAATGGAGGTTCTGGTTTCCTGCATAACTTGTGCTTCTGCACTTGCCACTTGTCCACTTATCACAGTGATAGCCTTGCATTCCTCTCTTGGATTTGGAATTCTGTTACTAGGAAGGCTATTAGTGGTCCTCTGATCAATTTCTTTAACTCTAGTGGCTATTTGACCCATTTGAATCTCCAGGTTCTTGATGGATGCTCTGGCTTCCTGTCTAAAACCTGTCAATATTGCTTCCAAATTATTGTTCTGTTAGAAACCGTCCTGAGAATTATTGTTGAAGTTCTGAGGTCTTTGAGGTTGATCCCTCCATCCAAAATTTGGGTGATTCCTCCATCCTGGGTTGTATGTCTTAGAATATGGGTCATTGTTGGGATTCCTAGGACCACTCCCTATATAATTCACCTGTTCAAAAGAAGGTTGAGCATAATCATAGTTATCATTTTGCACAAAATTACCTGCCATGTCATAGAAAACTTTCTGTGGTGGATTTTGGGTGTTGATATCTAAGACTTGCATGCCACTCATCTGTTGAGTAAGTAGATTTATTTGTTGAGACACCAGCTTGTTCTGAGCAAGAAGAGCATTAATAGCATCTACTTCCAACATGCCTCTCTTCTGAGGGGTTTCAGAATTCACAGGATTCCTGTTAGAGGAGTATAAATATTGGTTGCTTGCAACCAATTCAATCAGCTCAATAGTCTCCTCCGGTGTCTTCTTCTTGTGCAATGAACCTCCTGCAGAATTGTCTAAGCACATTTTGGACATTTCACCCAAGCCTTCATAAAATATGTCTATTTGTGTCCATTTGGAGAACATGTCTGGAGGGCATTGCCTAGTCAGTAGCTTGTATCTCTCCCAAACTTCATACAGAGTCTCACCATCCTTCTGTCTGAAGGTCTGAACCTCCATTCTAAGCTTAGTCAGCTTCTTTGGTGGAAAAAATTTTGTGAGAAACTCAGTAACCACCTTGTTCCAAGTATCCAAACTGTCCTTGGGTTGAGAATCTAACCATAGTTTTGCTCCATCCCTCAGAGCAAACGGGAAGAGCATTAATTTGTACACATCTGGGTTCACTCCATTTGTCTTCACAGTATCACAAATATGCAGAAAACTAGAAATAAATTGATTTGGGTCTTCGTGGGGGAGACCATGATACTGGCAGTTTTGTTGCACCAGGGTGACCAGTTGAGGCTTCAACTCGAAGTTGTTCGCAGCAATAGGAGGCACTACGATGCTTTTTCCATAAAGATCTGCGGTAGGAGAAGAGTAGGAGCCAAGCACTCTCCTTTGTTGCTCATTCCCATTCGGGTTTGCCGCATTGGGATTATCAGCATTGTTAGCATTCATAGTGGATTCTGTAGCCTTGTACAATTTTGCCTGTTGTAAACGTCGCCTGAAAGTCCTTTCAAGTTCAGGATCAAAGTCTAAGAGATGTTCTTCGTCTCTGTTCCTGCGCATAAACAACCAGAAAACAAAAAAGAATGGGAATCTCTACGTCAGAGTGTAGAGAATTTCCAGTGAGGTAACCTGTGTAAAGAGATAAAAATATTGAATAAAATAAATAGAAGAAAAATAATAAATAGTCAACGCCAAACTTAATTTCAGAAATTAAGAAAAATATTGATGCTATTTATTTATTTAAAAATTTTTTGAATTTTTTGAATTTTTTATTTTTATTTTATTTTTTTATATAAAAGGAAAAAAACAAAAAGAAAAGAAAGAAGGAAAACGTGACAGGGGAGGGGGAGAACAAAAGAAAAAAAGAAGGAAGTGTAAAAAGAAAAAAAATATTAACGTAAAAAAAAGTTTTTTTTGAAAAATAATAAAACAATATTTAAATAAAAATTAAAACTAAAACGTCTAATTTAAGCAATCAAACAACTAATAGTTGTTAATCACTATCAATCTCTCCGGCAACGGTGCCAAAAACTTGATGCGGAATTTATAATCCACACTTACTAACCGGCAAGTGCACCGGGTCGTACCAAGTAATACCTTACGTGAGTAAGGGTCGATCCCACAAGGATTGATGGATCAAGCAACAATGATTAGTTGATTGGATTAGTTAGGCAAGCAAAATTTGGTTTTGAGATGTTCAAAAGGTTTAAGTTTGAACTTAGAATATCAAAAGGATAGACAAATAAATGAGTTGGGAATAAAATGTTGAGAAAGCAGTTAAGGTTTCAGAGTTACCCATTTTCCAGATTAACTTTTATCACTAACTAATTTAATCATGCAAGATATAATTTCATGGCAAACTATATGTGACTAGGCCCTAATTCCTTAGACCTTCCTAGTCTCCTCTAAAATTCATTAACTGCCAATTCTTTGGACAATTAATTCCAATTAGAGGGTGATGATCAGTTTCTAGTTATATGCCAAAAGAATCCTAATTATCCACAAATAAAGGGATTATATGTCACGTATATCATTAAATACAAACAATTAAAAATTTAGTATAATATGTTTTCAAGCTGTTGTTCAAGTAAATAGCTTTTCCAAGTTTTACAAGAACTCAATTAGAACATGGGTCATACTTCCGTTCCACCCAATATTCATAAAATTAAGAGCGAAAACAATTATTTGAAATATAAATCAAAACATGAATAAATTAGAAAGATCAAATGAATTAATCCATTACAAATAGACAGAGCTCCTAACCTTAACAGTGGAGGATTACTTGCTCATGGTTTAGAGAAGAAAAATAAGGGTTCTGGTAACCATTTGGTACCTGTCTAAATGTACAGAGTTTCTATTTATTACTAATCCTAATAGGTTTAAAATCAAAAATTAAAATTAATAATATCTTTTCCTAAAAGATAAGATTTGAATTTAAATTCGAATTAATTAACAGATCTTCAGTTGATGGTTGGGGATCACTTGATTTGTCCATTCTGCAGCTTCAAATCTGTGTTTTCTGGGCTGGAAAGTGGATCAAAACAGCCCAAAATTCGTAACCAGCATTTTCTGAATTATTGCAGATCGCGCATGTGACGCGTCCACGTCGTCCACGCGCTCGCGTCATTTGTGCAGATTCCAGTCCACACGTTCGCGTCAGGCACACGATCGCGTCATTGCGATTTCTCCATTCCGCGCGGTCGCATGAGCCATGCGTCCGCGTCGGTCTTTGCTGGTCATCTCTTTGGTTTCTTCTTTTTCTCTGCAGAAACTTCATCAAATCCCTCCGAATGCTACCTAAAATAAATAAAATTGCACAAAAACTCAAAATAGCATCCATAGTGGCTAAAATATAATTAATTCTTAATTAAACTCAACAAATTAGACGCAAATTCACTAGGAAAAGATAGATAAGATGCTCACGCATCAGTTCACAAGAGGCATAAATATCAGTAAAGTCAGAATCCGTTGCATACAACTCTTTTAAAATCTCAAATCCTAATAACTTAGAAGTAAGTATAATAATCAAATTATATCTCCTAGATAAAGCATCAGCAACTATATTTTCCTTACCATGTTTAAATGCAATCATATATGGAAATACATCAATGAATTCTACCCATTCAGCATATCTTTTATCAAGCCTACCTTGTCCCTTTGGGTACTTCAAAGACTCATGATCCGTTTGATCACAAACTCCTTAGGTAATAGGTAGTGTTACCAAACCTCCAAAATTTAAACCAAGACATATAATTCTTTATCATAAGTTGAATATTTACGTTGAGATAAATTCAACTTTTCATTAAAGAAGGCAATAACTCGCTTTTCCTGCATCAAAACAGCGCCTATATCAATCCTAGAAGCATCGCATTCAATCTCAAAAGTTTTATCAAAATTAGATAAAACAAGAATAGGAGCAGAAGACAAAGATTTTTTGAAGTAAGAAATGCAATTTCTTATTTTTTCCCATTTAAACTCAACATCTTTTTTTATAACTTTTGTGAGAGGTGTAGCAATAGTAGAAAAATTTTTCACAAATTTCCGGTAAAATTCAGCTAAATTATGAAAACTTCTTACCTCAGAAATATTCTTAGACGTTGGCCATTCACGAATAGCCTTCACATTTTTCTCATCAACCTCAATTTCATTCGCACTCATAACAAAATCAAGAAATACAATACAAAAAGTGTGCTTTTTAAGATTGGTATATAAGTTTTTTTTTTTTTTTGCGAAGCACTACCAAAATAGCTGAAACATGTGATAAGTGATCATCCAAACAAGTGTTATAAATGAGAATATCATCAAAATAAACAATAACAAATTTACTCAAAAATTCTCACAAAACATGGTTCATGAAACGCATAAAGTACTAAATGCATTAGTTATTCCAAAAAGCATTACTAACTACTCATATAACTCATGTTTTCTTTTAAATGCAGTCTTGCATTCATCCCCTTGTTTTATTCTAATTTAATGATACCCACTTTTCAAATCAATTTTAGTAAATATGCATGCACCATATAATTCATCATGCATGTCATTAAGCACAAACCTACATGCTACAATGGGGTCACTTGCCCCCGCTCCCATTTTA
>NC_029777.3:98332453-98344707 GCF_000817695.3 Arachis duranensis | reverse complement strand
AAAAATAAATTTTAAATATTTTATTTTTTTATATAACTCTCTATGACTCTATATATGTATCTTTTAATTTAATTATTTTTCTTTTTGATATTTTCAATTGTAAATTTTAATTCAAACAATTATAGTTTAGATATTAATCTAATTTTTTATTCTCTTCATAAATTTATATATTTTATTTTATTCTCAATTTAGTGATCCTTATTATTTATTTGTTTATCTTTCGTTCTATTTTATTATATGTAATTATGTTGTATATAAATTTCTAAAGTCAATTGATCAATTTACTAATTTAGAATATATATTTTTTTATTTTTAGAAATAATAATGAAAAAATATTTTTAAAAATATCTTTCATTTTATTTTATTATATGTAATTTTTTATATTTTTTATATTCGAATAATTAATGTGCACTTTATTTTTTTTTAATTTGGATTAATATATCTTTTGATAGTAATGTATATTATTTTTGTCCCCTTAATATAAATTTTTTAGGTCGGTCACTACATGTCATCTAACCTAGGGATAGGATAACGTTACTTTACCGTAATCTTATTGACTGCACGATAATTCACATACATCCACCAAGTACCATCGTTCTTTAGAACTAACAAAACTGGTACAGGACATGGGTTCATACTTTTTATGATATGCCTTTTGGCTAGTAATTCCTCCATTTTCCTTTGAAACTCCTTTGTCTCCTCAGAGTTACTCTTATAGGCTGGTATATTAAAATTGCTAGCTCCAGAAAGAAAATCAATTTGGTGCTCAATTTCTCGTAATGAAGGTAAACCACTTGGCACATCAGTAGAAAAGACATCTGCAAATTCCTGCAACAAAGAAACAAAATAATTTGGCAACTTTGAATTAAGTTTAGTTCAAATATCAAAATGTCTCGAAACCGAACCATAATTATAGCTCTCTTGTCTATTAAAGTATTCTTTAAATCTCTCTATTTTGCAAAGAAACACAATTTTTTATCAACTCTCATTTTTTTCTAGAGTAATTACCCAAATCAGTCCACAAGGATTTTAAAAGTGGACATTTTAGTTCCCAAAAAAAATTAATACATAAATCAATCCTCAAGGTTTTACTCCAGCGGACAAATTGGTCCTTATTTTATTTTCTGACAGAATAATTATCCAGATCAGTCCCCAAGAATTTTAAAAACGGACATTGTAGTTCCCAAAAAAAATTAATATACAAATCAATTCCCAACATTTTTTCCGTCAAATATAATAGTCCTCCATCCAAAAAATAAGATAAAATTATTATTATTATTATTATTATTATTATTATTATTATTATTATTATTATACAATAAACTCAGCAGATAGCAGCATGAATTTTGCGGTAGTTCACCAAAACAGCTGCAAATAGAAATGTAGCAGCGGTTAATGTTGTAGGGCCTTACAATAATGATAATAATAATGAAGAAAGACTTTGGGCTAAGTCCATAACTCCTTTAACCCTTCCCACTCCAACAGGACACACACACACACTCTTCATTCTAGAAAAAAACACATTCTTCTTCCTTCACTTCTTTCTTCTGCATGTCGTTGGAAATTGATCTGTATATTATTTTTTTGGATTAAAATGTTCGTTTTTAAAATTCTTAGGGACTGATTTGGGTAATTACTCTGCTGAAAAATGAAATGGAGACTGATTTGTCTACCAGAGTAAAATTTTGGAGATTGATCTGTGTATTAATTTTTCTTGGGGACTAAAATGTCCATTTTTTAAATCCTTGGGACTGATGGGTAATTACTCTTTTTTTCTATATTCACACTATTCTTATGACATGTAGTCTTTTCTTTTTTTTCACTCATCTTTGAATCTTTTGCTAAATTCTTTTTTTTTCATAGTCTCTTTTCTCATAGGTTTTTCTTTACCTCACATTCCATGATTTTTTGGTATCCTATTGAAGCTTTAATTGATCAAGATAAACCTCTTTAGGTGATAATGGAAAAAGAGTGATCTTACGGCCACTAAAAAAAAAAGAACTGATTCATGTAACCAACATGAAATGCTCGACATCCGAACTACCAAAGTCTTTCTAATAATAAATGACAAGCTTGCATTGATACGACATCACACAATACCTTATCATCATATTTTTCAATAGAGAACGCAACTATCACCTGCCTGTCAACCTTTATCTCACCAGTGTTATTCAACCACAGCAATGTATATAGTTTAGGATGTTGAACACATGTCAAACCTAATTTCTCCACCATAATAAGCGTACTAGCCACATTAGTCTAACTCTCTCTATCAATAATTAAATTAGGCATCTTTTCACCCACTAAATATCTAGTGTGAAAAAGATTTTGGCATTACTCTAGGCTATCTTCTTTCACCTGCAAATTCAAAACACGCCTAACAACAAGAGATTCACCGTAGACTGCATACTCAACATCACTATCAGAATAATCTTTCGAATGTGGAATAATATCATTATCAGGGTGATCACCTTGATCAGAATCAAACACAATATCACTTCCTCTAATAACCATCATCCTCATGTTCGAGCAATCACTAGCATAATGACCCAAATCATGACACTTGAATCATTTAATATCTGTATGCCTAGAAGTAGCAGAAGAAGAAGAGTTAGAATTACCTTTCTTCTTTATAGCACTAAATAACTTCCTTTTGAATTTAGTACCCTAAGTCTTTGTTGTGTCATCACTACAAGACTCTGTGTGAAGCTACTTTGGATTAGCATGAGACAATTCTTTTGGTGTTCTTCTTTGTTATTGCCTTTCCACTTTCATTGCCATACTGATTAAATCCTCTATCTCTATATAATGATGTAACTCTACCACATCCGTAATCGCTCTATTCAAACCACCTATAAATTGTTCCATAGTAACATTGGTATCTTCTTCTATATTGGCAGTGATCATAAGCATCTCCATTTTTTTATGGTAGTCTTCAACAAACTTGGAGTCTTGAGTCAACTGATGTAACTTTTGATGCACTTCTCTGTAGTAGTACAAAGGTACAAATCTCTTCTTCATGAAGTGCTTCATATGATTCCAAGTCTCTATAGGGTGATCTTTATTCTTCCGTCTTGTTTTCACCTAGTTCATCCCACCAAAATAGGGCATAATCAATTGCTGCCAAGAGAACCTTCTTTGCCTCTGAGTAATTATGACAAGTAAAAATTCTTTCCACCTTACGTTTTCACTCCAAATAAACTTTAGGATCATTTCTCCCTTTGAATGGTGGTATTTGCATATTAATGGCATTGATATTACTATCTTGACTTTTGTGTCGATGTGTTGTAGCTCCATCAAAGTTATCATCAGAATGTACATGATTCTGATGCCGATTCTTAAAAGTTCGATGTTTAATATTCTTGGACAATGTCTATGCCACCTCCTGCCTCCATTTCTCCAATTCATTCAAACGATTAGTTAAGTATTGAATGACCCTTTGCATCATCTTTATGTCAACTAAAGTATCTTCTGAGTGAGTTACCATAACAATGAATCTGTAAAAATAAAAACGTTATAGAAAGGATCTCACAATCACTCTCTCACGTGTTTCACTCAAAGATGAACACTTGTGTTTACTCTCAAAGTTGATTTTTATCCTTTATTAAATTCACCACTCTTGTTGTTAACCACTCTTAAATCTCTTTGGTTGTTGCACTTTAGAAATCAAATAAAAATAAGAAAAATAGAAAAAATTTGACGCAGCGATAAGAGGAAAAAGACTGAAAAAAAGACAAAAGACACAAAATACAAAGAGATAAAAATAATAATAATATTAAATTATCTAAAAAAATTTTGTGATTTTTTTTATATTTTTTTAAGATAATATAACTCTTTTTTTGTTTTTTTTACTTTGCAAAAAATGTTACTATTTAAATTTTAAAGATTTTTTTGTTTAACTGAATATTGTTGAAAAATAAAAATAACAAAAAATAAGAACAATAAGCTAACTAAAATGACGAACAAAAAGCAAGGAGAAAAACAATGAAAGACACATGATGTCCGGTCGAGTAGTGGTGAGATAGAGAAGACGGCCAACCAAACGGCGATATACAAAAGGGTCGGATAGTAGGGGACTTTTGTCTTGATCTAGTCTTGTGGTATTATCCATTGGAACAGAAGCAGGTTTAGCACCTAATAAACCAGAATCCTCTAAAAGATCAAGACAGTATTTTCTTTGAGATAAGCAAATTTCCTTCTCTGATTGAGCAACTTCGATACCCAAAAAATATTTTAATGGACCCAAGTCTTTAATTCGGAAGTGTTGGTGCAAAATAGACTTAATGGTAGCAAGTTCAAAAATGAAATTACCAGTGAGAACAATGTCGTCAACATAGACTAGAAGGATAGAAATTTAATCACCAATGAATTTAACAAATAGGCTATAATCAGATGAGGTCTGCTGATATCCATGAGATAGCAAAAGATGAGAAAATTTGTCATACCACATACGACTAGATTGTCATAAACCATACAGTGACTTTAGTAGCTTACAGCATTAAACTACTCTTCTATATTAGCCCATGACAACAATAAAGAAGTTTGTGGCCATCAAATTCAGCTTAACAGAATACATAAATTCAGTTCTAATTTTAGTCTTTATTATTTTATCTTATCTTATTTTTATGTTATCTTCTCTTCTTATCTTATCTTTACTTTTATCTTTCATAGGACAATACTCTATATATATTTAGTTTTATCCTCATAGTTTACAACACATGTTCAATTCAATCAATCAATAATCAATAAAAATTCTTTCTTTGCTTTCTCTATTCTTTCACAATTTTATCATGGTATCAGAGTCTTGGTATCCTCATTGAAGAGGATACATAAGCTATCATCTTTCGGTGAGAAATCACCCTACATCTTTTTCAACCTCCTCTCACAATGAATAATCAATCTTCCAATTCAGTTCAAGATCCAACCAATCTTTGTTAAAGGCATCCAAGTGAAAATCCTACCCCAGTTTTGGTTACCACGGTTCTTTACCAGCAATTCCGTCTGCGCCTCCTTTCTTCCGACAATTTCGTCTGCATTCTGTTTCAGCAGTCATATCTGCATTTTGTTTCAGCAGTTTAATCTGCATATGTTTTAGCAGTTTCATCTGCACTCTTATTGCGCTCCACGCGCCCTCTTTTTTTATCGCGCTCTATGCGCCATTTGAAGTTATTGCGTCATACGTGCGCATTTTTTTGAAGATCGCTGCTCAAGCACAGCATCTCCTTTTATATTTTTGCCGCAGGCAGCTCAAGCTCCGCCGCACGCATCTTCCTCCGTGTCACTACGTCAGACGCGTCTTCCTCAACAATTTCATTGGAACTTATCCAAGCTGTGGATTATTGACATATTCCATCCACCAGCTTGCGGGGGCGTATTAAACTACTCTTCTATATTAGCCCATGACAACAATAAAGAAGTCTTGTGCCCACAAATTCAGCCCAACAGAATACATAAATTCAGTTCTAATTTTAGTTTTTATTATTTTATCTTATCTTATCTTTATGTTATCTTCTCTTCTTATTTTATCTTTACTTTTATCTTTCATAGGACAATACTCTATATATATTTAGTTTTACTTTCATAGTTTACAACACATGTTCAATTCAATCAATCAATAATCAATAAAAATTTTTTCTTTGCTTTTCCTATTCTTTCACAATTTTATCAAAAAAGAAAGACAGGTACAGTTCTAATAGAAGAAAAATAAGGAATAAAAAAAAGAATACCTCGGAAACGAGAAAAGAAGATTAGAAGTCTTAGAAGGAAAAACAAATAAACAAAGAATACACAAGCTAATCAGCACGAAAGGAACAAAGCTAACAAGGACGAATTGACGATGCGTGACTTTTTTTTTTTCTTTTGTGATATTCAAAGGAACCAAAACAGAGACGCAGAACCAAAAAAAAATGAACGATGATGACGTATAACTTTTTTTGGTTATGAGGATAAAAAAGAATAAATATAAATTAATAAAAATTAATTTAGTACCTAAAATTTGATTTTAAGTGATACAGAATGAAATTTAGAATTAAAAAAAATTAAAAAAAGAGACTCTTTTATTTTAATTTAATTTTATGATATAATAGTTAAGCGAATCACTCTACTTCTTCTATTCACACTTAAGCTTTTCAAAAAAACTTAAGCTTTTCAAAAAAATTCAAAAAATTTTCATTTATTAAAATTGAAAAAAAATGTGGCTATAAAATTTAGAGATTTTTATGTTTTTTAGTTCCAATACCCTAATGCATAAGTTCACTAAAACAAAATGGGTCAAATTATAATTGGATCTAGAATAAACAAAAACAAAATAAAATAAACATACAATAAGTCTTAAAGTAATGTTTATTTGATCCAAAAAAATACTAATAAAATAATGTCTATTTGATCCAACTTGACTAGGGAGAATTTTCAATGCAACTTGTAAATAGTAAGACGTTTAGTTTTCCATAATCGTTAACCATTGACCAATTCTTATTGCATCTCCTTAACAAATGATTTAGCTATATTTGCAAAATCTTTTTTTATTCTCTTAATTGTTGCTCTTATAATTAGACCAATTGACATATGATAGTTCTTAGTTTGTCCCGTAGAGCTGGTATCACGAAATTCAGCAAGAGGATCAACAAACATGTCCCCTTATAAATTGGTTTATGGTCATGATGCGATGTTACCTTTAAAAATTAATTTCAATAATATGCTGAGGCAAGATGATTTTTCAATCAAAGACTATTGGAATACAATGTTTGATGAACTAAATAATTTGGATGGTGAGCGTATTCTAACATTCGATAATCTTATCTGTCAAAAAGAGAGTATAGCTCATGTTTATAATCGACGGGTGAAGGAAAAATTTTTTTATATTGGTGAATTAGTCTTAAAAGCTATTTTACCATATAAAAGAAATCGAGGGTTTATGAAAAATGGTCCCCTAATTGAGAAGGACCTTATCAAGTGATCAATTTGTATTCAGAAAATGCTTATAAAATTAAATATATTATTGGTGTTGCAGTTAAATCAATTAATGAAAAATATTTAAAACAATATCGATCTCTAGAAGATAATATTTGAAATAAAAGACAAAATGTTGATAGCATAAAGATAACATAAGTGTAAATGAAAATAAATACAAAGCAATTTGGCTTTGATTTGTTCATAGATAGGGCTCCAAAAGCTCTTCCAGGTCGAATTTGAAACACACTCTTTTCTCATCAATCGAGGTATAGACAAGAATTTTTTCATGTTCTTTCAGTTGTAACATTTCGTATTTTCTTTTGATCTCAGCTCGAGTGATTTTCATTTCGCATAGTTCTCAATTAAAGTCTTTTTTTTTCTCTTATCAGCTTTGCTTTGAGGAAAAGACCTCGCAGTAGAGCTTCGTCTATGCGAACTTGAACAAATTCTTTTTCAAGTTTCTCTCTTCGTCAAACCAGCTGTTCAAGAGTATAGGCTGCATGAGCAACATTTGTTTCGTATTTGTGATAAGTCTTTTGTGATGACGCATACAAAGTTTCAAGTTGTGCAGATTCTGTCTCGATCTCTATAATGACTTTCTTGTAGTCAGTAAGCTTGTTGTGAGAGATGAGCAAATTGTGAATAATTTTCTTGAATTTTTTCACTTGTTCGGAGAAGTTGATAGGTACTCGATACTCAAGAGTTGAGCTCAGAATGTTAGAGAACAAATTATTTAGATCATTCTGATTCAACCACTCATCAACAGTGTGTTTCGATAGATGAAGAAGCCTCTTTAAACTTTCAAGATCTTAGGGAGTTAACTCTTTTGGAAATTAAAATTCTGGTGACTTGTTGATGGATAAAGATTGAAGAGTCACTTTCATTTTGTGGGATAAATTAGAAACAACAGAAAGAAGTTCTTTTAAATAAGCTTTTTAAAGGCGAAGAGCTTGGTTCGGTGTAGATTGTTTGCATTATTGGTGTGTGTCAACACCAGGATTAACTTCATCACCAAGGTTTGATGTCTCATTAGCCTGAGGATCAACATGGGAGGCAGGATTAATATCTTCTTTTGGTTTTCTCGTTGGACTGTTTTCAATGAAAAGAGAAGAAGGGACTATAACATCGACATCAATTCTTTTAGGAGAAGCTTCATTTTTATGATCTGAGCTTTCAGAAAATTTCCTTGTTCCTATTGGTTTTTAGAATCTACCTCTTTGACAGGCTGATTGATTTCATTTTCATCATGCAAATAATGCGACAAGACATGTCCGTTTGATGAGGAGGATGGTGAAGGTTCTTTGTTCTTCTTGTCAGGAGATTTGTTTTTGGTAGGCGTTATGTTTGAAACTAAGGGTGGCTCTTTAGTGGATTTTTTTACCTGTAATAGTTAAGTTATAAGTGTTGAAAGTCGTGTTAATATTTGGTAACATAATTTAGTGAAATAAAATAGTTAAAGGTTATCGAAATACCTCAATTTCTTGAGTTGGTGAGCTCGAACAGTGCATAGAATCTGTGGCAATTTTGTTAGAACTCGAAGTGTTCGAAGAGATAGAGAAATTGCTTGAATTGTGGGAGTGTCCTCTATAGATAAGTCAGCAGGCTTATCGGTAGGTTCTTGACATGGAGAGTCCTCCTATATATAAAATATATGTTTAAAAAGGAATGTATGAAAACTCATACTAAAGAAGATAAAATATAAGTGTTTTGAGTTATCTTGCTGGTTTGCTTGACTTTTGGTGAAGCTTTTTGTGTCTTTTTCTTTCTCTGATGTTCTAATGGTTCAGCTTTTCTTTTTGAGGTCTTGGAGGTTGGTACCTCAACGGTACCTGAAAAAAATTAAATCCTTAAATTTTACGAATCTCGATAATCGTCATCGTTGTTGTCTTCCCTTGCTGAGGCGGTGGATTAGGTGCTGATGCCGATACCCCACTAACAATGCGTATCCCTTCGTTGAACACCTCCATCAGGTCTCCCAAGCGCTCTAGCCGCTTCAACTTCTCTATTAGCTCCGACCTAATGGCAACAATGTCTCCCACTCCTCAGATTGCTAAGCTTGTTGGTGAAGCTCTTGTGTAAGTTTCTGCACCTTCTCCCTTAAATCAATAACTTCTTCGAAATTGGCAGAGTTGGTGGCAGAGATAGAGGCAGATGAAGCCGTCAATGTGGAGGTGCGAAGGCTATTGGTAAAGAACTACCCTAAAATATAAACGTGATTCTTTAGGACTCAGAGGCGGTCTCGCGCCAAACCTTATCAAGATTAATGACCGGGACATTGGAGCCGGGGTTGTTCCACTAGTTTGAAATTTTTGGGTCGCAGTCTCCAATCTATTAGTGTAGTCCTCCTGTATAATACACGTTGTGATTAAAATGACAGTTAATTAACTTTAAAATTTAAATAACCGATTACATTTTAAATTTAGAATTAATTGAAATTCACGTAATGAGGCGAGAGTTCTCTCCTTACTGTCCTTCAATGTATGGGCCCAAAGTGATCTACGAAAAACAAAGTTATAAAAAATAGACATGAGAAACAACCGCCACTTCAATGCACAAAGAGCCAAGAATAATTAAGGAAATGGATAATAAAAAAATCAAATCTTTAGCGCCATGCATGGAGAAATGCGGTCTCGGAAATAATTTTTACACAGCACCGTGAAACAAACACAAACGCATGCATATGTGAATAAGTTTCAGAATTACAATTTCAAAATTAAATTATTCGTTGCCTTATATGCTCTCCTGTTCACTCTTCCCGTAACTGTTACAATTTCAACCGCCAAGCAGTCAATACCGTTGATTTAAAAAAATTTAAAACCATTATTTGCACATCATGATCTAATTTTATTACTCGGGTTTAGGTACATTTGAAATTTTTCTAAATTTACATCTAATCAAATGTTTCTTAGATAAAAAACAATTATTTGCAAGAGTGATTATACTATAACTAAATACTAATGTCTACATCGTGACATACTTGATTTAATATCTTGTGTAGAGATTAAACTCTATTGTAATTTGATCAACTTAGAAGTAGAAAAATATTCTCCAAATTGATTTCGAAAACCCAGTAAACGAGAGAAGGAAAAAGGATAAAAAATTTTTACTAGAGTTAATTGTTATTACGCCATTAACATTTAAATAATTTTACGTTATAAGATACTTAATTAATTCTCGTAGAAAAAATTCACTCAGTTAAAAACTTAAAATGGGTAAAATCAACGTTCGCTTGAAATAACATTTCATTAAATAAGTTCAATGATACAAATATTATTATCTGCAGGGAGAAAAGTTCTTCCATCTCAAGGACTTGCAAGTTTCTCCCTATTTTCCTCCCTCCTAAAATGTTGTTAGTTCCATTTTCTGAACTCTGATGAAACAAAAACTTGCATGTTGCAATCGTGGGCCGTGTGAAGTGTAAACTACGTTTGAAAAATAATATATGTATAAGCTCAACAAAGTCTTCGTTGCTAAGTATGTGATATTGTGCTTTGCTGGTTGGCTTTTTCAGCCTCAAGCTTCCTTAACATCGATGAACTCAGCTTAACTTCACCCAAACCTCCAGAGACCAAATCTACAACTTCAATCTGCATAAGATCCACAGAAACAATTTATAATATGTCATAGAAAATAAAATAAAATAAACAGCTATACCTTTAACTGTGAAAGGCCTCTTTCAGCTCTTTTCCTGTTTACTGCTAGTCCACCGGGCACTGTCTCTTTGCTGTAAGATAACCAAGTCGAGTCAGGTATGAAAAAATCAGTAATGACAACTTGAAAGTCATAAAATCACTTCTGTTTATGAACCTGCTCAGTTATCTATCAGAGCAACACTCTAATTATCATGATCAGCAACATCAGGAAACAACAAATAAAAATGGCATAACACAAGCTTGCAAATTACAAACCTTACAACCACAGCCTCCAAATCCCTATCCACGACAGAAGGTCCATAAGGATCTGTGATTGGTACAGCTTGCACTTCCAGTTCTGGCTTGATAGACTGCATGTTTTTGCAAACCAATTTCAAATAAAAATTTATATAACTGTTTTTTTCTCTTTCACATTAATCTTAAATACTAATTATACTATGCAATTGACATATGGATGCAGATTAGGACATCATTCATTTTCTTGCCCATCCACCCTCAGAACAATACAAAGGCACACCACTTAAAATAGACATGCATATGTCAACAAAATAATAAAATAACTTCACCCTTCATGAAGAGGGTAAACTTTTCTTGGTTAATAATTATATGTAAGAGCGTAAGGAAAACTGCCATTGCCTCTGTACCTTTATGAAGGTTTCAACATTGCGTATCCTTTCCTCAATGGGTTGTATCAGTTCAGCAAACTGCAAAGTGGAGAAGGATCATATAAGGAAATTTCAAATCTAAAAGCAAAAGCAAAACCTGAAGAGATGAAGATAAGAGGCTCTTTTGTGAGTATAATCCACAGACCAAAAATTATAACTTGGTAATAAGGTGATCTTTCATCTTATAGTTACCACTTAACAAGCTCAATCATACAATGTTTAAATTAATGAGCTCCTATACAATTTAATAGAGAAGCTTTTGTAAAAATAAAAAAATAATCCCCAAATTTCAAAACTGAATTCTCTACCAAAAAAATTTCAAGAGACAAAAAATTTAAGTGCTTAACAGTTTCGTCAGTTTAAGCATGATACTCAGTTCCACTGCTTGAAATTTTGCACATTGACTACTGAAATTACTCTATAATTTGAATTCAAGCATACTTTTCTAATTAATTTGATCAATCCAAAAATAATTTGACTCAGACACCAATGGTAAGTTACAAGAGTTCAGTGAGAGAAGATGACACCGAAAGGGGAAAAAATGAAACAATCAAAGGCTGATCGTTTCTTTCTTGTGCTAACTCTCAAGTCTCAACTAATGAATGATCATGTCCTGGAGTAACAGGCTCTTTAGCCATGACTTTCCATAACACAAACCTTACCTGATTAAAGTTAAAGATACAACCGCGTGGAGCAAATAAAAAAGGTTCACATTTTCAATTGAACTAAGAGGGTAAAAAAAAAAACCACCTTGCAACAAATCAGCCGGTTCAAAAAAGTTAAATGTTATATAAACACATCCAAATCAAGATTTGGTTGAACCTGTTATATGTAAAGTGTAACATACAAAAAAGGCTAACCTGCTTCTTTGCAAGCATAGGTCCGTCGCAAACTCCAATCACAATCCGCTGCCTTGCCAATTTTGCTGAAGCCTGCTAAAAAAGTTTCAACATTTCACATTACATAGACATATAATCTGGAACTT
>NC_029777.3:98330440-98332442 GCF_000817695.3 Arachis duranensis | reverse complement strand
GAGAGAGAGAGAGAGAGAGAGAGAGAGAGAGAGAGAGACGGTGAGGAAGAGGCGGTGGCCATCGTGCAATCGGTCAAAGGTGCCGCCGTTGACCACAGCTTGGTAGGTGTTGGGAGGAGAGAGGGTGGGAAGCAGCATGGGATCATCTTGAGCGGCCATTGGAATAGCTTATATTCAAAACAAGAAAAGGCGAACACATTGATGCACCATTTCTGCTGATTTCAAAACATAACTATTTCTAGTTCTAGTGTTACTTACCGTCAGCCTCGCTTTTCTTCTGCTGCAGGTTCAACATAACAGCAGAGGCGTCTCCTCCACGACGTGCGATTCGAAAACAACGGGCCTGAGCTACACAGCTCAAAACATAAGATTGAAGCTTTAATTATACTACTGCGGCTAGATGAAAAATTGTAACGAATAAAAATGTGCCCAATAGTCCAATTAAGATAGTTTTACTAGTTATTAATCTACTATAAATAAATAGATATAGTAATTAGTAAGAATGTAATTGCAATGAATGATTTTAGTGATTGATTCCTATCTCTTAAATTCTTCCTCCTTACATTGGGGCTTTCATTGGCCACCATTTTCCATTTTCATGGTGGTTTGGCAATCTTACCTCTAATGGAGCAAATTGGAAGTGTAGTTGAGTATTTTACTGCCTTTTTATCTTAGGTTCAAAAATCGGATTTGAATGATGCTGAAATATTGAAGAATTTTCTCAATGGATTGAACAATTATATCCATAGAGAAATTATCTTTGATGATCCTAAAACTCTTCGGGATGCATTTTATTTAGCAAAATTTTATGAAGAAAGATAGAAAAATCCTTTTTCAGAATTTTCAAAGCCAAAATTATCATATCAACACCAGAACCAGATTCAAAAAAAAATTCATCAACCGAAATTACATATCAATCACAATATCAAATTCCAGATTCAGAATTTCAAGCAAAAATTCAAATCCAGTGTTCCATAGTAGACACAACAGAAAAGCCATCAACAGAACACGAAATCAGAAAATTAGAAGCTGAATCATCAATCGAAATTCAAGAGCAAACGAAATTACAGACTGAGGATACAGAAATTACAACCTCAAGAATTCAACAATCTAATTCAACACCTTACATAAGTTTTTAGCATCAAAACAACAATTCCATATCTGCAATGGGAGATTCTGATTCAGGAATCGACCTACCTGAATGCCAAAACACGACCTCTGAACACCGGCGATCGTACGTAGTGGGGAACAGAACCAGCTGAGGAAGGCGACGACGTCCACAACCGCAGAACCACTCGGAACAGCCGCGGCAGATCTATTGGATCTGGAACCGACCCCAAAGCCGCCTTGCTGGTTCACGGACGCGCCGGTCGTAGGCGAAGCAGCTGCGAGAAAGACCGCGACGAACGACCCGGTGGCAGCAAGCGGCGCCTCCACGAAGGGAAAGCTCGCAACGACCCGAGTTAACGAAGCGGCGAAGATGAGAGGAGGCGTTCTGTTCCGTCGTGTTCCCTCAATCGTGGCCAAGCCACCACTACTCCTGGCGGCGGTATTTCTCTGCGATCGTAAAGTTGAGACCCGAACAGAGACTAAGCCTCACGCAACAGCAGTAGCGGCTTCGGGAGAAGACAGAGAAAACGTAACAGAGAACAACAGTGAGGGAGGAAGGAGAAGGAGGAACCGGAGACGAACGGTAAACAAAATAATTATGCCCCATGCTTATGCCCCAAACTGTGACGTGTGTAATTGTGTCACACTGTCACTGTATGTCTCTCTCAGATGTTTTGTGCGCTCTGAAAGGCTATTTTGTTTTTAAATGGACAAATATGATGCGTTTGCGTTATTCATTGATATAAATAAATTGAGTATTTTTTCATGTGGAGATAAAAAAAATTAAGGTTGAAAATAAAATTTTACGAATATATAAATTTGAGATTTAATTTTATAATTTTAAAAAAATAAAAAAATTATAAATATAAATCTAATTTTTAAATATTTTTAT
>NC_029777.3:98322598-98330148 GCF_000817695.3 Arachis duranensis | reverse complement strand
TTCTTTTTATATATATAAATATAAATATAAGTATATAAGTATATAACCATGTTGTGTCTATATTTATGGAGAATTTATTTATCTATTTATATTTTAGAAAAATTGATAATAAAGTATTTTATATTCAAGCCATGATACATAAATTCTTTACATTTTTACTATATAAATATATTATTGTATATATCATTCTATTATAAAACTAAATAGATCCTTCCTTTCAATCTCAATATTAAATTCTTGTAACAATTTTCATAATAATTAACTAGTTTATGCTATTAGATTTTTTTTAACAATATTAATGTCCTCTTAATTAATATTTTATAACGGTTCTTATAATAATTAACAAAGTAACTTTATATATATTTTCGTACATTAGGCTGCATTTTTTTATAAAATCGGAACATTAAAATAGAGATACAGAGATATAAAATTATATTTGATAGATAAAATATGAATAGAAATATTGTGTTTAGAGATTAAATTAGTGTATTTTGTGTCCATTCTGACAAGAAAGAGACACTAATAAGAGACACAACTTATTTTTCATTTTTTTATTATTTTTGTTAATTTTTTATAATTATACCTTTTATTATTATATTTTTCTTCTCAAATTTTTTGAATAAAAAATAGAATAAATTAAATTTTCATAATTTGTTATATTTTATTACTAAATGAATATAAAAACACTAAATTCTGTATTTCTATTTTTTTATATCTTGTTTTTAGTGTTTTGTCTTATCTTGTTCTAAAAAACAAACATAACCTTAAAAACAATATTTAAAGTCATAATAATGATACAAATATTATATTAAAATTTGTCAAGAAAATAGTGATAAAGAGAATGAGTTATAAAATTAATATTATAATATAAAACATTGCATATTATAAGATATTTAAAATAAGAGAACAAAAAATGTTATATAAATTATGGTTAAGTACAATTTTGGTTTCTAAGGTAAAGATTGAAATTTTTTTTTATTTTTCAACCTCTTTTTGCATACAAAATCGTCGCTAAGGTTTATCTTAGTTTTAAATCGTTCTTACCTTAAGAACCAAAATCGTACGAAAGTGGTGACGAAAGCGGAGGAAGAGGTGGATTTGTGGACAACTTCTTCTTTTCTTCCCCTTCTTCTTCTTCCTTTCTCTGTTACAGAAACACTCTCTTTTTCTCTTTTTTTTCTTTTTTATTATTTTTTGTTATGAATAATTTAGTCCAAAAATTTTAATATTTAAGTAAAAATAACGATTTTAAACTTTAGGGATGATTTTGTATAAAAAAAAATATTGGGGACGAAAAAAATTTTTCGATCTATATCTTATAGACCAAAATCGTATTTAAACCTAAAATTACTATCAAAGATACTTAAAAAATTAATTCATAATTAAAAAATCATTAAAAATAATAATTACTAGTTTAAAAATCTAACCTTTGAACTCATTCAAATAGTCATTCAACATTATTTTATTTTATGTTAATATTTGTGTTTTAATTTTATCCAATAAAACATACAATATATTTATACTTATCAAAATANGACAATCTTAAACATTTTATAAATAATTAATGACTCTTAGAATTTTCAGAAATTTATAATGTATTTTTTCATGTAATTAAACTTTTATTATTTTAAAAAATGTTTTTTATTTATATTTATAATTATGTATTTAAAATTATTTCATAATATTTATTAATTGCTTCTCATTTATTTGAATCCGCGGATAGTTATTCTAGTATTGACATAAAAACAGTCAAATATCAAGTACTTATATAAGTTTGGACTTTGCTACCAGAGATGTATCTACCACAACAGAATGAGGCAACCAAGTTTAGATGGCTATGGAAACAACATATACCACAAAAGCTATTTGACACACAAATACAACCCACGTGAATAATGCCTAAAATCCACATGAACACCAAAATACACCCACCTGAACAATGCCCAAATGTGTTTACATGGGATTACAAAATTTGCAGAATTTCAAGAACCAGGGACAAACAAATACTGTTATTTCTGCTTGCAAATCATCACGTGAGAACCTATGTTTCACTTACTATATTTGAATCTGAAGCATCTAAGAGCTGAACAAACATGCATTCAGATGGACTCAAACTTCAGAAATCACTTCATAATCTGTCGACCCAGTCGAAAATACTATCTTGAGAGTAAAAATTCAGATTCTGCATCCAAAGTGAGAATAGTAGAGCTTGTTAGTAAATGTACAAACTCAAAATCAAAGATACAGGGAGCAGGGTAACTGGATGCTTACTGAAAGATCAAAATCTGGGGGAGTACCCAAGTCAAGGGTATCAAGAACGGAAGTTCCGTATGATAAACTATCATTCCCAAGCATATCGTTTGAAGCAGATCCATTTATCATGGTTTCCGTTCCAGAAACATCTAGTAGAGATGATGAATCAAATATTTCATTGCAGAACAAGATGTCATCCAAGCCATCAAAGTCGAAGTTTTCCACAGCCTGCGATTCACCTGCCAGCCATGCAGGGTCACCAGCATTGTTCTGATCCAGAACATCACATAGTGGGACACATTTCACATCCTAGTTCAAAAAGTTCAAATTTTAGAAACTAAATGTGGACAAGTTTAAGAAAAAACAAAGCGTAGAACTTGTTCCATCAGTCATACATAAATACATGTTGAAAGCCAAGTTAATCCTTAGATTATGTGCGAACTAGTTAGGGAGGAAATATATCAGATTTGACTTCTCTTTTCCATTTGATGTTTCTAGAAGATGATTTAACAGTTGTATTAATAATTATGAAATACAGCTACTACCTGAGTGAATGGAAGTTCAGTTTCGTCAATATTATCATCATTGTCAACAAAATTTCCAGCTCGAGGTGGATTTGGGGGATTTGGTTTCGGAGTTCTAGGACTGGTTCGGGATGCTATACAGTTGGAATCATCAGCCAATCGATTCTCATTTTTCTCAGTCTGGTCAGAATCTTCGACCGCTGGATTCTCCTCATTTTTCTCAGTTTGCTTCTGAAAAATCTTTGAAACCACATATTCACCGTTCTTCTCCTCTTCATCAGTTCCTAAATGGTATTGGTGCATCACCCAATTCGTTTTATCAGGTTTGGACCCTTTCTTAGGTCTTATATAAAGAACCATGATCTTCTTAAAGCCCTTATGCACTCCATCCTCCAATATAGCTTTTGTCTTACCAGTCTTATGCCACCGTACATGCTCTTCAGTCAAACATTCATGATGAATCTTTCGACGCTTCCGTTGACCAGTAGTATAGGCATTGGTTGTTCTGTGAAAGAAATGGGCACTGCTCCCATCTTTCTTGACACCTGAAATAAAACAGTCATGATGATTAGAGACATAGCTCCAGAAAAGTGGGCCAATGTAAGTCCACAAGAAAAACTCAATATTCAGAACACATAAGGGATTATGAAATGATTATCATTCATAAAAGCAACATCATTAAGTTCGGCAATCATAAAACCTGTTGTTCCCTAACCCTCAACATATAACAGTAAAAGCAACATGTAATGTATTTCCAACATGGCTTTCAATTAACATGATCTGAACATTGATTGGGTTTTGCTTTATAGTGCAAAACACAAGTCTCATAAGGTCAATGTGAAAGAATTATTTTCTGTATCAAGGTGAAGAGCATACAGAAAAGAATCCTTTCACATGTTTAATGTTTTAAATTTTTGGAAGCAAAAGCATAGAGAAACCTCACCTGGAAGATTTTCTGGATGTGTATAGCAAATACCTTCTTCTTCTTCTATTGTTGGAATGAACTCATTAATAAACATATGCAGCTGAGCATTTCCAATGCCACATTTTCCTGCTAAATGTTCTAGGAGTTCTACATCAGAAGGATCAAACTTCACACCAAGAGGAAAGCCAGGCCACTCAGTAGAAACCTATTTAAAAAAATAAAAGGAAGAAGAAGAAGAAATATTCATAACTAAACATCTGCAATCATTCAAACCCATGCCAAAATTCTTCAATCCTGGTA
The DNA here is from genome assembly GCF_000817695.3 of Arachis duranensis. Lineage (NCBI taxonomy): Eukaryota > Viridiplantae > Streptophyta > Magnoliopsida > Fabales > Fabaceae > Arachis > Arachis duranensis. Next base: position 98,326,146 of record NC_029777.3, on the reverse strand, counting down.
TGATAGTTAAGTTTGCAAACTCACACAAGCACAACATCAAATAAATGAAGGAATTATATTAGCCAAAAGTTAAAGGGTTTTACTAAAGGGCACAAGTTAAGATTAGTATTAGTAGAAAGTCTTAAATGTTTTATTTTAATAGATGCACAACATTTGCATTGAAAACTAAACTCTACACATTTTCTATAATAACTTTCTTAATTCGTAACTTTAACATGTGCCCTTGTTAGCTAAATCCAAAGTTAAAAGTAAAATATAGGGAAAAGAGAATGGACCATAACGAAACTACAAATGATCATTGAAGGCTTTATTATATAAAAGCCAGTTCATTGCCTCTATGTTGACTCTATGTTGAGCTGTGTGTGTCAATTTACCTAACAACTATAAAATGAGAATGAATATTATGATGAATTTTAACGTACATCACGGTTATCAATACGGTAATGGCAGTTTGGACAATCACGATATGCCCCACAATCTTTGATTTGATCAGCTGGAGATAAATTAGTGCTTTTCACTTTCTTTGCAAATCCACCTATGTCAATAAGCCAGCTCCTGCCAAATAAAATAGCAAACATTCCTAAGTTCATCATACCATTGGAAGATAAAGAAGAAGAGATTGTTAGCTGAAGAACTTTAAAAGCATAGCTAGATTTAAATAAAAGTGTGAAAATTCAGCTTCTTTACATGATAAATACGAAAATGGAATAAATAATTAGGAATAACAATGGCGAATTTCTAGGTCCAATACAGTTAAAGAGAAGTAGAAATGAAGTCAAATGAAAAAAAGAAACAGTCACAGGGAATTCTGTACTGCACAGAATCCGGAGGCCAGAAGGCAGTAATGTCAATATGAGGTTTTCTACCGAAATAAGGGATAGGAAGAGTTTGAAGAGTAATGAGAAGGGCTTGTAGAGTGAAACAGTCATATAATTATGATTCAATTACCTTTTACTCTTCAAACCTTTCACTTCTTTCCCTTCCCCTTCTAAACCTCAATTCACAAACACAGCTTAAAGATTCCATAACCACAAAAACACAGCATATTACAGATTGTAATCAAAATTAGAAATGCATGGCAAGGAGTAAATTAGAAGGGCAAGATACCAGGATACTCATTATTAATCATTTACAACATAGTGAGATTTTCACCATGAAATTCCCTTCAGAAAGCTTTTTCTTCACCAACAGCTTCAATCAGGGTAGAAAAAAGGACTCATACAAAGCCAAAGCACAAAATGTAACTTCTTGTGTAAGAACATAGTATACTGTGACTAACACTATCATAATGTCATTTGAAATATTCCAATAAGGATTCATGTAATCATGTTTAGCAATCAGGACCACTTCAAGAAACACTTTGTTTACTTTAATTGGAACAAGAGAAAAAAGTAGCAGTAGCTATTTACCAAACTCAAGCATGTCAAACCCTACACTACAGACTACAGTTTGCTTTCCCAAAACTGAAGCACGTCCATGTCAATAACCCCAAAATAGGAAAATAAAATGCCACAAAATGCATCCAAACCACAATTAAGTTAAAATCAAAAATTAAAAATGATTTTTTAAGAAAAAAAAATGAAAGCGTAACACACACACAAAAGTTACTAAGGAAGAAAACGTGTATCACATTATGCAATGTGGCCATATCTGAATCTGATTCTAAACCTCACCTAGCCATTGCAGAGAGGAAGAGGAAGAAGCTTGAGCTGAAGCAGAACTGTGGAGAGTATTGAGCCTCAGCATCGGTTTCCCATTTTCAATCGACAGAGAGACAAAGAAAGCGACAGTCGGTAGAGTGAGCGGGAAATTGTAGCCTGGGGTTTTTGTTGGTAATGGGAAGAGACTGTGCATTCGAACCTGTGCTTCGTCATTGCTGTTCTGTCGAACAAATGAGCCAAAGCAAAACCGAGCCTATTGGTTCGGATATTGAGCCGGAAAGAGAAAGTCGAGTTTCGTAAAGACGCAAACCGTGTAAGGGCCAGAATTACAAGTTTAACCTTGCATCCTTGGTCGCCAAGCTAAAAAAGGGCAAATCAGTAAATGTAAAGTAACGTTATAGATTCTTGCATTGTTTACCCCAATCACTTTTCATACGGAGTACTTAATGGCAGGGGTAGGACTGTTAAAATTGATGTTATAACTCAATACTATAGTTTATTTATTTACGCGACAAATTTAAGGAAAAAAAATTAAAAAAAAAAGGCAAACTTACTTCTAAAACTAACTTCATCTAAATTTTGGGTTAAAAGGATTTTGGGTTAAATGAATTGAGTTTAGTTAATTCAAAAAAAAATAATAGGTTAGTCTGTAGATTAAACACGCGATTTATTTAATTTATTTGTATTTAAAAAAATATTTTTAGCCAATATTTTTTTATTCAATCAACTAACAAAACATTATTTATTTAAAATTTTTCACTTAAAAATTAAATTTTTAAAAAAATTATTTTTTAAAAAATAAATTAAAAGATTAAACGGACTATTGAATTGATTATAAATACTCCAAAAATTATGACTCGTAAATAAATAGATTTCGCGACTAAACTTAAAATGGCTAGACTAATCCGTTTAACAACCCTATTCTATGAAATACGGATATGTCGCTAAATTTGTCGTATCTGGGTGTCGGATATATTTTGAACAAGACACTTATCTGACACACATATCTGCCGTATCCAATAGTATCTTAATAAAAAATAAAAAATTTTTCTTAAACATATTTAGATACATTTAATTACCATCATATGTCGGTGTATCCAACTTTATTCTTAACATGTATATTGTTGTAATAAATTTAAAAATAATATATATTATTATTTATTAAATAAAAGCTTTTAAGCTGCATTACAAAATAAGGATTAAGTTCTTTTAGAGTAAAAGATTGATAAAATAATATTCTTTATCTTAGAGATCAATATGTCTAAACACATGATTTTTAGATATTGTATTCGAAATATGAAATATTATGTATATAGATAAATATGTTTCAGATTACATATTTTTATAAATATTATATTTAAATAATTTAAATAAAAAATCCAATTTATTAACAGATAATTTAGTGTTAATTATAAAATTTACGCTTTTAATTAGTTTGTTAATTAACTAATTTATTTATTTATTTTTTTTATTTTTGCTTTTTTTTATAAAATTTTAGAGACATCTTCATCACAAACACTAGTTTAATGATACTAAAGTTCTAAATATGTCACCTTATTATTATAAGATGCTACGATAATATTTTAACACTTGTTTGTGAGTTACCTCAGATATTTGGGATCGTCAATTATGGATGCAAGATTTCTTCCGGCCTTCGGACTCTTGATGTGTGAATGGTAGAGGTGATTTACAAAGATATTTTAACGATTAAATGTTTGTTTGAACGTTATTAAATTGATAAAAAAATTAATAAAAAAGATGTTTTTTATATTTTAGTAAATTTTTAATAATAAAACTAAAAACATTATAAAAATTAAAAGAAAAAAATTTTTTAAAAGCTATAATTTATATTTTTTAAATTTTTTTAAAAGAATATATTTTTTACGT
>NC_029777.3:98260869-98322501 GCF_000817695.3 Arachis duranensis | reverse complement strand
AAATGAGGTGCAAATAAAACCCAAGTCATTGGATACGTAAGAGATAGGGTTTGTAAAGGTTCAGATAGATCATACTTGGAGAAACCGATTTTATAAGTTCGTGATTTATCATATCTCCTAAGTGATTATTAGCACATCTCTAGGCTTTCAAATTCAAAAATCTATTAGGTGTGTTTGTTTGAGGTGAAAATAGAAAAGAAAAAATGAAAGAAAAAAATTAAAAAAAAATAGTTATTATTTTTGTTTGGTTGAACGAAAAAATTAAAAAAATAATAAATAATGTAAAAAAATAAGTAGAATTTATTGAAAATTTATATTAATATTCTAATATTATCTTCTATTTTTTAATATAATTTAAAATATTTAAAGATAAAATTATTTTTTTATAATATTATATATTTTTTTCTTTATTTTTCTTTCATCTAAAGATATTTAAAAAAATAAAATTTCACTCAATTTATTTTTTTTTCTTTTGTTTTTTTTTTATTTTTTATCTTTTATTTTTTTCTTTCCAACCAAAAAAACTTTAGAGATGCGCTGAATTGAGTGATAGTAAGAGGCTATAGGCATTGGGCCTTCGTGGAGTTATTATGAACACTTTATCGAGTCATTATTAAGCATTTAAGGCTGTGGAATTCGAGTTTGTAATAACACTCTATGTCAATATTATATTAGCAACAATTGATTAGAGTCGAAACAATTTATAAATTCAGAAACTAATTTTATTATTTAAAAAAATTAAAGACTTTTTTATAGTGTTGGAAAATTGAGCATTACCTTAGTTATCTTTTATATATATTGTTATTAAAAAGTTTTATGGTAGCTAAAAATGGCCAAAAATTAACTAACCTATAAAAAGAGGATAGATGATAATACAATAATTTTACTTTGACTGGTGGTTAATTAGACCGGATCGAATTGATCCGCTCTGTTACGCTCTAGTTCCCTCCAAATCTACCGTTCATTAGGTTAGTGTAGAGCGCAATAATTTGCATGAGTTTAATGTAGAATAGACTTACAATTACGCTATCTAAAAGATATTTTTTATATTTAGGCCTTACAAGTAAGTGGACAAACTTCGATAAATTATTCTGGTTTCTAGTTTTCCTTTTTTTAATACTAATCCAATATAAATAGTTATGAATTTGTGAAATAAAATATCTTTTCTATTTATTGAAATCAGCTATCTTTTGTGCAAAAAAAAATAATCTGTTTAAAAAAAAGTTTATAATTTAATTCTAATAAATAAAAAATCTCAATTTAAAAACACAATAACAATTGATTATTATTTTGGAGCTATTTAGATTTATTTTAAATGTAACAGTTGGATGTAGTTTGAACTAATAATTTTTAAATTTTAATATTGATATTTAGAATCTATTAGTGTAAATAAAATAGTGTATAATTTTAAATTATAAATTAATGTATCTAAATTATATTAGATAATTTATTATTAATTTTAAGAATAATTAAAAGTAATTCACTTAGATGTAATTAAAGAAATCATTATGTAATTATCTATTATCTATTATAAAAGAATGATATTCTCGCAAAATAAAATAAGAATTTGTTTCGCAGTTAAAAATACAATTTATTTAATTTAAATATTAAAAAAATTTGATATGTATCATACTCTTTTTTTATCTATTAGTTATTATACAAATATTATAAAAAAATATTTAGTATTGAATAATAAATATTATACAAAATTCAATCCTTGTATTTTCAGATTGAGATTTTTATTTATTAGAATTAAATTATAAACTTTTCTCTAAATAGATCATTTTTTTTCATAAAAGATAGTTGATTTCAATAAATGAAGAAGATGTTTTGTTTCACAAATTTATAACCATTTATATTGGATCGATATTAGAAAAAGAAAAAATAGAAACCATAATAATTTATTGAAGTTTGTCCACTTACTTGCAAGGCCTAAACATAAAAAATATTTTTTAAACTACGTAATTGTAAGTCTACTATGCATTAAACTCATACAAATTATTGCGCTCCACACTAGTCTAATGGACATCAGAACTAAACCGGTATAAGGTTACCGGGTCACTGGGTCAATCGGTGAATCACTGGTCGAACCGGTTAATCCGGTATTATTATATTATTATAGGTGAAAATTCACATTCAGTTGTTTTTATGTGAAGTTGATATTTAAGAACGGTCAGATGATTTGATAAGTTTGACTTATATCATCTAAAATTTTTTAACTTACTAACTTCATATAAAGACAACTACATGTAAATCTTTATCTATTATTATATACTACAAGTATTTATTAAAAAATAATATTAATAGATATTATATAATCATAAAAAAATTAATTGTGATTAATAAACTTTTTTTGTTTATTTTTTTTGTTTCGTATATATATGAAAAGCTATTTTGTCATTGTCAAATCTAATGTAACAAGAATATATGTAATATATATAGTTTAATCTTCATAGTTAACCCCAATTGAAATTATGACAAATTTATAAATTTTAGCCAAAATTTAACGGTAGTCAGTGAATTCTTTTTTTTTTTATTTCATTTGCAAATTTTAGCCATAATTTTAACTGTGCTAATTACTACTATATTGTGTCTAGCTAAAAGCCTCCACAATTTTAAAAATCGTTGCTAAAAAAATAACCGTCACAAACTATAAAACTAACGATCCGATTAATCATAGTCCTATATTAGTGGCTAATTTATGTTAGTCACAATTTTATAAAATTTTAACAATATATAACTAAATGCGATTTTTACTGGCTTTGTAGAATACATTATGAAATTTGCTTTTCTATCTACAATGTATCATTAATTCTTTGGATAATGCGTGAAACGATAAACGAAGTCTTGAAAAGCGCGAATGTATACCAAAATGTTGCGTCCTATTTACATGAAAGAACGCAGTGATACATCTATGGAGCATGCAGGAATTATGTCTCGTAAAAAGGTATTTAATAAAAAGAATGGAATAAAAACGTGACTTCTAGTTCTATGTAATGTAATATTGTAATTTTCGAAGCTACTTTTCTTTTGCACAGTCATCCCCTGTCCCTAACTACCTGTCGTGTTCCGTGGAATAATTCCCATTGCTTGAAAATAATCTCTCTCTGCATTAGCCATACGATCTTGAAACAATGTCCATTCTTTATGACACCTTTCTCTCACCTGATGCAAAATAATATTAATAATAATAAAAATAAAACATGAATAATCATAATCCAATTGTGGTAGGAAGAAATGCATACATACCCCTTCCCATGGTGCTCTACCATCTTCTGCGTGCCCCTATTGAAGAAAACAAAGAAAGGACTACTTAATCCATGTAAAAGCAAGTGTTGTGATTTGGAAGAAACATTTTAAAGCTTCATTCACCTGGTTCCCTAGAGATGGAACACTTTGATGGACAATCCACTGAGTATCAACAACTCCAATATTCTCATGAGGAATCTGCAACCAAGCACAACAATACTTAATTTTCACCCAAAAATTCATATCAAACAAAGACAAACTAGCTTGCTAGCAATAATAACCTTAACGCATCGTCTTAGAGCAAAATCGAGGCCCCATCCATGAATTAGATCATTCTGCGGCACATAATACACGGAGAATAACAGATAATAAGTACTAGTACTACCACTGTTAAAAGCGTAAGTATCATTATTGATATAATTATATAATGATAATAAGTAAGTAATATAATCTATGCTCATATAGATACAAAACTTAGACATAAACCTGTATCATATGCCATACACAACGCCATGCATCTGAAGAAAAGACAGGAGCCATAATCTCCACAAATCTGATAAGCATTTAAAGAATCAAAAGAAAGAATGAAGGATATATGTAAGATGGAGAATGGAAGAGAAGAAAAGTTGCGTATTGGCTTTGCTTACCCAGCACAAGGTGGCAAATGTGGATCACTACATTGCCACCACCCGCCATCATCAACCATCCTACACCAAGTTAACAAAATATAGTTTCAGGGGAGAAAGAATAATTGATAGTTTAGCATCATGCTTAATGAACCAAAGGTAAAGAAATGAAAGAGTAAGAAAAATCATTGAGGTAGTTTTACTAGTTTTATTCAAATCAAAATTCACATTTTATTAAAACACATAATAAAAAGATTTTCCACTTACTTGTGGACTTCACCTTCATCCTTTTTCTTTGTCATCTGCCATGTAAAACTACTAATTGGATCTAGACCGGGCTGTGATATCTCCAAGTTATGTTTCTTAACCATTTTTAAGTACCTGGAGCAATAATGAAACTCAAATTTACGAAATTGTCACTAATACCTATAGTAACATACAAGATGAGTTTCTTGAGACTTACTCCTCTGCATCAAAATGTTCCAAACCTAAGTCCTCATCCCAAATAAAGATATATTCATAAGGAGCCACGATGTGAGGATGCAAAAAACGTTTTGCATACCACCTTGAAACAAATTTTAAGGTTGTTCATATAAAAAATGAGTTTATAAGAGGTAAAGATCCATAATGCATCCTTTACCAACCATTTAGTTTGCTTGATTGCAGAGATATGGACAGCTCTCTTTGCCCATTCAAATTCATCCCACTCACTAGCCCGCCCATCATAGTGAAACAATACAATCGTGAAGTTTGAAGAGAACTGTGATAATCAAAGAGAGGCACCAAAAGCAATGGTTAGTGGATGAACACAGATTACAATACATATTGATGATGGAAGGGAGAAACTGAAATTACCTTTTGCACTGCAGCATTAATGTTGTATCTTTGATTATATCCAACAGTGAAGGTTACAAGATACTTTGGCTTGACAATTAGGTCCTGCAAGTGCCACCTCCATCAAAAAGAGAGTCAGATAGGCGAAGATAAAACTGTCAATTAGCTCATATTGTCATATATATGAGTGTGAAGCATTTTCCTTTTGTTTTTCACAAAATGTGCATATAAGTATACACACCTCACTGGGTTGGCCCCATAATCGACGAAGAAAGAAATCTGACTGAGGTTTGATTATACCAGGAGGAAGCCTTTCAGCTCCTCGAGGATTTGTAGCTACCCAGATCTGCATCAGAGTCAAAATTATTTACCTTATCAGTGCAATGCTGGTGCCTATAGTTTCCAACATAAGTGTACCATCATCAGTAGAACCATACCTTTGTATCACTTATGTTGTGATGCGCATGCAACATGCTTTTGTTTCCCTTCAATGAAGCCCATGCATCCCAGATTGATTTGGTTGGAAATCCCGTGTACTTATCATTAACATATGTAAGATCAAGGCATGGAAAGAGAGTACATAGATGACAAAAATCATCTAATAAAATTTAGAACTTATGTGAAAATTCATTACATTAATTTAATAATATAGTTTGTATATATATATATATAGAGAGAGAGAGAGAGTGAGAGAGAGACAGAGTGGGAGTCACCTTAACTAATGATACAGTTGGAAAAGATACTCCTAGAGAAAATCCAAAAACAATTCCAACTAAAGCTGCTAAAGTAAGCCTCATTGTCTCGTTAATATTTCCACTACCACCAAAAAAAAAAAGCAAAAGAAAAAATCATACATATATATATAATGCAAGGTACTATTCCAATCATGTTTAATTTCTCCTCCCTCTTTTCTTTTTTACCCTTTCAAGGAAAAAAAATCCATTACATATATAAGCATATCATATCACGTTAATACAGAATTTACACCCAAAAAATATAATGCAGACAGTATAACCTGAACTCGTGACATTAAAGTTACACAGACAATTCAAATTGTTAAGACAGAAAAAAAATTACAAAGAATATTCATTCCATGTGAAAAATAATGGAAGTCTTACCTTCTCATGGGAGTTCCCATATTATCATTCACTGTCTTCTATGGCATCTACACATTAAGTATCTCTCATTTTGGGGTTGAATCTGTATATGGTGTCTTATATACCCTTGAAATTAAAATACATGTCAAAAACATGAGAAACCAACTTGATTATCACTCATGACATCCATAGCCATATGATATCTATAACACAGAGAAGCTGCTGATGAATTTGCAGCATTAATCCCTCACCTGAATCTACTAAGCTAGAACATTTATAGTGCTCCAAAATTATTAAAACGACAAAAAAATTCTCAATTACTAGTAGCTCTTCACGGTAGCAAGGACAAATTAAACATTGAATAGCTAAATATTTAGAATACTAATACATTTGTTATTATAAAGTGTAGTACTGTTATTATGATGAGTATTCTATTATTGTGTGTAAAAGAAAATTGTGAACATTATTGTTCATACATAAATAGCATGTGCATGGGAAAAAACCCTCTTCCTTAGACTTCGCTGAAGAATTTAAAAGTGCAAAACACGGTACACGAGTAGGGTAAGCGATATATATGCATGACTTTGATCACAGATATCAAAAGAAACCATACACTAGTCACATTGCTTGAATTGAAAAAAAAAATTGAAAATAAATAAATTAAAATAAAATTGTTGCATAGATCATACACGTGATGACAGAAAAGAAATTATGATCATATATATGAATATATAAAAAAGAAACACACACACACACAAACATAAGCGAAATGCAACATACCGCAAGGGATTCTTGCACGTAATTTGGTGTTGCCACGAAAGCTACGTGGAGAGAGAATTAAGAAAAGGATAAAATAAAGAAGGAGTGTTCTAAATGGCTAATTAACAATGCAGTTAGGATTATATGGTGATTTGAGGGGTTGCAGGTGATTGGGATTGGTTCGAGACGCAAAAATGCTTGCTTTCATTGTTTTTGTTTCTCACAGTGGACAGTGTCGGCGTGCATGAACGAATGCTTAGTCGATGAGGCCGAAGATAGAAAATAATGTAACGTGAGAAGAGTGTGTGCGCGCTTTTATCAGTTTATGGATCAAATGGAACGTAGTATGTTATGGAGTTGAACCCTTTTTAGGGTGGGCCAACACTACAACAATAGGCCCCGCCTAACTCAATTGAAATTCACAATATTAATTATTATCTCATTATATGGATATGGCTTACTTTGTTCGCCTTTCAAATTATGGGATAGGAAAATTTTGGCCCCTAACACTACCACAATGGTCCCCAATCTTTTAATTACTTTCTTTTAAAATAAAAAAATAGTCTTTAATTTTTCTTAAAAAATAGTATATTCAAGAGATTAAATTGTCTCAACTTCTAAAAGATAAAAGATTAAGTTATAACTCAAATGATACTGTGTCGCTTTTTTATTAACCAAATCGACAGTTATTACAAAATAATTTATAAAATAGTGCTATATTTTTTCATCCATTATTATAATCTCTAAATCTCCGTACAATAAAAACTTGAAGTGCAAAAGTTTAATTAGATACAAAACTATAAAAACAAAACTTAAAAAAACACTTATGAAAAAAAAGAAAAAATAGAAATTTATATAATTATATGATTATTTAATTATGGCTCCTCTTCTCCCCTTCGTTCCTCAACATCTACTCTCTTAGGGATTTTAATAAGACTATGATCAGATAAAAAACTAGTGATTTAATGGTGAAATTAATGACCAATTATATAATTTCGCTCTTTCTTTTTTTCTTTTTCCTTTACTTAGAGTTAGAGAGAAGTTATTAACTTATTATATACATTATATAACGGGCAATTTACATATTTAAATAAAATTAGAGAAACATTTACCCAAATACACAAATCAAAAAGTTGTTACGTACTTATGCAAAATGCATTATTATGTAAACCGTGAGAGTCAACTACAGTTTCTGATTTGTACATAAACCGTCGCTGGCAAAGAGGTTTTATGGAAGGAAAAGTTTGGCTGTAAACCGTGGCCACCAACCACGGATTAGGAAGGAAAAGTGTTAGGCATAAACCGTGGGTGGCTACCACGGTTTATGAGAAATTTTGCGTTAAACGTAAAACCTCCTAGGCTTCCACGGTTTACGTTTATATGTATATATATACATAATCTGGTGATACTCAACACGGATCATTTGGAAGCAATAAAAATTTTTGAAACCTTCATAGTTGAGAGAGTTTGAGAGAGAGGGTGGGAGGATTTACTCATGTTTGAGTGGTGGAGTCACGGAGGATTTTACATATATTTTTAAAATATAATATAGATACATTTTTAATTATATTAATAAGACAATTAATTTACATCTGAATTCACAATATAAGAGTAACTTTTGTGAAACACGTTGAAGAGGATAAAAGTGTGTTTCATACTTTGAACGATGTTCTTTGATGTTTGACAACTTTTTTTTGAACTCCAACTTGATTCTGCATCCCAAAAGCTCGTTCATTAGAAGCGAAAAATTATAATTTCTGCATTTACTCAACCCACGTTTAGGTTGTTGCTTGTTATTATTGGTTTTTCATAATTTTTTCTAAATAAATGCTAAGAATATTAAAATAATTAAAATAATTATAGCTTTTACATTTACTCAACCCACGTTTAGCTTCTGTATTTACTCAACCCACGTTTGCTTTAAAAATATTTTCAAAATGCATTAAAATTTCTTTCTGACTTACTCCGAATCAATTTATTTTCATCAAAAATATTTTTCTATCAACAGTAACTTTTAAGTGTGTGTTTGGATTCACGTTGGGGAAACTGGAGTTTGAATGGAAGTGATTTTGTAGAATTGATTTTGGGTAGAAGTGAGTTTGTGCCAACATGATTTATGTTTGGCAAATTTTACTAAAATTAATTTTGATAAAATAAATATTGTTTGGATAATATTAGTTAAAATCACTTTTAGATAGATAATTATTAAAAAAGACATGACATTAAATTATAATATTATTTTTTTATATATATTTAATTTTTTTTATATTTTTTTCATATATGTTTTTATATAGTATATTTTTTATATTTTTAGTACTCTTTTTTAGTACGCTATAATTTTTTATTATTATTATTATTTATGGTTAATGGGTGAGATTCAACCTACAACGTGGGTTGAGTAAATGCAGAAGCTATAATTATTTTAATTATTTTAATATTTTTAGCATTTATTTAGAAAAAATTATGGAAAATCCAATAATAACAAGCAACAACCTAAACGTGGATTGAGTAAATGCAGAAGCTATAATTTTTTGCTTCTAATGAACGAGCTTTTGGGATGCAAAATCAAGTTGGCGTTCAAAAAAAAAAGTTGTCAAACATCAAAGAACATCGTTTAAAGTACTGAAACACACTTTTATCCTCTTCAACGTGTGTTACTCTTATATTGTGAATTCAGACGTAAATTAATCGTCTTATTAATATAATTAAAAATGTATCTATATTATATTTTAAAAATATATGTAAAAATGTATCTCTCATGCAGGTTGAATCTCACCCACATATATATAGATATTCTCTCCTTATAAACCGTTGTAGGCTACAAGGGTTTATGCCAATTACCATTCCTTCATAAACCGTTGCTGGCAGCAAGGTTTTATGAAGATTTTCTTGCATTCATAAACCGTGGTAGCATACCACGGTTTATGGTCATTTTGTTTTAACACGTAATCCGTTCCTGCCAGCCACGGTTTATGTAATAATGCATTTTGCACAAATACGTAACAACTTTTTGATTTGTGTATTTGAGTAAAGGTTTCTCTGATTTTATTTAAATACGTAAATTGTCCTTATATAACTATAAACACTATAGAAAATTACTCAAAATCATCGGATTTTACATAATATTCGACTGAAATAATTATTAAGTTGGTATGTGCTTTGAGTCTCGTAGTCTTGAAAACATTCAAAGACATAATATCTAAGATTTTTAAGTTAGTGTATGATCAAATTTAAATCAATATTTAATTTGGAACACTTAAAAAAATCTATTCGTACACTTATTCAAATAGTAATAAAAACTCTTAAATTTTATTAATGAAAGGTACTAGATTTCACATTTGAGAGCTTGAGATTAGAAAGAATAGGAATCATAATTCAGAGAGCGAAAAAATGATTTCATTGCCAAAGAATCAATTACATGAGTGTATATAGTTGGATTTGGTTTACATGTTGTACTAATCACAACACTAATTACTATTAGTTACAACTGACACTGACATCTATTATCCTTATTAATAATAATTAGTTTTTAGCTAATTCTTTTTCATCCTCCCTCAAACTCAGGCCGCTAAAACTTTGCAACCTGAGTTTGTCTCTAAATTTCAAAATTTATTCGAAGAAATAACTTTGGTCATAATATCTGTAACTTGCAAATCACCTGGAATATATTCCACTTAAAGAGTCCCCTTGGCGACATGGTCCTTAAGGAAATAGAAATCCACTTCAAAGTGTTTTGAATGAGAATGCTGAACCAGATTGGCTGCCAAGAGTACTGCTTCCTGATTGTCATAGTGAATCATTAGTACTGGTAGGCTTATGTTGATTTCAAGCAAAAGCTTCTTGATTGCCAATAATTCAGTGACAAGGCTAAAAATTCCTCTGTATTTAACTTCCGTGTTATAGCGAAAGACCGAAATTTGCTTTTTGATGACCAAGAAATGAGACTCGGACCCATATAGACACAGAAACCTGCCGTGAATTTTTTGTCTTCCATATTAGACGCACAGTCCGAGTCGGTATACCCTGAAATGATAAAATCTGAGACCTTTTGGAGATGTAGTTCTAAGGTACTGGTGCCCTATAAATACCGTAGAATGCGCTTGACAGCTTTCCAATGAACTTCAGTTAGCGCTTGCATAAATTGACACACTTTAAGTTGTTAATTGCAAAAGCCAATTCGGGCTGAGTAATAGTGATATATTACAGACTACCAACGATGGATCTATAGAGGTTAGGATTCTCAAAAGATGCACTATTGGTGGAGGTTAATCTAAGATTTAATGTCATAGGTGTTGGTAATGGCTTGCAATCTTCTCAATCATTTTTCTTTATCACATCAAAAATATACTTAGATTGTGTAAGTAAGAGACCATCAAGGTTTGGCCTCACTTCAATCCATAAGAAATAATGAAGATCCCCTAAATCTTTGAGTGAAAAGCAAGCATTTAAGCTCTTAACCAAGTCTGAAATCACAGCAGCTAAGCTATCCATTACGATAATGTCATCCACGTAGACAAATAAGAAAATTGTGGAGTTACCTTTGGTTCTGTGAAAAAGAGAAACATCTGATTTGGTAGCTGCAAAACCAAGGCTGAGAAGAGAGCTAGTGAGCTTAGTGAACCATGCTCTGGGTGCCTGCTTCAACCCATACAGGGATCAAGTTAGTTTGTACACCATTTTATCATTTCCAGCTTCATATCCAAATAGCTGCTTCATGTAAACTTCTTCCTGCAACTCCCCATTCAAAAATACATTGTTAACATCAATTTGCTTAATTAGCCAACCCTTCGACAAGGCGAAAGTCAACAAAATTCTAATTGTCATTAGATGAATCACAGGACTGAATGTCTCTTTGAAGTCGAAACCAGGCGTTTGGTGACAGCAAAGAGCACGAGCCTTGCTTTGTACTTGTTAATAAAGTCATCCGGGTGATCTTTCATTTTAAACACCCACTTATTTCTGATTGCTCGACAGTTTGGAGGAAACTTAACAATGTCCCAAGTGTTATTTCTCGTCAATGCTGCATATTCTTCATCCATGACTTGTTTTCAACGAGGAATGGTCAGTTCTTCCTTTGGTAACTTTGGTTTAAGAGGTTTTTTGATGCAAGTGAAGGTGTTGGGTTTGCTGTTCCTAGTCTTTCACCTTGTTCGCATTGGGTGTGCGTTGGTTGTGGGCTGAAAAATTAGAGGAAAAGAAGTAGTAATTGGATCAGGGTTGATTGTGGATGGATCTAATGTTGGAGTTTCATGGGTTTGTGGCTGGTCTACAATGGTTGTTGCTGGTTTGGATAGTAGTGTAGGTGTAGGTGGATAGAGTTGTGTAGTTGGTGTAAGAATTAGAGGTAAGGGTTGTATTAATAGAATTGAAGGCACTGAATGATGTTGTATTGGAACTGTCGGAGTAGTTGTTGCAGATGTGAAGCCATAACTCTCGTCTTTGAAGGAAAATACTCTTTCTTCAAACACAACATTTCTCGTGATGATGATATTGCCCAACTTAGTGAGGCGCTTGAATCCCTTATAATGTGGGGATGGTCCTAGGTAAACATAGGCCTCTGATCGGAATTCCAACTTGTCTTTGTTGTACGGCCTCGTGTGAGAGAAGCATAGGCAACCGAATACCTTAAGCATTGAATAAGATAGAGCTTTTCCAAATAGTCTCTGAGATGGTGAGTCAAAATTCAGAACTGAAGTGGGAAGTAAATTAATAAGCTGAGCAGCTATCACAAATGCCCCTCCCCAAAATTTCATGGAAAGACCAGCTTCAGCCAAAAGTGTCAACCTTATTGTGGTAATATGCTTATGTTTGTGCTCTAATATGCCGTTCTATAAGAACTCGATTTTCGGTAAACATACTTTTTTGACTATTTTAAAATTTATTTCGCAAAATTTTAAACCACGGCCTAATAAGAAATAGTGAGGCTGGCCCAATGGTTAAAAAAAACAAAATTAAAGAAAAAATAAAAAATTAAATAGAAAAAGAACATTAATAAGGTCAAAATTGACCTTTAGTGACGGTTTTGCGTGCGCCAAGAAAAATTCTTGTAACAAAAAACTTCGAAACCAATGGCAAAAATAATTTCTACCTTGGTAATTGTATCCCATGATTAATATTAGCTATCCATTCATGATTTATTTCTTTAATAATAAATCTTAGTCATTAATTATTTTACCACACGGTAAAATTTACTCCAAACCGAATTTTTGACTAGTATTCCGCAAACGACTCCTAGAGGTCCAAAATATTCTTACTTGCCACCCAAGTAACTTGTCTGTCCTTCTCAACATCTGGACCGAGACTATCTCATCCTTTCATCCCTCTCTGCTATATTTTTAACCTTGAGTAACTAACTGCGGTTAACTGTGGATAAGTTCGACACGCAAGTGCTGACCAAGCTTCTTCGTTTTCACGCCCCTTATTCATTGAAGCCCAGCGCTTGACCATGAAAATTTCAGCCACTTTTATCATCATAAATTTAGCAAGACTTTGATTTTTTATTTAAAGAAGCATTAGCCACAAAATTCACAAAATACTTTACACATTTTTACACTCTTTTGACCGAATTCTTGAGAGAGAAAGAGAGAAAATTCTTGCACCTATTCTCTGTGCTCCAACCTATATTTCAAATCTGATTCCATTTTTCTTCATGTGTTCTTTAAGGACTCAAACTATACAAGCACAAATTCTTGCCCGTTTTCGCTAATCCTTGTGTTTATATTGAAATTTCGGCTAGGTAAACTCTTGTTCTTTCTCCTTTTGTTTTCTTTTTTAAAAATGGTAGCCATGATAAATTCTTACTCTCCTCCATGTATAGAGAACTCCTCTAAAAGCACTCATGGAGCACGCCTAAGGAGTTAGAGAGATTCGAACTCAAAGTGATTGAATTTCAACGTTTTTGCTACACTTTCGGCCAAAACAAAACTGCACTATCACCAGCTATGCTTCTGACATAATGTGCATATTTTCTAGTATGTGAATGGTTTAATTACTAAATTACATAAGAGATGCAAACTGGCGAGATCTTCTTTGAATTTCTAGCCTTGGGACTAGCGAGCAGTAGTAGCATTACCGGAGGGTCAGAGCGACTTCTTTTACTTCCACACTGCACTTCCGTATTTCCTCAGTTGCCAAGGATCACCACCAGTAGTTATAATAGTAGCAGTAGTGGTAGTAGTCTTTGTCCTCACTTTGTATAGACTTTTAGAGGGTTAGGTGCTTTTGTAAATACCTATATAAACAAGTTAGAACGGGTCCCAGACTAAAGTGACTCTTGTGAGTCGAGGCCTATTAGTATAAATATGGAGTCTGTAAATGTTTTCATGTAAGCAATGAGGTAAAACGATGTGAATTATGATGTACTAAATGAGCTTTCGGGCATATATGTATGATATTACTATGTTCTCTGTATTTTCTATGCTTCATGTATATATTATCTATTTATCTAATACCTATTTCGTTATATCTATATATCTGACGCGCGATCTCGACTAGTGCTATAGGCTCATATGTATATATTTAATATAAGGTCTAGAGTCTCTAAGAAAAACCCTGAAGTAGTGCCTGGTGGCTTACATCAGTCATGACATGTTGGAAGCTGGGTCGTTACAAATTGTATCAAAGCAGTTTGTCTTTGGTAGAGCCTGGGGATGGACTGACCATGCTTCACCGCATGCTTTACTTGTGTATTTCCATGCTACTAGGGTATCTCTAATGATACATTTTTCATGATGGTCTGTGAGCATTCATTTAGAAAATATTAGCACTTAAATTGGATATGTTAAGACTGATCACCTTAACGTTGATCGTTTGGTGTTAACAGGACCTCAATGTCTGCAAACAAGCATAGCCCCCATCAATTGAGTCTGAGTTCCGAGCCAGCATTTGACTCGGCCGCCTTGTTAGAATCCATGAACGCAATGGATACAGCTGTGCACGATTCCGTCGCTGCAACCAACAGAGTGGTGGAAAGAATGGAAGACAGCAAGGAACCGTAATGAGAATGGCCATAAAAATGGAAATGTATTGGAAAATAGCGTACTCGAGGGGGATAGGCCAATGACTTTGGCATCTTTCCTTAAAGTTAATCCTCCCAATTTCTTTAGAACCACCAACCTGACTAGGACAGATGATTGGTTTCCTGCCATAGAACGGACTCTGTAGGTGTAACATGTCCCTGAAGTACAATAAGTGGACTTCGCCACTTACATGCTAAAGGGGGATGCATGGTGCGGTGTTTTACAACCACAAACTAACCGGCAAGTGCACCGGGTCGTACCAAGTAATACCTTACGTGAGTAAGGGTCGATCCCACGAGAATTGATGGATTAAGCAGCAATAGTGTTTGATAGGATTAGTTAGACAAACAGAAAAAGAGTGTTTTGGTATTCAAAGAGCATTAAACAGTAAATTAAGAATTTCAGAAAACAAGCAGCAATGAGTTGGGAATAAAATATGGAGAAAACTGTTAAGGCTTCAGAGTTATCTATTTTTCCGGATTAACTTTTCTTACTAACTAATTTAATCATGTATGATTTAATTCATGGCAAACTATATGTGACTAGACCCTAATTCCTTAGACCTTCCTAATCTCCTCTAAAATTCATTAACTGCCAATTCCTTGGTCAATTAAATCCAATTAGAAGGTAATGATCAAATTCCAGTTTATATGCCACAAAAATCCTAATTATCCAAAAATAAGGGGATTATATGTCACGTATCTTGTTAAATACAAACAATTAGAAATTCAGGATAATATGTTTTCAAGTTGTTGTTCAAGTAAAGAGTTTTTCCAAGTTTTACAAGAACTCAATTAGAATATGGGTCATACTTCCGTTCCACCCAAGTTCAAAAAATAAAGAACGAAAACAATTATTGAAATATAAATCAAAACATGGATTAAATTAGAAAGATCAAACGAATCAATCCATACAAATAGACAGAGCTCCTAACCTTAACAATGAAGGTTTAGTTGCTCATGGTTCAGAGAAGAAAACTAGGATTCTGGTAAAATGTACAGTGTTCCATCTGATGGCATCTAAATTCCTATTTATAACTAATCCTAATAAATTTAAAATCTAATTATCTAAAATTAAAAATAATATCTTTTCCTAAAAATAAGATTTGAATTTAAATTCGAATTAATTAACAAGTCTTCAGCTGATGGGTGGGGACCACTTGATTTGTCCATTCTGTAGCTTCTAATATGTGTTTTTTAGGCTGGAAACTGGGTCAAAACAGCCCAGAAATCTCTCCCAGCGTTTTTTTGTATTTTCTGCACGTAGCTCATGTCACGCGTATGTGTCAGTCACGCGGACGCGTCGATGGTCTTTTTTGCGAGTCACGCAGACGCGTCGGTCACGCGAACGCGTCGCTGAGCAAATCTTTAATTCACGCGTGCGCGTCAGTCACGCACACGCGTCACCATGGATACCTCCAATTCATGCGCACGCGTCAGGCACGCTTGTGTGTCAATCCTCGCAGCCATCTCATTTTATTCTTGTACTGCAGAAACTCTATCAAATCTAGCTGAATGTTACCTAAAATAAACAGTATTGCACAAAACTCAAAATAGCATCCATAGTGGCTAAAATATAATTAATTCTTGATTAAACTCAACAAATTAGATGCAAATTTACTAGGAAAAGATAGAAAAGATGCTCACGCATCAATGCACAACATTGGTGGCAGGGAGTAAGCCAGTTGTTGGGACAAGGAGGCGCTGAGATCACTTGGGCTGACTTTCGCACTAAGTTCTACAAGAAGTATTTTTCTCCGTCCGCCTGCACTGCCAAGGAGTTGGAATTGCTTCAGTTGAGGCAGGAAAGCATGACGGTGGCTGAGTACTCCCGGATATTCGAGGATTTGTGCCTATTTTCAAAATTGTGCCATAGAAATCTTGTAGAATATGAGGAGTGAAAGTGTATTAACTATGAGAGAGATCTCAGAGAGGAGCTATTAGCCTTAATGGGTCAAATGGAGATCAGGAACTTTGCTAAATTAGTCAATAAGAGTCAACTGGCGGAGGAATATTCAAAGAAGTTAGCAGTTGCACGAGTAAATCATCGAGAGGCTGCACAACAAAGTTTCGATAGGAGACTAGCCCCTCGGGGTAGAGATTTCAAATCTAAATGGCAGCAACAACACTGAAACCGAGCTGGAGGCGACCTTCCCATTCGTTTCAATAGTAGTAAAAATAATCATGACCTATGATGGGTAAAGGGAGAACAACCTCAGCAAATTCAAGATGGCCTCATATTCCCGAAGTGTGGAAAAAGTCATGGTGGTAGCCTTGTCGGTTTGGTACAAATATATGTTACTATTGCAATAAGGAGTGACATCTAGCAAAGGACTGCCGCAAGAGGATTACAGATAGGGCCTCTAGACCTCATTAATAGGGCGGAATTTTACCGTGACTACTCACAAGTGCCACTAGACCCGATCACTGCGCTTGAGGTGAGTGTTACGCTAATTAAGAACCTTAAACATAACACAAGACATAGATGTTCTTGTAATTCCTTGTGCATAGATAAAATTTTGAGGGCAAAATTTTCTTTAAGGAGGGAAGAATGTAAGAACCCGATTTTTGGTAAACAGACTTTTATGGCTATTTTAAAATTTATTTTGCAAAATTCTAAACCACGGCCCAATAAGAAATAATGAGGCTGGCCTAATGGTAAAAAAAATAAAATTAAAGAAAAAATAAAAAATTAAATATAAAAAGAACATTAATAAGGTCAAAATTGACTTTATGAGGGTAATTAATCCCCCTAAGTCAAGTTTGACTAGTAAATAATAAATATTAGTTTACCATTAGTTTATTTTTCTCACTAGAGACTTTTTGAGTCGGAAATTCACTCTTTTGTGACGGTTTTGTGTGTGCCGAGAAAAACTCTTGTAACAGAAAACTTCAAAACCAGTGGCAAAAATAATTTCTACTTTGGTAATTATGTCCCAAGATTAATATTAGCCATCCATTTATGATTTCTTTTTTTAAGAATAAATCTTAGCCATGAATTATTTTACCACACGGTAAAATTTACTCCAAACTGAATTTCTGACTAGTATTCCGTAAACGACTCCTAGAGGTCCAAAATCTTCTTACTTGCCACTCAAGTAACTTGTCTCTCCTTCTCAGCCTATGGACTAAAACTATCTCACCCTTTCACCCCTCTCTGTTGTGTTTTTAACCTCGAGTAACTAACTGCGGTTAACTATGGATAAGCTCGACAAGCAAGTGCTGACCAAGCTTCCTCGTTTTCACGCCCCTTATTCATTGAAGCCCAGCCCTTGACCACAAAAATTTCAGCCACTTTTACCATCATAAATTCAGCAAGACTTTGATTTTTTTTTTAAGAAGCATTGGCCACAAAATTCACAAAATACTTTAAAATTTTTACACTCTTTTGACCGAATTCTTGAGAGAGAAAGAGAGAAAATTATTTCACCTATTCTCTATGCCCCAGCCCATATTTCAACTCTTCTTCCATTTTTCTTCGTATGTTCTTCAAGAACTCAAACCATACAAGCACAAACTCTTGCCCGTTTTCGCTAATCCTTGCGTTTATATCGAAATTTCGGCTAGATAAACTCTTGTTTTTTCTCCTTTTCTTTTCTTTTTTTAAAAATAGTAGCCATGATGAATTCTTCTCCTCCATGTATAGATGACTCCTCTCGAAGCACTCATGGAGCACGCCTAAGGAGTTAGAGAGATTCGAGCTCAAAGTGATTGAATTTCGATATTTTTGCGACATTTTCGGCCAAAACAAAACTGCACCATCACCAGCTGTGCTTCTGCCATTGTGTGCATATTTTCTAGTGTGTAAAAGGTTTAATAACTGAATTACATAAGAGATGCAAACCCACGAGATCTTCTTTAAGTTTCCAGCCTTGGGACTAGCGAGCAGCAGTAGCATTACCGGAGAGTCAGAGCGACTTCTTTTACTTCACACAGCACTTCCGTGTTTCTTCAGCTGCCAAGAATCACCAACGGTAGTTATAATAGTAGCAGTAGTGGTAGTAGTCTTTGCCCTCACTTTGTATAGACTTTTAGAGGGCTAGGTACTTTTGTAAACACCTATATAAACAAGTTAGAACGGGTCTCAGACTAAAGTGATTCTTGTGAGTTGAGGCCTATTAGTATAAATATGGAGTTTGTAAATATTTTTATGAATAAGTAACGACGTAACACAATGTGAATTATGATGTACTAAATGAGCCTTCGAGCATATATGTATGATATTACTATGTTCTCTGTATTTTCTATGCTTCATGTATATATTATCTATTTATCTAATACCTATTTCACTATATCTATATATCTGACACGTGATCTCGACTAGCGCTACAGACTCATATGTTTATATGTAATATAAGGGCTAGAGTCTTTAAGAAAAGCCGTGAAGTAGCGCCTGACGGCTAGCATTAGTCATGACATGCTGGAAGTTGGGTTGTTACACATTCTGCTGATGAACATACGGGCAAGAAAACATGTGCTGAATGCCTTTACAACTCAAATATTTTGTTAAAGCAACATATTCTTGTGCATTGTTTAACTGAATTGCTTTAATTTTAACACCTAATTGGATCTCAACCATTTCCTTAAAATGCATAAAAATAGTGTGCACTTCTGATTTGTGATGCAATAAGTAAATCTAGGTAAATCTAATGTAAGCATCAATGAAATGTAAGTAGTAGCGAGCACCATTTATTGTTGGTATAGAGGTTAGGTCCCAAATATCAGTGTATACAAGCTCTAATGCTGCGTTTGTTTCTGAGAACAAGACATGACAAGATACTGATGGACAAAGATACAAAATTTTGTGTTCTTGTATTCTGTTTGGTGATAAACTAGAACAAATTATGAAAATCCAATTTATTCTCATTTTTTTCATTCAAAAAATTTGATATGAAAAATATAATAACAAAAAATATAATTATGAAAAATTAACAAGAATAATGAAAGAAAAAATGAAAAATAAGTTGTGTCCCTTGTTAGTGTCTCCGTATCTTTCCTGTCAGGATGGACACAAAATACACTAATTCAGTGTCTCTGGACACATTGTCTTCGTCCATGTCTCCTCTGTCAAACACAATTTTATGTCTCTGTATCCCTGTTGCAGTGTCCTATCTCTGTAAACAAACGCAGCCTAATGGACTGGTGAACTTGGTTATTGAATCAGGGAATGGAAGCTGTTTTGATTTACTTAAACAACAAGAACTGCAAATAGAATTTGGGTATTTGAAAGAAATGTTACAGGATTTCAAGATTCTAGATAAAACATTTTTGGAAGGATGCCCTAATCTCAAGTACCAAAGCTTGAATGTAGCATCATCCTCAACAGTAGTGATATGTGTTGTGGGTGAGATTCGACTTTTATTGGAACCGAAATAATAAAGTACACGATTAACTGATCCTCGGAGAAGAGTCTCCTTAGAAGCCTGGCATTTTACATAATAGCCATCAGCATGAAATTCTATCCATACTCTATTGTCAGTCACAAATTTATACACACTAATAAATTCTTTTTCAAATTAGGCACATGCATCAGTTTATGCAGTTTAAAAGTATGTGAAGAAGAAAATGGTTTGAACAAAGAGTTACCAATATTATAGATTACCAGAGCATTACCATTTCCAACTTGCACTTGTTCATTTCCTCTATAAGGTGTATATTCTGCCAATTGATATGCCTCTGGCGTCATATGATGCATAGTGATGTAACATTTGCAGTTTCATCTAATGGTACACCTATTGAAATCAATGCATCCATAGTTTTCTTTACATCTAACAAGTAATCAGCAATAGATCCCTCTTTCTTTGTGCAATTCAGTTTGTTTCTTAATTGATTTTCTTTAGCTCTAATTTGTGAATCAAGGAATGTCTCTGACCTTTTCCACACTTGACACACAAAAGTACAGCCAACCATTCTTGAAGTGATCGATGCACTCATCATAGCTAGGAGCCAAAATTTGAGCAATGCAACCTGCCGTTTTCAGATCTTATATTCTACAAAGGGGTTTTTATTTCTTCGATCTTCTTCAGAGTTGAACATGACTGGTATATTAACGTAAAAAATGTGATCTATCTGCACGTAACCTTCAATCGTCGATTTCGCCTAGTCTCTCCATGGCAGATAGTTGTTGTCATCAAGCTTGAGTCCGATCAAGGTGGAGAATGCATGAACTACTGCTGAATTTTCTGGATTTGCCATTTTCAAAACCCTAAAGTTCTCATACCCTAAAAGGTACCAGACTCCACACTTGAGAGCTTAAGACTAGAAAGAATAGATATCAGAATTTAGAGAGTGAGATAATGATTTTATTGCCAAAGAATTAATTACATAAGTATATCTATATAGTTGGATCTCGTTTGCCTGTTGTACCAGTCATAACACTAATTACTATTAGTTATAACTGACATCTGTCCTTACTAACAACAATTAGTTTCTAACTAATTTCCTTTCAATTAAGTGCTAGACATAGGCTTTTTGAGTTGATCTAATATACTTGTATGTATAAATCTTCTAGATCTTGCCTCTCTTAACTTTCAAATTTTCATCTAGGCTTTGTTTAGAAGTTATTTTAAAATGGTTCTCAAGATTTTTCTATACCTTATAAGTGTTTTTACAATTGATAAGAGTTCTACTAAGATATCATAAATTGTTTTATATATGTTAACCTCACAAATAGTTTTAAAATATCTTTACCAAAATTTTTTGAACATTTTTTCACATATTTCATTTTCTATTAAATTCTTAAATTTAATAAACTTTTAAAGTTGATTTATCTAGAAAAGAGTCACCACACTTTTATTCTCTCTCTCCATCAGTTTTTTTTAAGTTAAAGAATCGATTCTTGTAGTCGAAAAGTATTTATTTTCAATAAATTAGTTCAACTAACACTCAATTTTTTTTTTAAAATAATCCATTATTTTCCTTTTTTTGGCATTCTCCATGTTTTTTTAAAATGTTTAGATTAGTGCTTTTTAAAACCTTTGTTTATGAATCAATTTTACATGTTATAAAAACCCATATTTTCAAAAAATTTTAATGCATGTATGAAAGAGATACTTAAGTTATGATTCTTAAAAAGAATTGTTTAAGTCCTATCTGCTAAACACTTCATAACTTGAATTTGGCTTTCTTGTTTTCTTTTGTTATTTTTTTGTTGTTGCATGATACTCAAACTCTAACATTTATCAAAATACACATAGACACATGCATGCACGTACACGCAGGCCGCAACACACACATATAAAAAGAAAGGAGAAAAGAAAAAGAGATAATGAATTAGAGACATAGAAAAAGGAGGAGGAGGACAATTAAAAACAAGAAAAGAAGGAAAAGGGGCAAAAGAAAAAGAAGACGTTAAAGAAGAATTAGGAGTGAAACAAATAAAAAAGGATGAAAATATATAGAATGAGAATAGATCTTTTTAATTTTTTCTTTCAATTAAGTATGTCAAGTGTAATTTTTACTATTCAACATTTTTTTTTTATATTTTTTTAAATTTCACTTAATGAATGTACGATGAGAAATTATATTTTACAACTTCACTTGAGAAAAGTTTTTTAAAAAGAGTCATTTCCTATGCAAAATACTCAAAACTGAGGAAATATCTGTTTGATTGGACATATATAAATTATAAAAGATAAAAGACATACTTTACGTTTACATAAAATATTAAATAGTATTAATGGTTGGATTTGAATAGATTATCATAATTAATTAATTAATATTAATGAATTAGATAAAATAAATTAGGAAAATTAATCTCAATTTCTAGTAAACAATTTTATCATTTTATTATTAATTTTATCTTATGGTGTACGGACTGACATGACACAACATATGACACATAAACACGCGAATTTAAAATTCTTATAAGATTCAGGGACACGTCGTATATAAAATATAAAGTATTTTTTAAATAAATTATAATAATATTTCGGTATTTTATTGATATTAAAATACAAATAATTTTTAATGTCTTTTTTCAATTATATAAAATATTTAAAATATTTTTAATAATTAATAATATATATTATTTCTAACTCATTTCAAGAATATATGTTAAGAATATGGTTTGACACGTGATGGTACTTAAGTGTGTCTAAACGTGTCTGAATTTTTTTTATTTTTTAAGATACGATTGGATACAGAAAATATATATCTCAGACGAATATCAATAAATATCGTGTCTAAAATATGTCACAAACAAAACAATAAAAAATAACCATATTTCATAGATTTTATCATAAACTTTCAAGTGACGTTCAATTAAAAAATATATATTTTTTACTATTCTTATCCATTTGAAGTAAACTTTTAAAATGACTAAAAATTTACAAAGAGAGCTTGAAGTCTTGAAGCATGTTTTTTATTTAAAAATAAATAAATATAATCTCAGAAATTATATCAAGGTTTTGGATTTGTAAGTAATAAAAAATAAAAAATAAATTACTATTTCTATCAATAAAAAAATAAAATTAAACTTTATATTCATAAAAAATAAAATTTTATAAATAAAATGATCTAATTTTTAAAAAATTATTTAAAATTATCAAATTTTTAATTCACAGTTTTTCACCATCACCACACTCACTAGAAGCCACCACCTCAACCCCCGCCCCCAAATCTATCCTACTTTATCCCTTCATATCATCACCTGAGATCAAGAAGAATGAGCGAAAATCAATTATTTCATGTCGAAGAAGTAGAAGAAGATAGAGAAGTACTACACATATAAGTCATTTTGATTTACAAATTATATAAGTTGGGCCAAACCCAATAAAAAGAGCGTTCACCTATATGAGCGTGTCAACACACGCACTACTCAATGGTTTTCATAGCTCTTCGCGTTCCTCCTCCTCCTCTTCCTTCTTTTTTACATTTCTCATTTTTTTCTTCACGTGTTTCATCTTCATCGTCGTTTTTTATTATTGTTGTTGTTGTTGTATTTTTTTCCCTCATTCTCTTTCTATTAATTTTGCAACATTATGTTTTTTTTGTTTGATTTTTTTCTCCCAAGAAGAATGATGAGAATATGAAATAAGAAGAAGAAGAAGAAGAAGCAGCAGAGGATGAGAAGGAGGAAGAGGAAGAGTTTTGAATTATGCATAAGAATAAAAGTACACCCAAATATCTTTGTGTTACACCCAAATTTGCTGCAAATACAGAAAAATGTTTCTTCTAATGCTGCATTTTTTCTTCTTTTTTTCCTTATTTCTTTCTTTCTTTTAGTTAAATGAATATAAATTCATCATCTTCCAAGTAATATTGCAGCATTATATGTTTCTTCTTTTTTTTGTTTTTATTTTTGTTAAGAGAGTAAACAAGAAGAAACTTGAGAAAGTAAAACAAAAAAGAAAAGATGAATAAGAGAAAAAAAAAGAAGAAGCAATAGAAGATGAAGAGGAGAAAGAGGAAGATTTTTAAATTATGCATAACTTATCAGAATAAAAATACGCCCAAAATTCTTAAAATACACCCAAATATCTTTGTGTTACACTCAAATATCTTTGTGTTACACCCAAATTCGCTGTAAACACAGAAAAATATTTCTTCTAGTGCTGTATTTTTTCTTCTTTTTTTCCTTATTTCTTTCTTTCTTTTAGTTAAATGAATGTAAGTTCATCCTCTTTCAAGTAATTTTGCAGCATTATGTATTTCTTCTTCTTCTTTGTTTGATTTTTTTGTTTTTATTTTTGTCAAGTGAGTAAAATAAGAAGAAACTTAAAAAGGTAAAACAAAAAGAAAAAGATAAATAAAAAAAAGCAGCAGACAATGAGAAGGAGGAAGAGGAAGAGTTTTAAATTATGCAGAACTTATCAGAATAAAAAGACATCCAAACATTTTCGTGTTACACCCAAATATCTTCATGTTACACCCAAATTTGCTAAAAATGCAGAAAAATGTCTCCTCTAATGCTACATTTTTTCTTCTAAATTGAACCACACTTTAACCACTTGATTGGATTTAAAACAATAATCAATTTTGTTCTGGTTCAATTGATAATCTGAATTATTTATTATCTTCAACAACAAGATAACTGATGATGGAGGAGAAAAAATTCCAATAAAAAAAGAAGAAAAAAGATGAGGAGGAGGAAGAAGTGGTGTTGATGACGATGATAATAAAGAAGAAGAACGAAGAAGAAGAATGTTCAGTACGAAGCACATGAATATAAATGACTTGTAAAGACCTGTATAAAAAAACGTTTATATGAGGAGAATAATTCATGTTGAATATCAATTGAGAACAACGGGCCTTAGTAATTAGCCCAATTAGATTACTAACATAGGAACACTCGTAAACACCCCCTTCCTTAAATCCTAATTTTGATTATCTTAATTAATACCATCATAATCATCTCATCCACTCCCCCCTTCTTTGACCCAACAGTCAAAACCTTTCCCCTTCCCTACCTTTCGAACACCATTCAGGAAACATTAGCCTTTCCTCACCGCCATTTGAAATGGCATTGACGAAGGAGGACTTTACTCCATTAGCCGCTTCTTTTTCACTGTAACCCGTCATTCATCCTGCCAATTGCCGAATCGACCATCCGCCGGCACCTCAATTGTGAAGACGACTAGCAGCAGACGAGAATCCCTGGCCCCGTCGCATGGAAGTTGCCTAGAAACCACCGGCGTTGCCCTTTAATTGCAGTCTCCCTAGGTTGTAGCCGTTGCATGTTCGCGTCGCTTGGAGTCATTACCGGGTACAACAAGAGAAGTCGTGGGGTGTGTTTTCGTTCCCAGATTAGAGGTCAGTAAACCGATAACCATTTATTGAAGGTTTAGATGTTCATAGTAACTTTTATGTTCTGGTTACTTAGAAGGGTTTTGCTACTTGCGGAAATTCTTGGGTCTGTTTGACTTATCCAATTGTTTGTGAACATAAAAAAGTTGAAAGGAATAATGACACGTACATGTTTATGAGCATCCGATTTTCGCGTCTTGTTTTTTAATGATTTACTATATTTGGCTTTGTTTTGCCTCTGGGTATTAGTAAGTCAGCAATTCGTGTGCAGCACGTGCTAGGAATATGTTGCTTTGTGATTTGTTTAATAAATCTAAATTGGATGGTCATTTTATTGATGATCAGATGGTTGAATATTTTTCACAGGTCATTCCAAAACCTAACCTAAAAGCCTGTCACAATTGAAAAACTGTTAAATACTCTGATTATGTATATTTGATATTGAAGAGATAGGTTTGGTTTGGAATCCTGTTTGTTTATTTTATGAAAATATTGTAAGTATAATTTGGGATCAATTTACATTTTTCTAGTCTTAGCTGAAAGTGTATTTTACTGCATCCTCACATGTCCACTTGCATTTGATCCATTTGATTGGAAAGGATATAAGTGAAAGTAGTTTTGGCATTGAGTCTAACCGTGCAAAGACTCTATTTACATGTTGATCAGCATATTTGATAACCATCGCAATCAATATTAGGACTTGTTTTGGTGTCTTACGTAATTACAAGTTCAATTTTTAACAGCTATGCTTCCAAGGATCTTGTTTAACTTGATTTTTTTTAAACTGCCTATGTACCCTTACTGCACACGACTGTGGGGTGTTATGCTGTTGATTTTCATATGGTATTTTTTTTAAATTACAGCATGGATAGTAATATCACATGGTTCATGGATCCTTGGATTAAGGCAAAGATGTTTGAAATTTGATGGAGCCTGGCTTGATATTTTAGTATTGTTTTCTTTGTATGTTTCTGGTTCATTTGATTGACCGTTAATTTCTATAAATTATGGATGTTCAATTTTGTAAGAAATGATGGATGAAAAAATGTGACATGATTTACATCATTTAGATAGTAATTTCTGATGTTGCGAATTACTGGAGCCTAGCAAGCTGGTTATATTAGGACTTGTTTTGGTGACTTAGGTAATTAGAATTTCAATTTTTTAGCAGCTACGCTTCCAAGGACCTTGTTTAACTTGATTTTTTTAAAACTGCCTATGTACTCTTACTGCACACGACTGTGGGTGTTATGCTGTTGATTTTCATATGTGTTTTTTTTTTTAATTACAGCACGGATAGTAATGTTACATGTTTCATGGATCGTTGGATTAAGGCAAAGATGTTTGAAATTTGATGTAACCTGGGCTTGATATTTCAGTATTGTTTTGTTTGTCTATTTCTGGTTCAATTGATTGGTTAAATAACAAATGTTCAATTCTTTAAGAAAATATGGATGAAAAAATGAGACATGATCTACATCATTTAGGTAGCAATTTCTGATGTTGCAAATCATTGGAGCCTAACAAGCTGGTTATATTAGGACTTGTTTTGGTGAGTTACGTGATTAGAATTTCAATTTTTAACAGCTACGCTTTCAAGGTCCTTGTTTAACTTGATTTTTTTTTAAACTGCCTATGTACTCTTACTGCACACGGTTGTGGGTGTTATGATGTTGATTTTCATATTTTTTTTAATTACAGCATGGATAGTAATACCACATGGTTCATGGATCTTTGGAATAAAGTAAACATGTTCGAAATTTGATGGAGCCTAGGCTTGATATTTTAGTATTCTTTTTCTTATCTGTTTCTGGTTAATTTGATTGACCTTTAATTTCTATAAATTACAGATGTTCGATTTTGTAAGAAAATATGGATGCAAAAATGTAACATGATCTACATCATTTAGGTAGCAATTTTTGATGTTGCAAATCATTGGAGCCTAGCAAGCTGGTTATGTTAGGACTTCTTTTGGTGAATTACGTGAGTAGAAGTTCAATTTTTAACAGCTATGCTTACAAGGACGTTGTTTAACTTGATTTTTTTTAAACTGCCTATGTACTCTTACTGCATACGACTGTGGGTATTATGCTGTTGATTTTCATATGTTGTTTTTTTAATTACAGCATGGATAGTAATATCACGTGGTTCATGGATCCTTGGAATAAAGCAAACATGTGTGAAATTTGATGGGGCCTGGGCTTGATATTTTAGTATTCTTTTCTTTATCCCTTTTTGGTTCATTTGATTGACTTTTAATTTCTATAAATTACGGATTTTAATTTTTAAGAAAAGATGGATGCAAAAATAAGATGACTTTTAGCGGTGGCTTAAGTAGATATGAGTAAGATTTGTTGTAAATACTATAGTTGCATCATGTTTCATGTCTACGTATGTATGAATATATAATTATCGATCTTGGATTGTTGTAGAGACTCGTTTTAAAATTTAAATAATAATACATGGTTATACAGAAACAAATTTTGTTTCCATTCAAAATTTTGCTAAATAATGCGAGAGGACTAATATAATATATGAAGGTAAAATAATTTACGTTTTTGAGCTGACCTACAGCAGTTATGAAGGATTTTTTTCTGTTAATAATTTCTAGTGTTAATAATAATAACTAATTGTTATAAGAAATTGCGTTGCTTTATTTTGTAATCGGAAGGCCAATTTCTTAACTCATTATTTTATATGGAGCATGTTATGACCAATGTCAGGTTCTTTGCTGTTTACTTGAATTGCGCAGGACATTTTGTTGGGCTGCTAATTATTTCTTTTTTTTCTTGTTTCTCAAATTATAACGGGGTTAGTAATATCACATGGTGCACCGATGCTTGGATTAAAGCGAATCATACCAAATATGTTGCATTTTGCAGATTGATTTTTTTTATTTATGCTGTTTTTTTTGTGGTTAATGTGGTTGAATCTGTACTCTATACACTATGCATGTTCAATTTTGTTAGAAAACTTCATACCTTAATGAAGTAGGCTTTTTTCTAGTGGTTAATAGAAAACTTTATTAATATGGGAGTCATTGCAACGGTAGTTTGGTTATCGATGGCAATGTTTTTTTTTAATCCTACTTGGAACACGATGTTGTGTGTGTCCAGAGCTTCGGATTGTTGGCTATTTTTGCAATTATAGTCAAATGATCATGTGTGTTTTGTATCAAGACTTATGGTTGAATGTTTTTTGATAGGCAAGAAACTGCTTTGATTTTCACTTGCTGAACAGCATTTTAATGGGGAAAAAGGTAAGCAGTGTTTTGGGTTAACAAATTTTTTATTCTTTTTATTTCTAATAACTTGTATTGTGTCGCTTAACAGAAATTAGTAGAGACGCGATGTTCTCCATGCTACATCAACGGTATGATAACCCACTTGCAAGAAATTAATGCCGATGCGAAGCTAGCTGAGATTGATTCTATTGGGATTGGCTTTGTGAAGCAGATTCCTCGCTGGGCAGTCAAGCAGACGATAATGATTTAACTGGCCAGGGCTTATGATGTGGAGACAGACACACTTTTAGTGGATGTCGGCGACATCCCAGTAAGTGCTGAGTTAATAGGAAGGGCGTTAGGGATACCCTCCAATAGTTAGCTCCTTATTTTAATTGTGAATTTGTTGTCATATATTTTGCTGTGGATTTTGCTCTTAGGTATGGTTAAATTTATTTCATTTGCTTGTTTCAATATGAAATGGAGGGGTTGACATTCCGAAAATAGAAAAAAAGAATCCGGCTCACCGGGAAATCAAAAAGCAATTTAAAAAGAAGACAACCACTCAGCTACGTGACTTCGTTTATGCCTACCCTATGGAGACAGAAGCGGATAGGATAAATTTTAGAAGGTACTTCATATTGGTGGTCTTAAAGATGTTCCTATGTCCAACCAGCCAACAAACAATTTCTCCATGACACATTCCTCTAATTTTGGATGTCTCAGATCCAAGCAAATTTAACTAGGCACATAAGACATTCAAGTGGCTCGGGAAGGCGATTGAAACACACCAAAATAAGAAACTTGAAACTTGTGGCGGCTGCATGTTTGCCCTAATGGTAAGTTTAATTGTTTATTTACTTATTTAGCCCACTTGCGGTAGTGCTGAACTAAGAAACCATACAATCTTTCCATCCAGCTCTTGTACTTTCAGCGGTTAAGGCATGGTCCACTAGAGCGCTATCGAGAACCAGAGCCATGGTTGATAGCATGAACTACATCAAAACTTGAAAAAAAGCCAAACAATGTAATTGATGAGGTACTAGGATGGATGATATATTCTCTATTATAATATAATCCACCTAAGACATTTATAATTTTCTACCTTGGGCTTTCAGATGAGTGTTTCGTAAGCTCAGTTGACCCTTTGATGTTAGGGTCCCATCGGAAAGAGGGCAAAATTTCGAGAGGATCCAAAATTGCGAACCAGGAAGAAGGGGGAGAATAGGCAACTAAAAAAAGAGCAGAAAGAGAGAATGCAGGAGTAAAGCGGCTCAAAAGGTAATGTGTCTTTTGCAATTTAAAGAACGTGCAACATTAAAGTCATAGGCTGTTAGATTAGATTATAACTTCTGGTATTTATTTTTAATTGCACAACTGGAGTCATGCTTCTATAGAATTTGGATGTTTTATAGGTTCCACATCAGTGTACTTGTATGTCAAACTAATTAAAGTTGGTATATGAAATTGTCGTTTAATGTACACAGGAATGCAAGGAGGCATCTGTAAAAAATATGGACTATATAAAACCAGCTGAAACACCATCAAGGACATGTGAATCAAAACTTCTTGGAAGCCCTACAGCGCCACCAAGGGTGAGTTCATCTTAGTGTCTACATGTGTTGGCATCATGAATTAATTACTCTTATCTACTATTGATGTTGTTGGGGTTTGATGTCGATTATGGGTTTGCGCTATGTTAGATGTGTTCGATGTTTATGTGTAATTTTATTTGGCTTGGGTGTTGACCTAGTGAGATTTAGGTTGTTATAGGAATCAACATAGCCTTTTTACGAATTGAATTTTCTATTGTGGTCATGGATTTGTATGCAAGTATATAACATAGCTGTTTCTTTCTAAAAGCATGATAATTTGGTGTATATTCCATATTCAGGAAAGCAAGATAGGCACCCGAAGAAAGCTACCCGTCGTCAGACCCAAATTCGGTAAAGGTAGCCGTACAGCACGTGTTGCCGAGACGCGCAAGGAGAGGAGTGCAGTTGTTTCTGACTCCGACGACGACGACCACGTGCCACATGTTCGTCTAAAGTGCCATTTATTTGATCACAGCTTAAGCTTGACAGGTGATCACCTAAATCAGGATGCCGAACACTTTGATGGGTCGCAATTTGATCCAATTACACCTTCCATAGCACTAGGGCAAGTAACTAAATATGATTTTAACAAGTAAACTCTATCAGTTTACATCTGTTGTAGATATGTAATGGAGGTATCTTGATTTACGTGTGACTTACATCCGAATGATAACTAACTTGCCTTACTTTGTTGATTTCGATGCAGAGAGTTTGATTTGAACTTCGTGCGGTGTCCAGAAGTCGAGGAGATATTGGTAAAAGTTGAATGGAAGAAATACAGCAAGCCTTTGGAAATGGGACCCCTAAATACCGTGATGCCGAATAAGTCACAGTGCCAGACCCCGAGTCCCGAAAGGCCTAGCTTTTCACTGGGCTTGACACAGCTTGAGAAGCCACCGATCACACCCCCAATCATAGCAGTACATCCAAGTCTTAAGGATGTTAAGTTAGGAGAGGATAAGGAAGACATGATCTGAGAATAGATTGTGAACTCTTCCCTCGATGAAGAGGAGCTGTTGGTAACCTACGAAGGTAGGCCATATCTTCGGCTGTTGAGGAAGGATCTATTAACATTGAAAGCACGTGGTTGGGTTAACAGCAACGTAAGTGCTTAATCTCGATGTTTTAGCTTCACTTATTGCATTTTTCGTACACTTTATTTCATAATTTTCAATCTTGCACCGCAGATCATTCAATGGACGCGTTACGCATTCAATGATGCACATTATAAAAAAATAACCTACACTAAAAGTAACCATCTAGTAATCTATTGAAGCGAATATCCACATTATAACTCCTAACTAATAACATGCTATTTGTAATACACACTAAATAACCATCCGGAAACAAATAGAAATAACCATCCGAAACCTAATAAATCGAACATCCGTATTATTTTTCTTTTGGTTACTAACACAGTCGTCGTAATCCACACTAGAAATAACCTTCTGGATATAAAAAAAATAACCATCCACAAACCTAAGGAATCGAACATCCATATTATATGACATTTAAATAATCAAAGACAAATTGCTAATCCGATAAGAAGTAACCATCCAAACACTAGAAAAATAACAATCAATATCCGTAGTAAAGCAAACATCCTGGACATGCCACTCGAAGTTAAACGCACACAACATTCCAAATTTATTAAATGGTTAAAATACAGATTATACGACATGTATTTATGTAGACAGTATTCTACAACCAGTCAAACGACGTCCAGAAAAATATAAACACGCCGGACACGTGAGTAGCATCAAGATAAGGCTATGGAAATACCAATTTCATAATTTTCTTAGCATAGAAAACCTAAACAAAGAAAATGACCATGAAACATACATATTGAGTTGTAAGACCTAACAAAAGAGACCTCTAATATGACATAATGGATGCAGTATCATAAACAATCTAGGTATTATCAAAGGAGTTTAACAGCGACATGAATCCACCAAGTTCTTGCTTAGCAATCTCCTGAGCGGAAGCCTCTGAATCTTGATTTGCAGCAGATTCTACATGATTATCTTGAAACAAACAAGCTCAATCAAAACCAAATCACTATCGACATAATTAAAACCGTTGTAAAAGTGAAGTTTAACTTTAATTCCTATACATACCTTGCGTAAACTCTTCCGCTTTCTCTGCATGGATTTTCTGATTGATTTATCCAACTCATATCCTAGCTTTTTTGCCTTTTGGATGACCCTTAATGGTTACCTTTGATGGGGTCTGAATGTCCTCTGTGCCGAAAACGATTGAAGGGTCTGTGACAATGCTATTGTGTTCGGTAGCGACAGTGTTATTTCGCATCCTGCCATGATAATCTGCTAGCTTGGCCCTTGCATCCTCCAGAACATTATGCAGCATGTCTGCCTCATCATCGCAGTCTACGAATTCCTGCGCAACGTTGTAGAAATGTGCGCACAAGCCTCTGAATATGTTGTGACTTTCATTTGAACGTCTAACGTCGTGGCTACTCTTAATGTAGGTGTGCTTACGCTTTATGTTCTTACTCCAACGAGGTAAAACATAGCAGGAAGGCACCTCATTAACTTTGTAAGATGAA
Source organism: Arachis duranensis (assembly GCF_000817695.3). Taxonomy (NCBI): domain Eukaryota; kingdom Viridiplantae; phylum Streptophyta; class Magnoliopsida; order Fabales; family Fabaceae; genus Arachis; species Arachis duranensis. The sequence goes on along the minus strand of NC_029777.3, from coordinate 98,289,789 downwards.
AGTACTACAAGACAGTGGCAACATAATATACCTGCACTCTCGAACAAGTTGCAATTACATCGAATCTCGTGAGTCGAACGGTCAAAATGGACGTCAAACATAACATATCGGGTCGTCTCATAGACTAGTATTTTCTCTTCCACTTTTACCCTAGCTGAGTCGCCCTGTTCATCCACGGCACGAATAGTGCAATCAGCCTTCTTGCCAAACTCCGTTTAGACATCCCTAAACATCTCGTTGGTATACTCTTTTTGAAATCGTCTCTCGATGGCTGATCTAATTAAACATGGGATTAGACCTCTCGAGTCTGCAGCATCGTCCTCCAGTTCCTTCTGCTCCTTCGTTCCTAGGACATTGTTGAACTCGTGGACGAACTGGGCCAAACTAGTCTTACAATTTAAGTATCCACCAAAGAATGAATGCATACACTCACTCCTCTGCGTACTCCTCATGGAAGCCCATAATTGACCCTTGAAAAAGATAGGCACCCACATGTGTCGGTCCTCAAACAGATCTAAAAAGGACCTTCTTAATTAGAGTTCCATATAATGTGATTCAACTCAGCATTCAACTCTTTGAACCTAGAATAACCTCCAAGCTTGTTGTGTATCTTTTTTGTTATATGCCATATGCACCACCGGTGTCGTGTATTGGGCAGGACCTTCTTAATTGCACCAAACATAGACTTGCATTGGTCTGTGATGATGCCCTTCGGTGCCGTTCCCATGCACTCCAGCCATTGTGTGAACACCTACTCAAAACTCGGGATCTCCTTACTGCCACCAGAGCGCATCCTAGCAAAGTAGACTTACCATGGTAGTTCACACCTATAAAAGCAGCAAACGGCAATCCATGCCTAAAGGACAAACAACTATATTTAAAAACATGAAACTAATAAAAAATAATTAAATAATTAAACAACGTGAATTTAAATACATTTTACCGGTTTGTGCTTTCTGTGGTATCAAATGAGACCACATCTCCATAGTATTCATAAGATGCCCTACACCTTACATCAACCCAAACTGCACTCATAAACTTGTTATCCTCGTTTAAATTCACTGCGTAAAAGTAGTTCGGATTCAACTCCTTCATTCGCATGTAGTAATTCAGCATCTCCTTGACATCTGCACTGACATTTGTGGATAGGAGTGTTGATGAAATGTAATTCCTGACGTCCTTCTCTGAGAAGCCCAAGTTCGAAGGCCCACCAACTTCATTGGCTAATGCAAGAAAGGTCTTGTTGGGTCGAATGCCCGCCTCATCATTAACCTCAATGATACACTTTGCATGCATTGTTAACTTCCTGTTCTCATGGTAGTGCAACGCCTTCTTAGTTGAACACGGGTGCGAGTGATTTAGTTCAACCTTCAACAAGACCCAATCATGCTTTTTCCTGTGGAACTTTGCATATATTCTTGCTCTGCATCCCACACCTGCCATTATGTTCTTCCGTATGGGTGCCTTGACATGAGACCCCCGGAAACCCTCCCGATTGCAATGGATAGATTGGTTGATCGGTTGCTTTATCATCCTGTCAAAATTTGTGGCCCGTATCTTACTTATGAAACCAACTTTTTTTTGCATAGGTCGCATAAAAATCCTGGGCCAACTTCAAATTCTCAAACCGCATCCCAACTCTAGGTATTTCATCGTCAGCAATGCAACTATGGTCTGGTAACTGCAAATTAGTCCAAAATAGAGATCATTTGAGGCGCACGACGATTAATGGTCTATTCAAACATGCGGTTAATGAAAAACAACAATAAAATAGAGTCCGAACCTCATCAACAAGTTCTGTGTCATCACATCCCAACTGAGTAATTTTCGTACATTCTATAGCCTACAATGAAACATACACAACATAAATAGATACTATAATAAAATATCAACTAATTAGATTTTATTAATACTATATTAAAAAATATGATATTAACATTTATTAATATGCATGAATTAAACGAATTCAGAGTAATGAAATTATACTCATACAAAGTGACACCTAACCAGATAGCATTGCATTAATTATTTATATAGAGAATGCATAAATACACCACATATCAAGTATCACTACACAAACTAAAATAGAGTCTTCTACTATCATGTAAAAAGTCTCGTTATTAGCTCCTATAATTTTCTTCCATATTTATCTTTATGAAAATCAAGTTAAACAAGGTCCTTGGAAGCATAGGTGTTAAAAATTGAACTTCTAATCACGTAAATCACCAAAAGAAGTCCTAACATAACCAGCTTGCTAGGCTCCAATGATTTGCAACATCAAAAATTGCTACCTAAATGATGTAGATCATGTCACATTTTTGCATCCATATTTTCTTACAAAATTGAACATCTGTAATTTATAGCAATTAAAGGTCAATTAAATGAACCAGAAACAGATAAGAAAAAGAATACTAAAATATCAAGCCCACGCTCTATCAAATTTCAATCATGTTTGCTTTAATCCAAGGATCCATGAACCATGTGATATTACTATCCATGATGTAATTAAAAAAAATATATGAAAATCAACAGCATAACACCCACAGTCGTTTGTAGTAAGAATACATAGGCAGTTTAAAAAAAATCAAGTTAAACAAGGTCCTTGGAAGCATAGGTGTTAAAAATTGAAGTTCTAATCACGTAAGTCACCAAAAGAAGTCCTAATATAACCATCTTGCTAGGCTCCAATGATTTGCAACATCAGAAATTGCTACCTAAATGATGTAGATCATGTCATATTTTTACATCCATATTTTCTTACAAAATTGAACATCCGTAATTTATAGCAATTAAAGGTAAATCAAATGAACCAGAAACAGATAAGGAAAAGAATACTAAAATATCAAGCCAACGCTCCATCAAATTTCAATCATGTTTGCTTTAATCCAAGGATCCATGAACCATGTGATATTACTATCCATGCTGTAATTAAAAAAATATGAAAATTAACAGCATAACACCCACAGTCGTTTGCAGTAAGAATACATAGGCAGTTTAAAAAAAATCAAGTTAAACAAGGTCCTTGGAAGCATAGGTGTTAAAAATTGAAGTTCTAATCACATAAGTCACCAAAAGAAGTCCTAATATAACCAGCTTGCTAGGCTCCAATGATTTGCAACATCAGAAATTGCTACCTAAATGATGTAGATCATGTCACATTTTTGCATCCATATTTTCTTACAAAATTGAACATCCGTAATTTTTAGCAATTAAAGGTCAATCAAATGAACCAGAAACAGATAAGGAAGATAATACTAAAATATCAAGTTCAGGCTCCATCAAGTTTCAAACATGTTTGCTTTAATCCAAGGATCCATGAACCATGTGATATTACTATCCATGCTGTAATTAAAAAAAACATATGAAAATCAACAGCATAACACCCACAGTCGTTTGCAGTAAGAGTACATAGGCAGTTTAAAAAAATATCAAGTTAAACAAGGTTCTTGGAAGCATAGCTGTTAAAAATTAAAGTTCTAATCACGTAAGTCACCAAAAGAAGTCCTAATATAACCATCTTGTTAGGCTCCAATGATTTGCAATATCAGAAATTGTTACCTAAATGATGTAGATCATGTCTCATTTTTTCATCCATATTTTCTTACAAAATGGATTAACAATGTTGATCTTTTAATAACCATCTAATTTATATGAAAACAAACATACGTTATAAACAAGATACATTGTTTACGTTATCCAAATGTTCACTTTTCCCGTTGAACGAATTGAGCATGTTGTCGATCAAATGTGTAGTAATATCATCAGTGACAGAATCTGGCACGAGACAACTCGGTTCAACGGAATTCTCCTCCATTAAATTGGCTATGAGAGGTCACATACTTATGAAACGGGAGCCGCAACTCTCCCGTGTATTACATCGGATTAGTCGGTGACTACCTCTGCAATGGTAGAGGACTTGGGCTGCAGGGGCTGCACAGTGCGTCTTCACGGAGACCTGGGGCGGGCTGCACGGTGCGCTGGTTGTGGAGTGTGGTGAAAAAAAAAGAAAACCGCTTGGGGGCTGACCAAAGGTCAGAATAGGGGGAGGCAGCGTCGTCAGTAAGTGACCAGGGAAGAGTGGCTTTATTATTGGTATAGGTGTAATTGTTCTTTATCCAAAAAGATGACTTTTTAAATTTTAATAAATGGTTATTATTCTAATTAAATTAATTACATCATTAAATAAACTTAAGAGTAAATTACATTTGTAACCCCATTGTTCATATTGTTCACTAGAATTATTGTTCACCTATACTTTTCTAAACAGGAATACGGAATGGACTCGAACAGTCAAGTTAGATAGGTAGAAGTAATTAACCGGTTATTATTGGTTAAGTTTTCTTGTAAGTAGTTAAAGTGTTAAACACAAAAGATAAAATACAAAAAAAAGCCTAAATTGCAAGCAAATTTTACAAAAATAAAATAAAACAAAACGAAGAGTAATATTAAAAAATTAATATTTTTTAACTAATATTAATTATTTTTCAAATTATTTTATTTATGTTAATATTTTTAATTTTAATTTTAAATAATAAGCTTAAATCTTAAAATTAGCTGTTAGTTACCTTTTTTGTTAAATAAAAAATTATTTATATATTAAAATTAATTATTATATATTTGTGTATGAATTTGAATCCTCTAAATTTTAAATTTGTACTTTAGAGGATAAAGGGTCCATTTGAAAAATTTTAAAAGTAACTTTTTTTTAACTTTTGACTTATGAAAAGTAGTAGTATTAATGTCTGATGCAAATTTTAAAACCAAATTGCAACTTTCTAAAAAGTTATTTATGAGTTTATAGAAAAGTTGAAAAAATGATTTCTCTCATAATACTTCTACTTTTCATCACATTTCTATAAAATAAACACTTTTAGAGTTAAAAATCCAAATACAAAATAACTTATTTATAAGTTACTTTTAACAGAGTTATTTATTATTTAAGTTATTTTATCAAAAGGAGCTTAATTAAGTTGGTTACCCAAACTGGGCCAAAGTGTGATTTTCTATCCTTGAATGGTCTCTCCCTCATATTTATTTTTGGTGAATTTGGATCCTCTAAATTTTAAATTTGTACTTTAAAGAGTAAAGTGTAATCTTCTACCTTTGAATAGTTTCTCTCTCATATTTATTTTTGGTCCCACCTATAAAATAAATGGTGAGAAATCATACTTTACTCTCTGAAATAAAATTCAAACTTTAGAGAATTCAAATTTATTTTTGGTTCCACTTCTAAAATAAATAGTGAGAGATCACACTTTACTCTCTAAAGTAAAATTCAAACTCTAGAGAATCCAAATCTTTGGTGAATTTGGATCTTCTAAATTTTAAATTTGTACTTTAAAGAATAAAGTGTGATCTTCTACTTTTGAATGATTTCTCTCATATTTATTATTGGTCCCACCTATAAAATAAATGGTAAGAAATAATACTTTACTTTCTAAAATAAAATTCAAATTTTAGAGAATTTAAATTCATTGTTGGTTCTACTTCTAAAATAAATAGTGAAAAATCATATTTCTTTTCTAAAGTAAAATTCAAATTTTAGAGAATTCAAATCTATTTGTGTACGATTATGCGTAGTTAAGTGTTTAACTGATTTTTAACGTGTTTTCCTGCATCTGAAGACTGATTTTCTAAATTGATACGTGTGTATTTCAAGTTGCAATGCCTCTGTTCGACGATCTTCGTTGAATCGTTTCTGGTTTGGTTGGAAATTTTAATTGTCACAGGTCTCCACACTTCACCTGATTCGATCCGTCATCATCTCCATCCTCATATTCGATCTTATACTCCATTTTTCTTGTAAGACGAGGATGATTCGTTCGAACCCTAAGCCCCTTTTGATCCTTTTGTTGCCCTTCTTTCTTCACCGTCACTCTTCTCTCTTCAACGTCGCTGTTGCTCTGTAATCTCTCTCCACCTGCTGCAACCTCTGAGCTCGTCGCCGATCTGCTCTCTTCTATTCTTCTGTGCCTCTCTCCGCCGCTGCTCTGTTTTTGCTGCAAATCTGCTCTGGCCGCCGATTAGATATCGCGGCAGCTCTGCTCTTGCCGTTGCTGCTGTGCTCTCTGTCGCCGCCGGTCAATTATCTCAACCTGTCTGCTCTCTTGTAGATTTCTGTGCCTACGCCGCTGCTCTATTTTCGCTGCAAATATTCTCTCACAGCCGTTCAGATCGCTGTCTCTGCTGTTCTTTCTGCTTGCGCAATCTCCGTCGCTTCCTCGTACTCGCTCGCCGCCGGTCAGATCTCTCCTCCGATCTGCTGTCTGCTAGTCCTTTTCTAGTCTTCTGTGCCTCTCTCGAGATATTGTTTTTCTGATTACTTGATCATGAATTATTGAATATTGATGAGTTATGTGGTAACATATATGGATTAGTTCAATTTTTAAATTTCTTTGTTCATCAGGCTATTTTATTAGATTAGTTCTAGTTTTGCTCTTTATGAGATGAAAATTCAGTGTTTCATTAAACCTGATTAAATTTAGCGGGAGCTCTTTACTCTTTGTGCTTAGTTCTGCCCAAATAGAGCCTTAATTTGCTTGCGTGTGAATTATACCTTGTTACTTTTATGAAAGAATAAACTAATTAACATTCCGGAGGCTTAATTTGCTTCTATTTTGCTTGTCATTTGCGGTTAATTAAAGACAAATGGAAGGAGGAAGGCCTTAATTTGGTTCTGTTGTGCTTGTCATGTGCGCTGTATAATAGGATTTGCTGCATCTTGATAGGCCATTTCCCCTGAAATTGCTTGCTTTCCTTCTGCTGTAAAAATAATCGGAACTCTCGTCATTTGAAGAAATTTCAATCTACATAAACATAATTAGTAAGAGCAATATGGACGGATCAGTTTGGTACTTGATTTGCTATTGTTTTGTGATTTGCTGTTTCTATTGCTGAGTGATGTGGTGTTGCTGATTCGGTCATGTGATCCTGAATTCAACTGTTATTTCTCATTTTTGCTTCCGAACCTTGATTTGCAATTGTTGCATCTGATTCTATACCAAATTTCTTACTTGACTTTCTAGCAATGATACAACAGAAAACTATTTGAATTTCTCACACACTTCCAATAAAGATTACACAATATGAACTCTTGAAACAATAATTTCTCTTTTTGAGCTTGAAGGACTTCCTTTTATAGGAATTTGCATACTTGAAAAAATGTTATACCCTTGTTATCGGTAATGTTAGTGGCTGAGAAAGAATGTTATACCTTTGCACTCTCCTTCCCTTCAAGCTGGCTATAATGAAAGGAATTGAAATAATTAGTATATTTGGAAGAGAAAATTATGAGTGTTGCTCAACTCCCTTTATATAGCCCAATACTTATCCTTTATTTGCTATTGTTACGGGACATGGTCTTGTTGAATGGATGTAGGTGAGTGGTGAGAACATTTCAACTATGGCTGTAGATATATTGGCTTTGATTTTCAACCACAGTAGCCAGTGGTCAATGACACATGCCATGACAATAGTAAACTGTAAAAACATGGCAAGGTTTCTTGGAGAGATTGGTGGCTGTAGGAGGGAAACTCATGTAGGTGTTTCTAAACCAAGCATGCCCAAAGTTGTTGAAAACATACCACATCAGCCAAATTTCCGCACCTATGGTTGTTCTTCTAAGGAGAAGGAAGATTTCCACTTTTCTATTGTCACATCAGAACTACTTATAATATAATTTTTTTTTAAAAATAATCAAAGAAAAAACAAAGGTCTCTTGAGCCTCGACTCCTTCCCCTCTTCCTCTTTCTCCCTATCCATGGCACATCTAACTCATCCATGAAGCTACTAATTTCCTTAGTTGATTCTGCTATATTATTTCTTTGTATTTTTTGTTTTGTTTTATTTTGTTTTTCTTTCCAATCAGAATGATGTCGTCTTCGGACATTACTGGAATCTTGGATAACTCAAAGGAGCTTGATCGGTTAAGGAAAGAGCAGGAGGATATTCTGCTTGAGATCAACAGGCTCCACAAGAAGCTTCAAACAGGTCAGTCAATCATTTTCTTTCTTTGTTTTTTTAGGTGATGTGTCTTGATCCATTCTGCGATTCAATAAATGTCGAAATCAGTCATTGCTTCTTTTTGCAATTCTAGTAATTGCAAATTTTATTTCTAAATAAAATTTCCACTTTAAGGCATAAGCTTAAATGTCAGGTGTGCTTGCCTTTCTATATAATGTGTGTTTTGATATTGATACTGTGATACTAATATAGAGAGACATTCAGATATTGGGAGCGATCATTTCTGCTGAGAAATTGTAGTTAAATATGCTATAAATTTTAAATTAAAAATTAATCATTAGTTTTCGGGTACAATTGTTGATAGTTTCTTCTAATTTTGATGCAGCTCCTGAAGTAGTTGAGAAGCCTGGGGATAATTCATTAGCCAGGCTTAAAATTTTGTATACTCAAGCAAAAGATCTTTCAGATAGTGAAGCACAGTATGTTTATTGTATATGGCTCTGAAGCATTTTATGTAAATGGCATTTTCTTTTCTGTTCACTGATTCATTGTAATCACAAGTATGTATTTTCTAAAACTGGATTGACTCAACTATACTGAGCAGTTCCAGCTTAAACATTTCCATGCCATAATTGATTGTTTCAAATGCATCTTTTTCTTTTTCAAATTAATTTATTGTTGTTGATTGTTGATTTGGTTTTTGGTTTCAGAATTTCCTCTTTACTGATAAACCAACTTGATACACTACTGCCTTCAGGACAAGGTCAACCGCGAAGAAGAATAGGTGTGTCTCAAGTTATTGACACATCGATTTTTTTATTGAAAATGTTGCTTATGTTATCTTCTTTTTGGTATTTTTGACATATAAAATGTTTGTCCGTTGATTTAAGCTTATAGTCTTATACATTATAATTCACCATAATTAGAAATAGATGCTTCAATATATATATATATATATATATATAGGCACAGGATAAATGAATGATTGGCCAATATTATAGAACCATGGCAAGTATCTAAAGCGTGAGACCATAGCTTTTCCATGGAAAGGAAAGTATGAAAAAATAAAATGAGTAGAGTGATAATATGTCTTTCAATCAACCAATCTTTGTGGCTTATTATATGTCAAATTTCCCTAGATTTGTTCAAAGAAGTTGCAGATTCTGATTGTATAAGATTTTCTTTTTTCTTTTGTTTCCTTTTTCTTTTCCAGGAAAAGGTAAAAGTCGACTGCTTTGGATACTCATCAATATAGTTGACGTCTCTGCTGCCATTTTCATGAATCTCATATAGTCAAAGCTACAAGAAGGGAGGAAAGGGGCAGGGAGGGAATGTTAACCTGTAACTTTAAATTAAAAGTTGAAGATAGTGTGTTAACTGATCCAATTTTTAATCTATTCCTTTTCTAAATATATGGTGGACGGAGAATGGTTTGGAAAGCTACGTAGGGTTCATCTACAGTGATCAATGATTTAGCATTGATGCTTAGACAACTTTTAACTCATTAAGCAGAATGCTTTTGCATCCTCTTGTTAACCCTGGATAATTCATGATTGATGTATTGCTTCCCCAACATTGTGCTAATGGCTTTTAATGGCATTCAGTTATAGTATGGAGCTTTGCAAGCATGAGAATCAAAATTTGTTAAGATGTAAAAGGGTTCATGAAATACTTCAGTTGATGTTATATATATATATTTTTTTTTTTTTTGCACCTATTTTTGTCTTTAATTACAAACATAAATTGCATTATTATGACTTAAGTTTCAATGAGATGTCATTTCTTTTTTAAAATTTTTGTGCTTACCGTTACTATGTTACAGAAGGTAATGAGCAGAAAAGGAAACGAGTGAAGACCGAGTCAGATATTTCTAGGATGAGCAATCTTAAGGGTGAGCAGGTATGAAGAATTTCCATGGAGTTTAACTGATATAAATCATTGAACATCAATTTCTGTTTTATTTGTTGATAAAATTTATTTTTCTAGTATGATTCATCTGAATGTTGTGTTTCACTAGGTTAATTTGTTCTTGCTTCTCACTTCTTAGGTAGCAGCTAGGGTCACACCACGTAATGCTGATAAGGATGAATGGTTTGTTGTTAAAGTGATCCATTTTGATAAGGAATCAAAAGAGTAAGTGTACATTCTTTACCTAAGTTGTCAAGTATTATGTTCAAGCTATAAAAAATCAATTCACATTCAGCTTGCATAATATTAAAATTTGAAAATATATTGCCAGATGGCTTTGATATGATATGCTATATAGTTTAGGATACTATATATCATGAATTAAGCTCTAACAAATGCATATTGAGCTTATTCTAGCCAGTGAAAGAATATTGTTTAATGACAAATTGAGTTATTACAGATTATTAGATTTATAATTTTATATGCTTAGCATAGTTCTACTATCAAATGAACATATAAACAAGGTTCCTTGTATTTTTATTGTGTTTATTCCTATCTCTGAGTTTTTGTTATAGTAGATAAATTCGTTGATCCTACAATAAATTATGGCATATTGTTTCCCCAGGAGGATAATGTACTATATCTTGTCAAAAAATCTCCCAACTTTCTGAGTATCTGCCAAGGAGTAACTAATATTAAGGTGTTATGTTAGTACAACCCTGTTAATATCGGGCTTGGTGATTCTGTTATTTTATTCTCTGATATGCTTGCTGAGCCCCTAATTTGCCTAGATTCAGCCTTTGATTACAGTACAAAGGTCAATCATGAGCTTGATGTTAACTTGAGTCTGCTTGGCTGTACTTAATTGAATGAGTTGTTATTTGACCATCTTTAAGTTGTTGGAAGACGTTACATTTCTCGGCGTTAGTTGCTATTTCTTGTGTCTGTCTGGTTTCAAATTGTTGATGCAGAGAATAGTACCAATGGGACATTCAATCTTTTTGTAATTGCCCTTATCACCATCATTTTGTTGTTTGCTGAATCTTTCGCAACATGATTTTACAGAGTTGAAGTTCTAGATGAAGAACCTGGTGATGATGAAGAGGGAAGCGGCCAAAGGTAACCTAAGAGAAACTGTTTTGTTTTGTTTTTAAATCGTGTGAATACCATATTTTTGTCTTAACATATCTAATAACTAATATAATATATATTTGCATCAATAAGGACTAGATTGCATAAGAAAATAAAAAATATTCTGCACCAATTAGAAAAAGATTGCATCAAAATATAAATATAGAAAAAAGAATTCTGCAGCAATTTTCATTTTTTTTTTCTTGAGGCACGATGCCTCTTTCTTTTTTCAGTCTTTTGTACTTATTTTTTGCTCTCTTTTTCCAATGCTCACCGTGATCCCTTCTCTTATTTCTTTTGTGATTTAGGTCCTTATTTGCTTTTTTTTTCATCTTATTTTGTTTTCAAAAAGTATACAGAAAAATTCCGAAGTTTAAACCTTTTAATAAAATCCATCAACATATGATTTTTCCAATTTTTAGAAGAAATACATTGGTTTTGATAGTGTTCTGATAGTTTCCTGTTTGTGTTGCTTTTAACCTTAACATGGGTTCTTTTCTGCTCCATTCAGACAATACAAGCTTCCCATGGGAAATATAATTCCTTTCCCAAAGAGCAATGATCCTTCAGGTGCTCCGGATTTTCCGCCAGGCTCACATGTTTTGGCGGTCTATCCAGGAACTACTGCACTTTACAAAGCAACAGTTGTACATGGCCATCGCAAGGTAATGGTTTCTTTGTTTCCATGTCAAAGGGATTATTTCTTGTTTTTTCGTCTAACTTCCAGTGAGTTGTAGTGTCTATAATTCCTTTCTAGATAGAATTCTGTTGATGCTGACATGCTACTGAGTACTAACCAGCAATATTGTGCATGTTCTGGGGCAATCTTTTTCATTTCACACTTGTGCAGAGGAAGACAGACGAGTAAGTATAGACTTTATGGAATATGTAATTCTTTAGTTCTAAATAGTAAATATAAATTTTGGTAGGAAATCATTTGGCACTATAACTTGGCAAGCATTCATATTTATTATCCCCCTTTAGTGGGGTGGGTAACTATAAACAATGGACATGCATCTGAGAGTTCATTTTGTGTGTAAAATAAGATAGGAAAAAGACAAGAATAAGAAGAAAACAGCATTTGATAGCATGAGGCTGGTTCAAATTTCAACACCAAATTTATTATTTTATTATTTTTATTTCCAATTATAATTGATATAAGATTTTACTCATTTTTCTTTTGTACTCTTATAATTTATATTATTGATTATTTTACACTTTTATAAATGACCAAAATTGAGAGAGTACAATACTTTCTAAGTTATTCTTAATCTTACATGTACTCATCATCTTCACCTTTTATGTAAAATGAAAAGAAAGAAAATGTGCTAAATTAATTAGACATAGTTATTAGCATTGAAAATTTGAAATATGATTTGTTGACTTCAAGTTTGCAATGATTTATTAATATTGAAATAGTACAATATTTAGTATTGAAATATTATTGATTTGTTGAAGTATTCACTCCTCAACTGCACTATTGACTATTGTGTTGTCACTATGTTATGGTTGTTAACTTCTGCCGTGTTTGGCAGCTATGTGTTGGAATTTGATGATGATGAAGAAGATGGGTCTTTGCCTCAAAGGACGGTTCCCTTCCACAAGGTGGTTGCTCTGCCAGAGGGCCATCGCCAATGAATTTAAGCAATTTAGGGTTGGTTTGTGAGTTGGGTTAAAAAGGGAGGAAATGAAAGGTTTGTAATGTAAATTTTAGACTAAATGCTCCGAACTCCAAACCCAAACTTATGAACAACCCTTATAGTTTGTGTATAAAGTAGGAATGGCGTTGTTGCTTTACGTGCTGGTTGTGTAATATGATTTGTTATATTCTCATTTTTGTGTAATGATCACTGACTAATATTATGTTTGGATGGGAAAAAGATTTTCTTAAGTGAGGAGATTGTAAAGTGATAAAATGAGTAATTTAATTAATTACTATTGAATTTGTAAATTTTATTATATGAGTTTTATTATTTTAATTTAAGAGTGATAATATATTTAATTCTTTTACTTTACCAACTTCACTTCAGAAGAATTTGATCGAGAAGAATGAATTGTATTTTATTTGTGCTGCTATTGCAATGAAAATATCCAAAATATAGTTGGTGAAAGCTTTATAATCTTTAATGAAGTAGCTTTTCTAAAGATTTTAAATTTTGGATAAGAGTCAAAGCAGTTTGCACATGTCAATTTAATCATGAGTAATATTAGAGGGTTATTAAAATTTATTATTTTTAGTTATCAGTTAGTTATTAATATTTAAAATATTTTAAAATAATAAATTTTAATGATTTTTTTAACATTTTTCTTTAATCTTCTTCTTTAATCTTCGCAAGATTGAGTGTCTCAAATATTTGAATAGAAAATTAGATGGATTTTTTATTAATTAAATGATGATATATCATATAATTATTTTGTAACAGATTATTATGAAAAGATTAATTTGACTTATTATTATATTTTATTTTTTAGGTATTAATTTCATAATTTGAGATATTTAATATTTTAAAAACTAAATTAATGAATTTGTGATCTTTTAGACATTATTTTGACTATTAGCCCTGTTAAATTTCTATTTTACGTTGCATGAGTTTTTAATTAATTTCTAACACCAGAGAGGCGAAGAAATTTTAAACAGACCGCACCATAATCAGAACAAATACAGTAACATGGAAAAGTTTGTACCTGTAAAAAGAAGCATGAAGATAAATTATATCTCATGTTATTATTCAGGTATACTTAAGTGAAAAAGACCCCGTTACCCTAACAGAGATGGATTTATTAATATAGCTGTGTGAGGCTGTAGGTAACAACAATGCTAGGAAATCAAAATGGTTTTAGTAAAAAAACCTGCCAACTCTTGTTGGGCTGAGAACATGAAACCCAGTCCACTTCAGCAACATCCCAAATTAACCTAGGTAAACATAATTAATCTAACTGAACCCTCTCTTCTTCTTTCGCCGTTTCAGACCTTCAAAACTATCTACGGCAGTGCCACACCACCAGCCTCATCGCGTGGCGTTCTCCTCCGCCCTCGACGGCCGTCTCGCCTCGGTCCACATCGTGCGGGAAACATCAATCCTCCATAGCTAGCTTCAGAATGCCGCAAAGCTTCTCTCCTGTCGACTTGGTCACTGGCGCGTCAGTCGGAGTCACGCCCATCTCCGCCGCAACGACGTCGTGCTACCCAGTTGCGAGGAATAAGGCGGTTCTGTTTGTCACCAAGAGTGCGCCGCTGCTGCTGCATGTCGGTGTTGGCAGCGCCATTGAAGCATCTCTGCCTGCTACCACGAACGCGAGAGAACGTCCTCTGTCCCAGCCTCAAAACATCCCCTACGAGAACTAATTGGTGAGTGTTTAGTATTTGGAGTTGATTGATATCTGTTTTTGAATACCACGGTTTATAAGTTGTGGGATGTTGCCTTTGATTTGGTTATAAATATGGCTTTGTTAGATGTTGCTATTGATTGCATCAAACAATTTTGTTAGAGGGTTTGGTTACGGTGTTTCATTTTGCTAGATTATTCTTTTCTACTATATTTGGGGCCGGGATTAGTACTGAGATCATGGCTTTTGAATGAGATTCAAATTGTGGTATTTCATATCCCAAAATATGAACTTGAGCTATGTTTGGGTACCACTAAACTCAGCCTTGTTGGCTATGAATAGCAATATGAACTTGAGATGTTTGTGTGTGTAGCCATTATGTGATCCTAGCTTGCTTATTTAATTAATATTTTTTTCCTGTTCTAAAGATGATAAATATGTCCAATTAACTCTTAGGCAATTGTTTAAGGGAATATTGTAATTGATTATATTGTGCGCATATGAATGTTTGTTGATTTCAGTAGTTGAGGGAAAGTGGTAATTTACATAGCATGACTACTATTTTGATTCATTTGAACATTCACTTATGTAAGAATTTATATTAGATTTGCATTCTTTAGGTAGAGAGTGTTGAATGTATACAGTAAGTGATTGGAGGAATAAAAAGCTTCTCTCCACTCAGATATTGAGCGTTTTATAAATGAAAAGATTATACATGCTTACAAGGTGATAGTTCAGTGTGCGGTCACAAAAATAAGAGATGGTGATGTTCTTCTTACTTATGAATAGTCATTGGCTGTTGAAATGATATTGTTACATGCACATAAATTAGGAAAATATACACAGATTATAGGAAAAATTTTGCTTCGGAAGTGGGTGGAGAAAGATCTTAACTGTACATACACTTTTTTTTTAATTATTAAACATTGGATGATTTTTCCATTCATGCAACATGTCACTGGCACTCAAAAAAGTTTATACTTTTGGTCTTTTATTTGAATAACTGATTTTTGTTTGCACTTTTTTTTTAATGCGGTTTTGGGAGTTAGGTAACAAAAAGGATTAGAGTTGGTTTAATTTTGTTTACTTATCTATTCTAAGGTTAAGGAAATGTGGTTGTAGTTGATGTGACTTACCCTTGCTAAATTGTTGGATGTTGTTAAATTGCTGTAACTAGAGATTGGATGTTACTGAAATTAGGGACTGAAAGATGATGTTATTAGGAGTTGGATTTTGCTGAATTGCATGTGGTTTGGGATTTTCGAAAAAGAGGAATTTAGTTATAAGTTAGTTTATTTCTTTTTTTTTTCAACTTTAAATTTGGTCTGAATGTGATTATTTAAAATTGCAGTATCAAAACGTGATTTTTTTGGACAGATTTGATGAAGGTTTAACTACATCTATTGGTATCTATGATTTGATTATCTTGTTGGACAACTGTATGGTTCTTGTATTATAGATTGGAGGCCTTTTTTTTTTATCATGGATTGGATGATTTATTCATTTATGCAACATGGCCATTGCATTCAAAAAAGTTTGTACTTTTGGTCTTTTGTTTGAATAACATGAATTCTGTTTGCGCTTTATTTTTTATTTATTTATTTTTTTTTTTGCGGTTTGGAAGTTAGGTAATAAAAAGAGCATACTTGGTTTAATTTTGTTTGCTTATCTAAGGTTCAGGAATTTTGGTCGTAATCATGGTCAAATTCAGTCTGTTTTTTCTTCATGTTGAGCATATGCTCTAATTGATTCAAAATGAACATCTCGCCATTTGATAGATGTTGCTTCTAATTTGGGTTTTATATGGTAATAATTGATATGGGATTTGTATAGCTTCTAATTTGTATAGCTTCTGATTTGCATACTGTATAGTCGATGTGGTTTACCTTTGCTAAGTTGTTGGATGTTGTTGAATCGTTGTAACTAGAGAATGGATGATTCTGAAATTAGAGAGCGAAAGTTGTTGTGATTGGGAGTTGGATTTTGCTGAATTGCATGTGATTAGAGATTGATTGTTGCTGTTCTCTTAAGAGTGGTTTGGAATTTGGATGATGAAATTATATTAAATTTAGTCTAATTTTGGTCGAACTTAATTTTGGTCCTTACTCATGGTCCAAGAGTCAACTTATTTGAAACTATGAAATCGTTTCTACTACCCTTCTTGTAGCTTACTACTTGTTAAATCATGTTTCCTATATGCAAATTTACCTGTTTGCTTTCCAACCCTTTATACCCCGGAACCCACACTTGATGCAATCTGTGTAACTTATGAACCTCTTCAGGCGGTTTTCTATTCATGTTGAACATCTACTCTAATTTTGCATGTGTTTAAAAATGGACCTCGTGCAATTTGATATATACTGCTTCTAATGTTGGTTTAATATGGTATTAATTGATATGGGTTTTGTAGAGCATCATCAACAATGGTTAATTGAGAACTCTTTTGATGTTGCCTCTGATCTTTGTATACAGTTTTCATTAAAGGATTCGGAATTGTTTCTCGTGAAACCGCAACAGGATTGTTTTGCAGAAAAGCCAACCAACATGGAAAAAAAGGTAAAATGATGTCTACCATTCTCATTTTAACATTCCACGATCCGATGTGTGACTTACAGCTAGTGTTACAATTAACAGAAATTGTTAGAGTCGTGATGCCCGCCCATCTACATACATGACATGATGAGCACGTTATCTAAAAACAACTCTGTTGAAAAGCTTGTTGAGATTGATGAGATCGGATTCGAATTCTTGAGGCTTATTCCGAATTGGTCGGTGAAGCAAACCATCATGCTTCACCTGGCCGAGTCGTATCAAGTTAAGCCAAGAACTTTTATACTCGGCATTGACAACATCCGCCTCAATGCCGAGTTAATCGGGAGGGTTTTCGGCCTTCCGTCTCGAGGTAACCTCTGCTATCTTAATTACCTAGTCTTGCGTAGGCGTGCTGGTGTAAATATCTTTGGGTATGGATATATATATCACCATGCACTAACACATGAACATGTTGTAAGAGATCCATTCGTAGCCCTGGATGACAATAATTCGTGCCACATGGCCATCAAAAAGAGGTTCTATAGACGGACAACAACTGAACTCCGGGATGTAGTTCAGGAGATATTTTTTACTGGTGGTAATGAAAATGTTCCTGTGCCCCACCACTCATCAACAGGTAATTTTGTCATGGCACATTTACCACGTCTTAGATGTTTCTGATTCACGAAGATTCAACTAGCCGTTATAAACTCTGAAGTGGTTCCACAAGGCAGTCGAGAAGTATAAGTTGAAAAGGAACAAAACTTGTGAAGGCTGCATGTTCGTCATGCTGGTAGGACGCAATGACTATTAGTAAATTCAGTATGCCATTTATTTTATGTAGTACCTAACTTGTAGAATCTCATACAAATAATGCCTGACGAATTCACAGGAAATTAATTTTTTACAAGTTATGTATTACATCAAAAAATGGCATACTGAATTTAGTAATAGTATTGCGTCTTACCAGCATGACGAACGTGCAGCCTTCACAAGTTTTGTTCCCTTTCAGCTTATACTTCTCGACTGCCTTGTCGAACACTTCAGAGTTTGCAACGGCCAGTTAAATCTTCGTGGATCAGACTGGTAAATGTGCCATGGCGAAATTACCTGTTGAGTGGTGGGACACAGGAACATTTTCATTACCACCAGTAGGAAATATCTCCTGAACTCCATCCTATCTGATTCTGTTGCCATTGGACAGCTGTAAACTAAATCTAGGAGTTCACCGTCTATAGAATTTCTTTTTGATGGCCACGTGGCACAAATTATTGTCATCCAGGGCTACGAATGGATCTCCTACAACATGTTCATGTGTTAGTGCATGTTGATATATCTATACCCAAAAAATATTTGCGCTAATACGCCTACGCCACACTAGGTAATTAAGATAGCAGAACTTACCTCGAGACAGAACGGCCAGGTGAAGCATGATGGCTTGCTTCACCCACCAATTCGGAACAAGCCTCAAGAATCCGAATCCGATCTCATCAATCATAATAAGCTTCTCAACGGAGTTGTTTTTAGATAGCGTGCTCATCATGTCATGTATGTAGCTGGGCTAGCATCGCGATTCCGACAATTTCTGTTAATTGTAACACTAGCTGTAAGTCACTCGTAGGATCATGTGAAATGTTAAAATTAGAATGGTAAACATCATTTTACCTTTGGTGAAGTCTCTGGTGTAGAAGGTGATGTGCTTTCTACATGTGTAGACATGGCGTGGTCACTAGCAATTTGTGACACGTGTGAATTGGGAGACAGATGTGACATATTACAGTATTGGTCTCCTCTCATATTTAAGTCTGCTGCTAATATGATGTGATATAAAAATGTTGTTAGCTTCTGAAATTATTAATTACATTATCGGTAGCTTTTTTTTGCCATAACATTAACGGTAGTTAATTGATGTGAGATGAAGTTGGGCCTAGTTTTGTTGGATTTTTTAATTTTTGGAATGACTAGAAAAAACTAGTGAGACTCAATTTGCTATGGCAATGAAACGTTGGAATAAAGAAACATGGCAAGTTTATTAACGGATTAAACATTAGTAAACTTAAAATTATAATTTAAGAAAATTAATCTAAAATTTAAAAGAAAAAGCAAGTTTAGACTTTTGCTTTTAAATAAAAAACATATAAATACATACCCAAAAAATATTTTGTAACATTAATTATTGTGCAATAAAATTTTAGTGTATTAAAAAATTTATATACATATTTATTTTAATTTTAAAATATAAAATACTTAAATTATAAAAATAATTACAAAATATTATTATGCACTCTTCTATCATTTAGTAAAATAATATAATAATAATAATGATGATTCCTAAACCTAAATTAAATTCTTATCATACCAAAAATTTAACTAATTCAATTTACCTTATTAAAGTTTTTTTAGTCTATTTATTTTAATAAAAACATCATAAAATAATACATAGATATTAAATCAACGAGATATTACAAGATAGTGGAACGAAAAAAGATAAAATAAAACACATAAAATACTATATCTTCTAGTAGTTTATAATAATATTCAATTTTTACATAAATATCTACATATTATAGGAAATTATGATAATAATCAATTTTCTCATACATTTCTATAATATATAGCGATTTATGTATAACTTTTGAAACATCTACACCCTATAATATATTATTGATACTTTCTAAAATTTATATAATTATATAATTCACGCATTTCGTTTTCTATATACTAACGAGTTAAACCCTAAAATAGTCCATAAATATTGGTGTTGTGCATTAAAAACATTCTTGAAATATTGTGCATTAAAAGCATTCTTGAGATTTCAATTGCGTCAATTACATTCTTGAGATCGATAAAAGTGCACTACGTTAGTCTTTGACCCATTTTTTATTAACGGCATAATGACATAGACTATTAGTGACAAGTGTCACTCTATGGTTAATCCTTGACCCATTTTTTATTAATATCTATGTATTATTTTATGATATTTTTATTAAAATAAATAGACTAAAAAAATTTTAGTCAATTAAATTGAATTAGTTAAATTTTCGGTATGATAAGAATTTAATTTGGATTTAGGAACCATCATTATTATTATATTATTATACTAAATGACAGAGGAATGCATAATAATATTTTGTAATTATTTTTATAATTTAAGTATTTTAAATTTTAAAATTAAAATAAATATGTATATAAATTTTTTAATAAATTAAAATTTTATTGCACAGTAATTAATGTTACAAAATATTTTTTTGGGTATGTATTTATATGTTTTTTTATTTAAAAGCAAAAGTCTAAACTTGCCTTTTTTTATTTTTAGATTAATTTTTTTAAATTATATTTTTAAGTTTACTAATGTTTAATCCGTTAATAAACTTGTCATGTTTCTTTATTCCAATATTTCACTACCATAGCAAATTGAGCCCACTAGTTTTCTCTAATCATTCTAAAAATGAAAAAATTGCAACAAAACTAGGCCCAACTTCATCTCACATGAATTAACTACAGTTAATGTTATGGCAAAAAAAAAGGCTACCGTTAATGTAATTAGTAATTACAGAAGCTAACAACATGTTTATATCACATCATATTAGCAGCAGAGTTAAATATAAAAGGGACCAATGCTGCAACATGTCACATTTGTCCCCTAATTTACACGCGTGTCACAAGCTGCTAGTGACCACGCCACGTCTACACATGTAGAAACCACAGCACCATCTACACCAGAGATTTTGTCTTTACCTTTTTCCCATGTTGGTTGGCTTTTTTGCAAAACAATCCGACAGCGGTTTCACGAGAAACAACCCCGAATCCTTTAATGGAAACTGTATACAAAGATCAGAGGCAACATCAAAAGAGTTCTCAATTAAACATTGTTGATGATGCTCTACGAAATCTATATCAATTAATACCATATTAAACCAACATTAGAAGCAGTATATATCAAATTGCACGAGGTCCATTTTTTAAACACATGCAAAATTAGAGTAGATGTTCAACATGAATAAAAAACCGCTTGAAGAGGTTCTTAAGTTACACACATTGCATCAAGTGTGGATTCCGGGGTATAAAGGGTTGGAAAGCAAATAGGAAAATTTGCATATAAGAAACATGATTTAACAAGTAGTAAGCTACAAGAAGGGTAGTAGAAACGATTTCATAGTTCCAAATAAATTGACTTTGGACCATGAGTAAGGACCAAAATTAAGTTCGACCAAAATTAGACTAAATTTAATATAATTTCATCATCCAAATTCTAAACCACTATTAAGAGAACAGCAACAATCAATCTCTAATCACATGCAATTCAGCAAAATCCAACTCCCAATAACAACTTTCGCTCTCTAATTTCAGAATCATCCATTCTCTAGTTACAGCGATTCAACAACATCCAACAACTTAGCAAAGGTAAACCACATCGACTATACAGTATGCAAATCAGAAGCTATACAAATTAGAAGCTATACAAATTCCATATCAATTATTACCATATAAACCCCAAATTAGAAGCAACATCTATCAAATGGCGAGATGTTCATTTTGAATCAATTAGAGCATATGCTCAACATGAAGAAAAAACAGACTGAATTTGACCATGATTACGACCAAAATTCCTGAACCTTAGCATAGATAAGAAAACAAAATTAAACCAAGTATGGTCTTTTATTACCTAACTCCCAAACCGCTAAAAAATAAAAAATAAAAAATAAAGCGCAAACAGAATTCATGCTATTCAAACAAAATACCAAAAGTACAAACTTTTTGGAATGCGATGGCCATGTTGCATAAATGAATAAATCATCCAATCCATGATAAAAACAAAAGCCTCCAATCTATAATACAAAAAGCATACAGTTGTCCAACAAGATAATCAAATCATAGATACCAATAGATGTAGTTAAACCTCCATCAAATCTGTCCAAAAAAAATTACGTTTTGATACTGCAATTTTAAATAATCACATTCAGACCAAATTTAAAGTTGAAAAAAAAGAAATAAACTAACTTATAACTAAATTCCTCTTTTTCGAAAATCCCAAACCACATGAAATTCAGCAAAATCCAACTCCTAATAACATCATCTTTCGGTCCCTAATTTCAGTAACATCCAATCTTTAGTTACAGCAATTTAACAACATCTAACAATTTAACAAGGGTAAGCACATCGACTACAACCACACTTCCTTAACCTTGGCATAGATAAGTAAACAAAATTAAACCAACTCTAATCCTTTTTGTTACCTAACTCCCAAAACTGCATTTTTAAAAAAGTGCAAACAAAAATCAGTTATTCAAATAAAAGACCAAAAGTATAAACTTTTTTGAGTGCCAGAGACATGTTGCATGAATGGAAAAATCATCCAATGTTTAATAATTAAAAAAAAGTGTATGTACAGTTAAGATCTTTCTCCACCCACTTCCGAAGCAAAATTTTTCCTATAATCTGTGTATATTTTCCTAATTTATGTGCATGTAACAATATCATTTTCTATCATGTATAATCTTTTCATTTATAAAACGCTCAATATCTAAGTGGAGAGAAGCTTTTTATTCCTCCAATCTCTTATTGTATACATTCAACACTCTCTACCTAAAGAATGCAAATCTAATATAAATTCTTACATAAGTGAATGTTCAAATGAATCAAAATAGTAGTCATGCTATGTAAATTGCCACTTTCTCTCAACTACTGAAATCAACAAACATTCATATGCGCACAATATAATCAATTACAATATTCCCCTAAACAATTGCCTAAGAGTTAATTGGACATATTTATCATATTTAGAACAGAAAAAAAAATATTAATTAAACAAGTAAGCTAGGATCACACAATGGCTACACACACAAACATCTCAAGTTCATATTGTTATTCATAGCCAACAGGGGCTGAGTTTAGTGGGACCCAAACATAGCTCAAGTTCATGTTTTGGGATATGAAATACCACAATTTGAATCTCATTCAAAAGCCATGATCTCAGTACTAATTCCCAAATATAGTAGAAAAGAATCATCTAGCAAAATGAAACACCATAACCAAAATCTCTAACAAAACTGCCTGATACAATCAACAGCAATATCTAACAAAGCCATATTTATAACCAAATCAAAGGCAACATCCCACAACTTGTAAACCGTGGTATTCAAAAACAGATATCAATCAACTCCAAATACTGAACACTCACCAATTAGTTCTCGCAGGGGATGTTTTGAGGCTGGGCAGAGGATGTTCTCTCGCGTTCGTGGTAGCAGGGCAGAGATGCTTCAATGGCGCCGCCAACACCGACATGCAGCAGCAGTGGCGCACTCTTGGCGACAAGCAGAACTGCCTTGTTCCTCGCAACTGGGTGGCACGACGTCGTTACGGCGGAGATGAGCGTGACTCCGACTGACGCGCCAGTGGCCAAGTCGGCGGGAGAGAAGCTTTACGGCGTTCTAAAGCTAGCTATAAAGGATTGATGTTGCCTACACGATGTGGACCGAAGCGAGGCGGCCGTCGAAGGCGGAGGAGAATGCCACGCGATGAGGCTGGTGGTGTGGCACTGCCGTAAATGGTTTTGGAGGTCCGATACAGTAAAAAGGTGAAAGGAGAAGAGAGGGTTCAGTTAGGTTAATTATGTTTACCTAGGTTAATTTGGAATCTTGCTGAAGTGGAGTGGGTTTCATGTTTTCAGCCCAACAAGAATTGACAGATTTTTTGTTGAAACCATCTTGATTTTTTAGTATTGTTGTAAAACTAATTAATAATATTATCATTAATTAAGTTGTTCCATTCTTAACTGATTAAGAGTTGGTTCTATATACTTTTTTATACCCATATTAAGAAATTTATAGTATCCATGCGGCCATACCTATAACTAACACTAAAACACATGGTAATAGTATTATCTCTACAAATACATGCTATGCTCCTACAAGCGTGACCCATAAAGCTTTGCACATGCATATTATACAGAGTTAAACCTCAAAATGGTTTCTGAGATTTGCGTTTTGCACTGAAATTGTCCCTGAGATTCTAATTGCACCAATTACATTCCTGAGATTGAAAAAAAATACACCATAGTAGTCCCTGACCCATTTTCTATTAACGACTTGATGACATGGCATGATGACGTGGACTGTAAGTGACACGTATCACTTCATGATTTGGTCACGTGTAATGGTAGGATGATGTGGTGACCAGTGACACGTGGCATGCTGACGTAATAATTGTGCCACGTGTCACAATGTTATTTGGCCACGTGTCCAGTTGTGCCACGTGTCGCAACAGTATTCGTCCACGTGTCATCCATTATGTCATCGTTGTATATGCACCAAATTAGTCCCTCATTTTGCATTAAGTGACTCATTTTAGTCCCTGAAATTGAATGTCGTGCACCAAATTAGTCCCTTCATCAATTTTTTATCATTTTTTCTATAAATTCAAATTTCTCAATATTTTTTAATACATTAATTTCAATTATATTTTTTCACATGTTCTTCAAATAAAAATATTTTTATAAAATATTTTTTCTCTTGCGAATACCCTATTCGCCGACTTGGAGTTAACGTGAAGGCTTTTCAAGCACCTTCACTACCATCTCCAACCTCTTTCAGTACTTTTATAAAATATTTTTTTCTTGCGGATACCTCTAATAATCGCCGTCTTGGAGTTGACGTGAAGGCATTTCAAGCTTCCCTCATTATCATCTCCGACCTCTTTCGTCTAGACTGCAGAGATCAAAAGTGGTAGTGAGGGTGGTTGAAGTGCCTTCAATCTAGCTCATTTATACATAACGAAAATGTGTATTTCATAAGAAAAAAATATTTATTTTAATTATTAATTTCTTGTTAAAAACACATGTTTTTTATGAAAAAAATGTTTCTAATCAATCATATAATTATTTTTTTATAATAACATACTTATATATTACAAAATTTATCAATATTAAATTATTAAAAAATTATATAATTAAAACTAAAATCTTAAAATTTTTTATAAAAACACTTGTATTTAAACGATATATGAAAAAATAGAATTGAAATTAGTGTATCCAAGATATTAAAATTTTAAATTTAAAAAAAAAAAGAAAAAAATTGGTGAAGGGACTAGTTTGGTGCACGACATTCAATTTCAGGGACTAAAATGAGTCACTTAATGTAAAGTGAGAGACTAATTTGGTGCATATACAACGATGGCATAATGGATGACACGTGGACGAATACTGTTGCGACACGTGGCACAACGGGACACGTGGCTAAATAACATTGTGACACGTGGCACAACTATCCACGTCAGTATGCCACGTGTCACTGGTCACCACATCATCCTATCATTACACGTGGCCAAAATCATGAAGTGACACGTGTCACTTACAGTCCACGTCATCATGCCATGTCATCACGTCGTTAATAGAAAATGGGTCAGGGACTACTATGGTGCATTTTTTTCAATCTCAGGGACGTAATTGATGTAATTGGAATCTCATGGACGATTTCAGTGCAAAACGCCAATCTCAAAGACAATTTTGGGGTTTAACTCATATTACACATTCCACGAGAAAATGATTGAATAATGTATGTGAAGAGAAAATAAAAAAAAATTGATGAATTAACTGAAATGAAATTTTATTGAATAGTACAAAATACTTGGTGGGTTTAAGGTCTCATGTTGATACCAATGGCATAGCAAGAGGCAACTTGTAACACAATGACATAATAAAATTGAAGTCTTATCTCCCTGCATAGGTATAGGTAGGGAAATCTTATTACATCAACAAAAGTGAAACACAAAAGGAATAATATTGCGAAATTTGAATCTCAAATGGTAGGAGGGGCTAGAGCACTGACAAGAAACGCCTCGTCGACAGTTTCATCATGGCAGCACTGGAACGTGGTGAGCATGTGCATGTAGCGGCGGCACTCAGGGCAGCGGAGCTTCTCCGGGATCCTCCCCATTGCGTGGGAGAATTCAAACCTACAACAAGGGTTATCCACTGCATGGAGCTTCCCATAGTGATCGCGAAAACCTGGCTCAAACCCATCCCTCTCAGCATGCACCCTCCAAATGTCCTCATACTCCATCAGAGTCTGCAATCCTGTGGTGGCATGTCCATTCACTATGATGCGAGATCCTCTTGCGAGAACAATCCAGCCGCCCATCTTGTCATAGCTCAGAAGCCTCTTCACTTCCTGCATCACCAGGTCAGAGTCGTCGTCCGCTTGCTTCAGCTGGATCTTGGAGAACAGCATGCTCTCCAGGCGAGTCCAGAAGAACCATATCATGCTGTGTTCTTGCCAGCTATGAGTTGGAAGCTTCTCACGAGTTATGGTGTCTAGCACTTTCTGCACTTGCTCGCTTTTGTTGCTCTTCCCCACATACACCATCTCTAAGTTTATTTGTGATGCCGCCGCAACCCTGCGAGCTTCCCTCACGAATTTTCTAACCCAATCAGGGTCATTCCCTCCATATAAGAAGATGAATTTATCATCCTTGATCTGTCCAAATATCAAAATTAATCATGATTATAAAAAAACAACAAAGTCAAGAAAGGGTTTTATTTATGTTATGCTCACCCAGTTCAATATTTCAGAGTCAATGCCATCCACAAGCAGTTCAAGTCTCCAGGTCTCTTCCTTCCACAGAGCTTCTTCTCTAGCGCTTGTGAATGGAAATGCAGCACTTCCCCAAATCCACATCATGTGAATAGCATTAGGACAAGCCACCCTCCCTTGAGGATCAAGAACCACAAGAATTGGCTTATTCTTGTACTTCCATTCCCTCTGGATGAACCAGATCACCGGCTTGCTTATCGCCGAAGGATGATAAACAGAGAACCATGGCATGGTTAATTGCAGCTCCTCAAACTGCCTTTGCTTTCTCTGTGTTGATTCAGCTTCATTCAGGTCCAGAATTGGGATCCATACAAGCTCATATCTATTTTCATATCTATTATCAAGCCTTGATGATGTGTGTGCCCTTGATTCATTATAGATTTGTTCAAGGATCAGAAGCTCATCATGGGAGAACTCCAACCCTGAAATTAGAAGTAAAACATTCTTCCTTCTCAGGGGTTCCAGGCTAACCTGTTTGGTTTCAATTAAATTACACCAATATTAGCTTCACCAACTTCTCAAAATACTAGTGCATCATCATATATGCAATTACAATGTTGGAAAAAATGTAACCCTTTTCTTGGTTGCACCATCGTATAGAGGTAGAGTATCGTCCTTCGCAGAAATCAAAGCCTTGAGAACCTTCATGTTGTCAATGTGGGGTGTCGTGAATAATTCGCGCAACATTTCATAAGCTTCAGAGTCCATTCTTTTCTCTGCATTGAATGTTAAACTTAAAATTAGCAGCCATGATCCAAAGAATTTCACTAAATGTGTCCAATTGAAACTAAATTAATTAGACCAATCTGTCTGTAGCAGCTGTCCAGATTCTTCCTTAGATGTTCAAGTATGTTCTTAAGCTTGTGAGCCAATGTAGATAGCTCCCATGCCTCAGTAGTTGATTGCATGAACCTGGAACAATGTTTACTTAAAATGATGAAACAAATACAAAAAAAAAAAAAAAACAAATGGAGTTTCAGAAAAAAATTAAAAAAAAAGGACTTGTAATCTGAGTTGCGCAGGCGACGATACCCCTGACGCTCCAATAGGTGGCAATTGGGATATGGTTAGAGGCAATGTTGTATGCTGTTGTGTCTTGAGCAATGTAGTGTCTTGGCAGACCATTGAACTCAATGACACACCTTGCCACCTCCAATATGACCTTAACTAGTTCATTCAGGGCTTCGAACCGGGGTCGCAGCATGCTTACATGCTCCATGATGTTTGGAACTTGCTTCAGAATGGCCATGGATCTTGCAAGCTGGTTTGTTAAATGCATGTGTGCAAGAAGCCAGAATTCACCATATGTCAGAGCAAAAGCAGCCAAAGACAGCACCAACTTCACATCCCACTCATATGTTTGAAGCATATCAAATATTGCAAGTGCTGTAGAGTGTGCATCTACACCCGCAAGAGACTTGTACGAAATCTGAAATTTTATTGTACCTTTCACATTGTTAAAATAATGATATATCCTAAAAATTTCAAGCAATGTTATCAAGTGTCAAATTTAATACAAGATCATTGTATTTGTATAGATTGTATAGGTTATTCTTGAATCACCTCACAAGCAATTCGATCAATCTTGAAAGAAAGTGCCTCCAGCATGTTGGTGTAGCCAGGGTGATGGGTCACATCTTCGACCTGGTCAACATGCGCAAGCGCACCCTGAAAGAAAGCAGAGTCACTTAGAAGATAGATAAACAAGAAAAAACAATAGAATTGCATGTTTGCAGCTGCAACATTTTCTTGGAAATTTCATAAGCAACTAAGGTTTCAAACTATTATTAGAATTAGCATCATACCGAGGAAACACCTTCAGTGCTCAAGGTGGCACGTCTAAGAATATCCTCAACAATATGGAGAAGTGGCTTGGCATCATATTCTAGACCATCAGGTTTATGCTCAGCCACTATTTTCTTCACCAAAATGCTGTCATCAGACAATGCATTCACCGGCATGGGCCTTTCGCCTCTCAGCTGTTGTTTCATAGCAGCCAATTTGCCAATGTTATCCATCTTGTGCTATAGAAAAACAAAGACGCTAGATAGGAGGCAGAGAACAAAAAACAAGGCTTGTGGTTTTAGCTGCCATGTTGATAGGCCAATATATAATACCCAGAAAGGAATAAAGCAAACATGAATCCACTTCTTTTCTTTCACCATAGTTTAAGGTGTTGGAACGTTAAGAAGAAGAAAGGCTTTAGCTTCTTCAGTCTTGTGTCCTTGCGCTTCACTCACTTTAGTATGTACCAAGTTAATGACACATGCAATGGCAATACTACACTTTAGTAGCATACAGTAGCTTTTACAAATGGACCAATGGTCTCAAAGGACAATATCTACAGCTATAGGGAAACCAATGGCTAAATCCCGTGGTGATATTTGAGATTTACGGTATGCATCAATTTAGTTTTGAGGTTCCAATTGTACTATTATCGTCGTTGAGATTGAGTTTCGGATACTAATAG
>NC_029777.3:98259933-98260825 GCF_000817695.3 Arachis duranensis | reverse complement strand
CAACAACTAGAATAATGAGTCGGAAGTCTGGCACTACCTTATTTCGCTGAACAATAGTAGAATGATGTCATCTATTTTTTATTGTCCAACATAACAAGAGAATGCCAACTCATCGCTCCATTTACTGAGTCACTATTAGAAAGAGGTCGAGAATCATTATAATTTTTTTTAGCTCAATTTTAAAAATGACAATAATGCGACTAGAATCTCAGAAATTAAATCGATACAAAACGTGAATTTTAGAGACCGCTTTAAGAATTTAGTCGAAAAACAATGTTGGCTTTGATTGAGGATCAGTGTTTATCAAATAAGGCGCAACAATATTCTATTCTTGGTGGCAAGCAGGGAAAGTATCGAAGGCCGTTGGCATGAAATTCTTCTTTTGCTTTGGAATTCTTTTATTTGCTTGCAACATCGGTCATCTAATTCCTTCAATCAAAAGTTATAAACGACAACTGAAAGATTTGATTCCTTTCTTTCTTACTTTTTCAAATAACACACAATTCATCAGGCCACGAGAGTCACACTCATCATCGTTACAGTTTTATGTTCATTCACAAATCACTAGTCACTAGAGTTTGATTTCACTGCAACGAGAACATGCTATTATTCTACTCTAAACATTTTGAATATTCCACTATAACAAAAAATTGATTCTTTTAGAAATCGCTCGCTTATAATGAGAGGAAAATGATATGGAAATCAGAGTTTATTATATTTGGCCATTATTTAACTATCAATTCAATTTTTTTAGTTTAATTCTTTTATTTTAGTAATTCAGTAACATACTTTATTTCATATTTTTAAATATTGATGATTAATGATAGTAAAAAAAATAAATTATGATGGTCTCCTAATATTTTTCATAATTAAAATATAAAACAATACGTAT
>NC_029777.3:98257738-98259882 GCF_000817695.3 Arachis duranensis | reverse complement strand
ATATATACAAATATATAATAATTATTTTTCAAAGAAAAAAACTATTGATAAACAAAAAATAATGGATTAAAATTGAATAAAAAAATATAGATATAGATTAAAATTAAATACAAAAAAAATTACTAATAAATTTTTTTTAATTTAATTTTTCAATGCAACAAAAAAGAGACTCATTCAATCTAATTTGTTCACCATTGTTTAGGAAATAAATTGAAGAAAATTACTTAATTTTTTATTCAAATTTTTTATGCAATAAGAGTGAGACTCACTCAATCTCATTTGTTCATACTATGATTTTATCACGAAACCAAAAATAGTTTTTTTCACCCTTAATACTCTATAATCACTACAACCATTTACGAGATATTTATAATCTTATATTAAGTTAGAATAAAAAAAAATTTAAACTCACTAATATAAAACTCAATCTACTAACTAAATAAATAAAATTAAAATAAATAAAACTAAATTAAACATTCTAATCCTTAAAAATATTAATTAATAACTATTAAATAATGTTTGAACTTTTTATATCATAAACATGATATAAACATTTTGAAGTACATATCATTTATTCTCACATCTATACCCATAAAATTAAAGTTATTCTATTTTTGAGATAGACTAAGGCTTGGTTTAATAACATTTTTTTGAAGAGGTATTTGTCAAAAGCATAAATTTCTTATTTCGTATTTAGTAAATAAAAAAAAACATGTGTTTGTGTTTGTACCTTTTAAAAACACTTAAAATAAAATTTTTTAAAGTTGATTTGTACTTATTAAAATTAAAAAATTTAATATAACTTTTGTTCATACCCTGGCCCAATGTCAAAGGTCCAGGCCCAAATAAAAGGCCTAGTCCAAAGGATTAAGCCTAGCTAAGTACCGATCTTCACATAAGAAGTCGGTATCAACCACGACTTGCCTTAAAGAAGTCGGGCATGAGATTAGCTGGCAGATAAACACTCATTCAAATGAGTAACCGCCCCTAAAATCTCTCTAACCGCTTCATAAAGCATATCTTAACCTCCCCAAGATAATGGGACGGTTAACACCCTAAAGATACGGCACTACTCCAACGGTGGTTATTGGCTCACCACTATAAATACACTGACACCCCTCAGGTATCTCTAAGCCCAATACTCTCTAGACCTGTTTACACTCTTGCTAACTTAGGCATCGAAGTGTCTTTGCAGGTACCACCCCCTTCTCCTCATACGAGCAAGTCGGACGGAGGCCCCCGAGGTGCAGACCCACTCGAAGGCTTCCTCTTTCAAGCGATTGGCCCAATCAACACCATCCAATCCATTAATCTCCGGTTACCCACCGTAACATTGGCGCCGTTGCCGGGGACCCGAGAGATCATCCATTGATGGCGGACAGATCCCATGAAGAAGGCCATGTGGAAACAGATTCCGAACAAGAAAATCTGGACACGGGTAATAACGATGTGGACTTAGCCCTACACTAGGAAGTTAACAACCAACATAGAGAGGGCACCTCCGGGGTAAAAAACCCAAAGGCAAACTCCTCAGACGAACGCGAATCAGAAAAAGGCAGACCATCCCACGTAACTGAACTAATGGGGTTAGTCCACAGCCGCCTGGAACAGTTAGAACAAGAGCGGGAGCGACAAAAGGAAACAGACAAGTATCTAAAAGAGGAGATGGAACGGCGAAAAGAGTTAGAAAGAAAACTCTTAAAGCTGGAATCTTCCCTCAAAAATCGCAATTCCCGTGACGAACAGGAAGAGCCACCATTAGGGGGAGAGGATCCCTTTAGCGAGGACATAATGAGGGCTAAAGTTCCGAGGAACTTCAAAAGCCCTGATATGGACCTCTACGATGGAACTACGGATCCAAAGCATCATATGAGCAATTTCAAAAGTCGGATGTACCTGGCTGATGCTTCCGACGCTACGCGATGCAAGGCCTTCCCGACCACTTTATCGAAAGCAGCGATGAAGTGGTTCGATAGCCTCCCCCCGAGGTCGGTTACTAGCTTTGAAGACCTCTCAAGGAAGTTTTTAATGAGGTTCTCAATCCAGAAAGACAAGGTGAAACATGCACCGAGCCTCCTGGGAATAAAACAGGAGGTCGGAGAGTCTTTGCGAGCTTATATGGAAAGGTTCAACAAAGCATGTTT
>NC_029777.3:98254823-98257572 GCF_000817695.3 Arachis duranensis | reverse complement strand
TAAGAAAGAGCTGAAAAGTACATCAATATGGAAGAAAATGCCAAGTTAAGAGACCTGAGTTGGCGATCTGGACCCCCTCCCTCAACTAAAGAGAGGGAGAGTGAAGCCAAGAAAAAGGAAGAACTCGGTCTCGAAAGGCCAAGAAAATATCACTCTTATACTCCTCTAAAAACTTCTATAGTGGATGTATACAGAGAGATTTGCCACACTGAAAGGCTGCCACCCCCTAGCCTATTAAAAATAAAAAAGGGGGGAGCCGCAGCGACTATTGCGAGTACCATAAAATATATGGTCACTCCACTAACGACTGTTACGACCTTAAGAACGTGATAGAAAAGCTGGCTAGAAAAGGTCGGCTTGATAGATATCTCCTGGAAAGGTCGGACAGTCACGGAAAGAGAAAGCGAGAAGACATGGATAGAAGAGACCCACCGCCGCAGACTCCAGAGAGACATATCCATATGATCTCAAGAGGATTTGCGGGAGGGGGGCTCACTAAATCCTCTCGCAAAAGACATCTCAAAAGAGTCTATCAAGTCGGGGAAGAGTCGCCCGACCTCCTCACTATTTCGTTCACAAAAGAAGATGGGCAAGGGATAATCCCCGGGCACGACGATCCCGTGGTGATAACTATGATCCTAGCCAATGCCCATCTCCACCGAACTCTAGTGGACCAAGGAAGCTCGGCGGACATTCTCTTCAAACCTGCTTTCGACAAGCTTGGGTTAGATGAAAAAGAATTGAGAGCCTACCCCGACACCCTATATGGATTAGGGAACACGCCAATAAAACCACTAGGATTTTTACCCCTTCACACCACTTTCGGAAAAGGGGAAAAATCAAAGACTCTGAGTATATACTTCATAGTCATTGATGAAGGGTCAGCCTATAATGCCTTAATTGGCAGGACTACCCTTAATCGGCTCGGAGCAGTGGTATCCACTCCCCACCTCTGCATGAAATTTCCGACCTCAGCGGGAATAGCAACGGTGAGAGGAGACCAAAAATTGGCGAGGAAATGCTACAACGAAAGCCTGAATCTGAGAGGAAAAGGCAAAGAAGTCCACACTATAGAGCTCGGTGGCACAAGGGCCAGAGAAGAGCTGCGACCTCAACCGGGAGGAAAAACCGAGGAGATACAAGTCGGTGGAGAGGAAGAAAAAAACACTTACATAGGAGCCAACCTAGGGGAAACCCTAAAACAAGGGTTGGCTGAGCTCCTAAGAGATAATTCCGACCTCTTCGCTTGGAAGGCTTCCGACATGCCCGGGATTGATCCCAAGCTCATGTCCCACAAGCTCTCGGTTTACCCAGGGTCCCGACCTGTACAACAAAGAAGACGCAAGCTCGGCACAGAGCGAGTCCTAATAGTAGAAAAGCAAGTACAGGCGCTCCGGGAGGCTGGCTTCATTAGAGAGGTCAAGTACCCAACATGGCTAGCCAATGTAGTGCTAGTCAAAAAACAGAATGGTAAATGGAGAATGTACGTCGACTATACCGACCTAAATAAGGCATGTCCTAAGGACCCTTATCCCCTACCGAGTATTGATACCCTGGTAGACTCCAGTTCAGGGTACC
Source organism: Arachis duranensis (assembly GCF_000817695.3). Classification (NCBI taxonomy): domain Eukaryota; kingdom Viridiplantae; phylum Streptophyta; class Magnoliopsida; order Fabales; family Fabaceae; genus Arachis; species Arachis duranensis. The sequence goes on along the minus strand of NC_029777.3, from coordinate 98,255,994 downwards.
AATACCTATCATTCATGGACGCCTACTCGGGATATAATCAAATTCCGATGTATGAGCCCGACCAGGAGAAAACATCATTCATCACACCCAGAGCTAACTATTGCTACGTGGTCATGCCATTCGGATTAAAGAATGCAGGAGCCACGTATCAAAGGCTGATGAATAAAGTGTTTTCCCCCCATCTAGGGAGCCTAATGGAAGTATACGTCGACGACATGCTAGTAAAAACCAAGGAAGAAGTCGACCTCTTAACCGACCTCTCACAAGTCTTTGACACCATAAGGTCGCATGGGATGAGACTAAATCCTGCAAAATGCGCCTTCGCGGTGGAAGCAGAAAAATTTCTAGGATTTATGCTAACACAAAGAGGGATTGAGGCCAATCTCGATAAATGTAGAGCCATCCTAGAAATGAAAAGCCCGACTTGTTTGAGAGAGGTCCAGCAGCTCAATGGCCGACTTGCAGCCCTCTCCAGATTTTTGGCAGGATCGGCACTAAAATCCCTTCCACTATTTTCCTTATTAAGAAAGGGATGCCCATTCGAATGGACTCCGGAATGCGAGGAGGCGTTCCAAGAGTTCAAAAGGTTTTTAAGCCAACTTCCTATCTTATCCCGACCAGTACCTGGAAAAGACCTCGTTCTGTACTTATCCGTAGCAAATAAGGCTGTCTCGTCGGCCTTGATAAAGGAAGACGAGGTCGGACAACACCCAGTCTACTTCATCAGTAAGGTCCTGCAAGGCCCTGAACTAAGGTACCACAAATTAGAAAAGTTTGCCTACTCCTTAGTGATAGCCTCACGAAGGCTACGACCTTACTTTCAAGCGCACACAATCAGAGTCCGTACGAACCAACCCATGAAGCAAATCCTCCAAAAGACGGATGTTGCAGAGAGAATGGTTCAATGGGCAATAGAGCTTTCCGAGTTCGACTTGAGATACGAAACTCGGACAGCAATTAAAGCCCAATGTCTCGCCGACTTCGTTGCAGAATATGCAGGGGATCAAGAGGACAAACCGACTACATGGGAACTCTATGTAGACGGATCCTCCAACAAAACAGAAAGCGGTGCAGGCATAATATTAGTAGATGAAAGAGGAACCCAAATAGAGGTTTCCTTAAAATTTGAATTTCCGGCTTCAAATAATCAGGCAGAATATGAAGCCTTGAT
>NC_029777.3:98245699-98249997 GCF_000817695.3 Arachis duranensis | reverse complement strand
AACGGAGGCCCCCGAGGTGCAGACCCACTCGAAGGCTTCCTCTTTCAAGCGATTGGGCTAATCAACACCATCCAATCCATTAATCTCCGGTTACCCACCGTAACAACTTTATATATTAATTAATTTTTTAAATTTATCCTTTATATTTATATCTATTATAGTATTTTTAAATTTTAAAAACTATTTTACTAAACATAATTATTATTATTTGTACTTATTAAAAGTTATTTTTAATTTAATTTACTAAATATAAATGCTACAACTTTTAAAAAGTTATTTTTTGTAAGTTACTTTTAAAAAGTAAAAACTTTATCAAACCAAGTTTCAGTAATTCATTTATCTTGTAATCTCTTGTTCATGTCTAAATAGGATGCTAAAGTATAAAAAAGCTTATGAACATACACATCGAAAATGACAAAAAATATCACGATTGCACAACATATTTATTTGGATTTACATTTGTTATTATTAGGTCATTTCTATTCATCAACACCCTCTGTCACATTGAGCAGCCATTACAAATTACAATAATCATTCTATGGGTTTAAAATTTCTATATGCAATCACGGCATAAAAGGGGTCTAACCCTGACATGAATCCAAAAAGTCCCATAATCCAATCAATTGGTGACTTGTTCTGTTGAGAAGAATTAGTAGTAGCTGGTAACTTTCGAACCACCTCAGGCTCTGTGAAACCTTCAACACATTGGAAGTACTGAACCACAAGTTGTACCCTACTATAGCCACTGCCATCTCTCCAGGCACTAATGGCTTTCTCATAAAACATTCTGTTGCTGAAACTCACCATGAACACGCCCCCTGGCTTTAGTACCCGGAATACCTCAGCAAATACCTGTAATAAACAACATGCATAGGAGATAGTCGATGCTATCCTTTTTTATCTTTAAATATTATAAATTGCTAATAATTGTAATGATTAATTGACCAAAGTAGTTATCATCTTGATAAATTCTGCATTTTTCAATATTGCACATATATTAAATTATTATAAAACTGAATATAAAGGCAATTTTCTTTTATATCTTTGTGTCACCATTTTTTTTATTTTGTTCCATGATAATATCTAAACGAGAAATGATAAAGGACTAGTAAATTTTTTTTGTCAGTAACATTTAAAAATATTATATTGTTGAATTATTAAATTAAAAAATTAGATTAATAACTAAAAATACTGATAAAAAATAATCAATTATACCATAGAAAAGTTACCGTTGATTTTAATTAATATATATTATATATATCTTTTATAATTCAGATCAACAGTTAAAACAACTGGAATATCGATATTTTTGGTATTCCCAAAACTCTTCCTGTACTATAACAATACAACCATTTAAAATTTTCAAAACCAACTTGTTCAAAGTCTCAACAACATAAAATTTCTTTGACGCTTCATATCAATAGGGTGGGTTTTTTGAATCACAAAGAAGAACTAAATTTTGTTTAATTTTGACATACGGTCAAGAAAAAACAATTTAATCACATAATATCACATTAACAAAAATATCTTACATTATCGTGTATCAAAATTATATATACAATTAATTAGAAACCCGAAACAATGATGGAATATCAAACCTTCTCTGGCTGTTGTAGATATTGGACACTAACTGTGCACAACACTGCATCAAAACTGCAATTCGTAAACCCAAACTCTTGTTCCTCGTTTAGATCCTTGACAACAAAGTAATCGAGCCTTGGATTTTTGGCAAGCTCTTGTGCATTCAATCCATGACCCACCACTCTTTTGTAGTTGACATCATGGGGCAAGTGGCTGATCCAAGAGCTCATGAGATCAAGAATCTCTGTCTGAGGCTTCAACCTCTCTCTGTAGAGATTGGTGAGTGTGGAAATGAAGGCATCATCGACGTGTTTCACAAGGCGTGGGTATGCATAGAACTCTCTATCTGAGTATGGATTGAGTTTCGTTCTACCCTCTTGGGTCAGAACAAGGCGTTTGATTTTGCCTGTTGAGCTTGGCTCATTGCTCAATGTGCTTACGATTTTGGTTGAAGTGTTCTTGGTTTTGATAAGAGGTGATGATGAGATAGGTTGTATGCTACTGGTGCGCATTGTTGAAGCCATGATTTTTTGTGTAGGTCATGAAAAGTGGGTATCAACTTGAATCAATCAAAATCGAACAGTAACCTTTTTTATGGTTAACTACACGTATACGTGTTTTTGTTTTTTGTTTATTGTTTTATCTGGAATATATCATACAATATATTATTGTGGATAACTGTTCCACGGTTGGGAGAGCATTTAGAGTTTAGTGAGATTCAAAAGGGATCGGATTTCCTCTTTTCTTTTCTTTTTTTTTTTGGTATGAATAATTTCCTTCTCTTCTCTATTTGGTGGAAGTTTCTACACAATTTATCAGATATTTATTATAAGGGATATCAAAATTTATTATTTTTGTCATCATTTTTTAACTATTAATCTATTGAATGCGCTACACATTCATGTAATCAAATTAGCTCAAGTTCAAATAGAGTCACACGCATTAATGAAGAGTGAAAACACGCACTCGAAAACCCTTCGTTACTTCGCGCTCATTATGAAAAAACGTTACTTCTTCCTCAACACGAAACCGCTCATTCTCTTCGAATCTCTCTCAAAATCACTCAAATTTCGGTCACGTTCTCTGCGAAAACCACTACTGAAGAAGAATCGCGAGAAGATTTGACAAGGAACAATTAGAAACGAACGAAAACAGCAACAGAGATTCGCCTTCCTCCTCATTCTCCTCCTTCTTTTTCGCGTTCCTTCTTCTTCACGTGTTTTCTCTTTATCTTCATTCTTTTGTTGTTATTGCTGCTGTATTATTTTTTTCTTTTCCTCCTTCTCTCCCTGGTGAAGAAGCAGTAGAAAGTGAGGATGAAGAGTTTTAAATTGTGCAGAATAGAAATGAACCGAAATGACCAACTCCACTGAACCGAACATCATTCATGTGCTGAATAAAACGTCATAAAAATTTAATCATCAAGAAAAATATTTCTACATGCACAAGGACTCAATTGAACACACTAACAATTAAGTAAATCAAAATGAACAACTCCACTGAACCGAGCAACATTCATCTGCTGAATAAAATGTCATAAACATTCAATCATCAAGAATAGCATTTTCTCATGCAAAAGAAGTCAACTGAACACATAACAATCAGGTGAATTGAAATGACCAACACCACTGAATCGAACAATAATCATGTGCTGAATAAAACGTGATAAACATTCAATCAGTAAAAAAAAATATTTCTGCATGCACAAGGACTCAACTAAATACATTAACAATCAAGTGAATCAAAATGCAACAATGTTATCTAATAATGTAAAATTAGTGCTGCCTTCGATCAATTATGCGTATCCAAATGCAACAATTTTATGATATCATCTAACAATGCAAACTTCAAATGGTTACCGTTTATTATATGGGAATTGGATCAAATAGAAGAATTCGGTAAAATAAGGAAGTAAGGAAGTGAGAGTCTAAATTAAGATGATAAAATTTATATATAAAAGATATTTTGAGATAGAATTTATATCTTTTAAATTTAAATTTTAACTTTAAAAAACAAATTAATAATACAAAATTTAGTCATTTTTTAAAAATAATTTCTGAAGATCATAGATAATTATCTCTTTACAAAATAAAAAATTAATCTCATATTTTAGACTGGTTACCACTTGAATGGTGATAACCAAAATAATAGAGGAGATGTCTAATTTATTCTCCAAATTGAATCAGATATGAATTCTAAATTTATCTGGCTCATACAGATTAAGCCACATGAATTGGATTAGACATAATTGGGCCAATTTTACGTGACCCAATTTCAAAGGTAGCTTGTCAGCTGAGCTTATATTTTGTAAGTTCAAATATGAATAATAAAAATTGTAAATTTAATAGTAATTATTTTTTAATTTTTTATTTTATAATTTTTTATTTTAAAAGGTTTTTTACCGAAAAATTTATGGATGATGTTATTTTCCTGATGATTCTTTTGGCAAGAGCACAGAAAGGTTATATGGGTAGGGGTGGCAACATGCATTCTATTTGTGGGTACTCGATCTCATCTGGTCGGATAGGGTTGCAGGATAAGGTATGGATAGGGTTCTCGTGCAGATCGGATAGGATGCAGGTTGAGCTTCAATTACAAATAGCAAACGGAGAAGTCTGTCCCGCCAAAAATCTGTCATCTGGCAGGCAAGTCCGTCTCGTCCTGCCTAATGAGGTGGTCCTGAAAATCTCACCCCACCCTACCTAACGGCGGGTTGG
>NC_029777.3:98234737-98245676 GCF_000817695.3 Arachis duranensis | reverse complement strand
TGCCAAAAAGCGCTGGGCCCATCAGAGAGGCCCGCCCCGCCAGAACTCGCAGTTTAAGCCGTGCGGTTAGGCGGGCTTTCAAAGTGTTGCCGTCTCAATTTTCCAATCCGGCCCACCTGTTTAGTGAGTTACGCGTGCCGGTCCAACGAGTTTAGGCCCATTTGCCACCCCTAGCCTCAATCCTACCCGACTAATTCGTAGTAGGAGTGGCAACGGGGCGGGTAGGGGCGAATTTTTGCTCTACCTGACCCCGCCCCGCAGTACAACAACCTTCATAGAATCCGCCCCCGCTTCTATCCGTGAATAGTAAAACATTGAACCCTAACCCGCTCTGTCCCTACCCGCTCCTATAATTATTAAAATCTAATAAATAAAATTAAATTTCAAAATTTATATAGCTATCATCACATACATAATATAAATTAAAATAAAAATTTAAATATGATACAATATTATTAATTATTTTTCTAATTATATATATATATATATATATATATACACACCACAAGTAGGGTTGTTAATTAGATTCCCAGCGGATAGGATAACATACGAGTAGAATTTTTGTATTGATTGGGTAGGGTGCGAGTTGAGTCTCAATCCTATTCGATTAACCCGCATCTTATGTATGTATATGTTATATATTTATATAAAAATATATTTTAAGTAGAAGTTAGACTAAAGATTTTTAACTAAATGCAAAATCCTTAATTACTAAAAAAATATCATTAATTAATAATTTAATATTTTTTTTACATAAAAATCAATTTTATTTTAAATTATCATTAAGTTATATAATAATATTACATCTTTTTTATAATTCGCAGGTAGAATCGAATATCCACGAATTAAGAACGAGTAGAGTTAAGATTGAGATATTCTCAATCTACGAATAAAATAGAATTGAATTTATATAAAAATTTTATTCTATAGATAAATTTATGATTAGCTCCAAATTCCCCTGTACTCTATCCATTGTCATTTCTAGTAAGATCATCATGATGGGACTAATGAATAAAATCTCGAATAAGGTGAGACCCAATAATGGCCAATACCTCAAACACAATAATGGCACGATAAAGTATATTAGTGTATTACTATTAGTTTTTTATTTATTAAATATGTTTAAAATGATAAACATAAATTAATTGGAATAATAAATTATTTAAATAATAAATTTCGAGTTTAAGTTTTAAAAATAATGAAAAATATATTTTATAAATTATATATAGCAAAAATATTTAAAAAAAAAAGAAAGTTAGCATGAACTATTTCTATATTCTCATTAAATACCCTATAAATATAGATGTAGCAGTAGATTTAAAGAAGAGCAGCAGCTTATGTCAACAATGATTAATTAAGTTCGCTGCATCCAGGTAACACTTTTTAATTTTCAGGTCCGGTCAACAAAATTTTGCATCCTACTATCCTACTAATTATTTAAAGTAATTCTAATATTTGCACCACATTTTTAATATATTAAATACATTATAAATTTTTATTTTTATTTATTTAATAAATACATTTTTCTTCTTAAAATAACTATTTTTTAGGTTCACTAAAATTAAATACTAGTTTAAAAAAATAAAATATAATAATATTAATTCTTATGTTTCTGTCATTTGTTTATTGTTTTTGTGTCATGTTTTTATTTGTTTATTGTTTTTGTGTCATGTTTTATCTATTTTTAAAATGAAAAGACTAGATTATTTAATTAGTGGGCAACTTTTGGTAGGGAAAAAAAATCCAGAAGCAATTGGTAAATGAATTTAGAGAGTAAAGGAATTTTCCATGAACAAAAACCCAACCTAGTATGGAGGCTTAATTATATACCTAGTATGATTGTTATTATTATTATATTTGGAAAGGGGAAGAAGGAGCACACAAAACAAAACTTTCTCAGCAAAAAGCTTAGCTTGTGCATTAAAAAGCAATGAAATTTAAGATAATATATATATATTACAGGCCCTATGCTCTGCAGTTACAGTTGCACATTAATTGTATGAAATATGAAACTTTAGCATAAGAAAGAAATAATATAAAATTAAAAAGACTTAGCAACTTTATTATTAGAAAGAGTGGAGAACTCTTTTTCAAGATACTTCAAAGATGCAGGATTGACTTGCATGAACAAGTAGTTGCCAGCAAAGAGATCACCCAAATGAACTTGCCCATCCTTGAACCTTTTCAGAACCTTAGCATATGAAACTTTCATGGCTGAAACAACCCTTGCTTTCTTCCTCCATAGTCTTCTCAAGCTTGGAACTTTCACCCTAAACCTTCTTCTAAAATGTCTCCTTCTGAATCTGAACCAGCTGCTCCTTGCTGGCCTCAGATTCACTCTCTCTCTTTCCTCCTCAACTAACCCAGTTTCAGGTTTCAGCCTTTTGTAACGGAATTTGCTCGTAGAAACCATTTGGATGGAAGACATGCTAGGCTTCACTTTATTTTATTTTATTTTATTTTTTCAATCGGAACTTGTTGAGATTGAGAGAATATATTGTTTTCTGAGTGGTTGGCTTTCTAACAATGTAATTAAAAGGTGACAGGACAGAGGGGGAAAGGGAAGGGTCGATGGCTTCTATCTTCGAAAGAAAAGGGTTTAGATGAATTGAGATTGTACAAGTTGTTGGAGTGAAATAAATGAAGGAGTGAAAGTTGTTGAGGCTATTCATATTTTTCGTTAAGTAATGAATTTTCCCACTTCCAAATTTGTTCATGTTTGTACTTATCCAATGAATCTAAACGAAGCTTTCAATCAAGCACTACTGCTGCTATTGAGAGAATTTTGTTAGAGTAGTCATTGAATTAAATTAAGGTTTTTAATTTTTTTAATACGTGTCTTAAAGTTAGTGTATAAGATTACTACTAATACAATTTTTTTTAATAAAAATATTATAAATACATCAAGAATTCTAATTATTTGGTTTTTTTCAATAAAGCTTTTTCATTTGAACACTTTAACTAATATCTTTAAAATATGTGTTCGCAAGACTTTTAAATAATTAATTATAGAGAAATTTCTTGTGTGGTCGTATAACAAATTTAATAAATTGTTTTAGTTTATTTATTTCAATTCACTCAAATTTACATATTTTACTTCAATTAAAGAAAAGGAAGCGAAAAAGATGAATAAATTGAGAAGTAAAATAATAATTTAAAAAAGAAAAAAAAAAGCAAAGAGGGTGCGCAATTTTGGGGTTCACTTTTACATATAGCAGCACTGATTTAATTAGATTCACATGATTACTTCCTTCATTTCAATTTTATTGTCCAATTCACATGGTCAATTGTAATTATTCATTATTAATTTATTAATGTCTAAAAATAAAAAAAAAATAGTTTTTAAAACTTGATAACTTTTACACGTGTGAGACTACTCTAATATCTTAAGGTAGCTTTTAGACCAGTTTGGCCAATTTAATTTTTATATGACATCCCGATTAAGACTTGTTACTAGACCATCCTACACAAGATGCTGGAAGTCTCTGTCCAGTTGTGGGCACAAAGAGCTGTACAAGTCCCACCTCGTTGAGAATTGAATCTCATGGAATACTTTGCTTAGCTTCTTATTATACTCACCATATAATTTGTTTTATGATGGTCCAACTTAGGAATTTATGTTAAGAGGTTAGACTTTAGGTTGTTAACTAAAATTAGATTGGGGAAATAAATTCCCAAATAGGCAAACACAAAACCATAGTACGAATTACGATCATAGGCAACTCTTGCTTCTCGTTTAAGATTAGCAATTTAGCAGTGTAAGTTTTACGATACGTGGAGTAATAAAAGTGGATGGCAAGCAAGTTTTCTGTGACTTGCATGTTGCAATTTTTAATAACATGCTAGAAGATGACAAAATTAATAGCCACACGAAAGATCATCAATAAAGTGATTCTGTTGGCTTTACATATTGTTAGGCTTTGATGTAATCGCCACCAAACTATGGTTCTTTCATCTGCGTTGTTTGGTTATTGTTCAATCAACTGGTCAAACGTGGAAACAAGCTAAAACAACAACATTGAACAATGCCATTATTATACACAAAAAACAAGTATTACGTTTATGAGAAATCAATGTCATAGTTTATAAAACTACCGAATATCATAAACTTAAATATCAAGTATACTTTAAGAATATTGCGTGTAACACGACAATCTGTAATTCACCACAACAATTCAGACACCATTTGCTGTAACAAGACCAGAGAGAATCACTTTGCCCCTACATATAGTACAATCTTGATGAATGTACAAAATAGGGTGCCTTCAATGAGGTTTGAAAATTTAAAGACTTTAAGCATACTACCCAAACTAGTCACTACTAAACTTCTAGTAGCTTAACAAAAATTCTCATATATTTGTACAAATTTTATAAAATAATCAAAATTTCAGAACATTATAAATTCAGTTTTTTTTCCCTTCAAATATTTATGAAAAACAAGTTGTAAGCTTGTTTGTTTGAAAATCAAACAAAATCTCCCTTCATCTCATCAGAGATTATAGCTACAATAGTGTAATAGAAAAGGCTAATTATAATTAAATTAAATAAAATGTACGGTTTATTAACTAGGAGTATATTAAGAATTCAGCCTCCTCAACATAGTTGCAGCTGATATAACTGATTTAAAGGAATAACATAACAAGAATGGCAACCTCATAAAACAAATGCTTGCTTACTTGAAATCAAAATCATAAAATTCAGAAAATGCCACACGCATCTGCTGAAGTAAATATCTTGATACAAGATGGTTTTGGCTGTTTAAGTTCTATCTTGCTCTAGTTTCTCTCCAACTAAACTAAACTTAACAAAATATATTATGTTTCATGGCTTTTCTTACTTTTCTTCTTTCTTGAAGCAAAGCTGCTTGGTCCAACTTCTATGGACATTCTTTTTGTCCTACAGGTAGGGAAGCAGAAATCAACAACATACTTAGGACAAGATGAAAAGTTGGAACTATTGTTTGTTACTGACTTGTCCTAAACACCAGAAATGATCTTATTTTGTTTAAATTCATAGGGAAGCAAAATACCTTGATGATAACTCTTCTGACTCTCTGCAACCCTCATCATCAGGAAAACCATCTATTAAAAAATTCGTCAACGCAATTAGTAACTTAAGAGATGCCAACACTCATTATAATTTATAGTAAGGAATGATTAATACAATAACAATTAACTGAGTGTTGGGTATGCCTGTATCCTTAGATCAGTTTTTGCTGACTAGGTTTGTTTGTTTTGGGGACCAGTAAAGAGGCAAATTTGTGGCATTGTGCATCATACACCATGACTGGAATAATTGGTTCAAGAGCAATGTATGCACCCTTAACGATAAGATTTTCAGGTCAAGAAGTTTAATGGGCTACAATTAGATGCTAAACCTCTATCTCCTATAAAGGCCATGAGAGATTGGAATGATATTCCTCTTTAGCAGGGGAAATAGATTTTAGGATTTAGTATCATCCTTCTAGTTTTGTCATAATAATAATTCCTAACAGTAGATAATGTTTAACTAACACTTGCCCTAAGGGCACTTCTTAAGTTGTCTAACGTAGAAAGTTCCTGAAAAATCTAAAATGCTATATTTTGCAACACATATGTTTTATAAAAAGCTTTAGAAATTCTACTATGAATATCCTTAACAAGTGTTCTAATAGGACCTTGTAATATCTTGCAACAAATCGTCAATGTTTCTAATCAAGATTTTCATGCAATTTCTACTTTCTTCTTTTTATGCATTTTGGGTGTGCTCTTGACCAAAGTGAATTATTTATCATTAATCAATATGAGTAGTAATTCAACATCAGGCCTCAAACTGAATAACAAAGTTGAAGTTCTTTTGTTACTAAATATCATTTGAAGGGTACACGTACCAGTTATATCTCTTTCTCCCTCTTCAATTTCCTGCTCCGACTCTGAATCTGTGCCCCATCGATCTCCACCATCGTCATTGTCCCAACGTTCACCAACAGGAGGCATCCAGAAATCTTCCTCTTCGCAGGAGCTGCCCTCATTAGAAGGATCCCTAACTTCAGATATAATCTCTTCAACCCCCTTCTCCTTACTCTTCTTCTTTTTCTTCTTCTTATTCTTCTTATCTTTTTTCCCACTATCTGCACTTTGGGGCTCCTCCGAGCATTCCACGCCTTCCATTCCATGACCTGCCAACTTCTGCTCTTCCTCTTGTTCTGTTTACATATAAGCTAATAATGCATCAATTAACATAGCATATTATAAAACCAATATGCATTCCCAAATCGTATATTCCGCAAACACTAGCACAAACACTAGATCTCATTCCATATCATCCAAACCAAAAACCGAGTGAGATAAAAGACACAACAACTAACCCAACTTATTGAGGAACCTCTTCCCAGTCATATGCTTCCAGATATGTTTCTCTGACTTATTCACCTTGTCTCCAGTTAGCTTACATATCACCTTTGAACTGGAACAAAAAAAGGCAAAAGCTATGCCATTATGTTATCATTTACCGTTAAATTGTCAACAATCAACAGAGTCAAACAGCTACCACAATATAAAATAGAAACATTTATCAATTTTTTTTTTTAGTTACACAATCATAGGCAAGAGAAACCCCAAATTCCATAGTTAATTATGCCTTACATATTCAGTTCATGTTTTATTTATTTATTTGTTTATCAAAAATACTATATGCACACCAAAAATAAGTCAGTATGTATTTGTGTATAAATATATGTGTTGTTTAATTTATTTTCAATTTGTATTTTATATTTCAACATATACTCTGTACATGTGGTTGATTTAGCGAGTAATATTTGGTGTAGACATAGCATTATTGTTTATTTATTCTGTTGATCGAAAAAAGTAAGAAATATAAGGGGTTAATTACCGGCAAAGAGGGTCTTGGTTGAACATATTGAGAGGTGGTTTATGATTGGACAATGCAAAATCGATGAGACCCAAACGGCACTTTTTGCTGCGAGAGTAAAAGGCTATGTCCTTGGAGAGGACCTCGTGACCAGTCTCTACGCACTTGAAACGGCCATTTCCCAGCTCGCTGAAGCTCGGGGACCCGAGAAGGTTCGCCCCTTCCTCTTTTCCACTCTCTTCAGCTGTCGCCATATCCCTCTTTCGAAGCTTCTAGGTAAACAATACAACAATCAGAAATTGGTAATTAATTTGCGCCTAAAGAACTAACGAAATTAAACAACAACAGCAGCAACAATAATGTCATTAAACAGTACCGGGAGGAGAGACAATGAACTTGCGGACGGCGGTGAAGCTCCACGACAGACGGCGAAGCTTGAGGAACGGCGGCGATTGCTGTAGGAACGGGGAGGGTTTGTTAAGACCAAGACTAGGGCCACGGCGAATTATCAAAATTGAAGATTGCTGAAAAAAAAAATTTAATTGAAGATATGATATAAAAAAAATAGTTAAAATCTTCATCATTATCGTATCCAAGAAATTAGTCTCTAATAAAATCTCTCGACAAATTATTCCCTGATTTTTAGAATATTATCTCAATTAATTTTTGATAAAATAAAATAATCAATTAGTTAGTCACCAAAAAAAATAATAATAATCAATTAGTCTTTAGATTTTTTAAAAAATAGACAAATTAATCCCTAATTTTCATAAAACTTAATATGATTGGTGAGATTAAATTGTCTAAGGTTTTAAAGTTAGAAATTAATTCATCTAATATTCTAAAGAATAAAAAATTAGTTTGTCAATTTTTTTATTAAAAAATCAGTAATTTACCCTTTTTATTAGGAGTTTTTTTCTGAATAATTACGCCATTGACAATATATATACTAGCGTGATAACCCGTGCAATGTACGAAATTCACGTAATTTAAAATTTTTTAAAAGAAAAATACTAAGAATATAACTAAAATATATTCTATAAAAATAGATATATTGTATTAAATTTGGATAATTACAAAATTATCACTACATTAAATAAAACAATAGAATACAACAATTATTCAATATGTCAATAAATGGTATAACATGTTCTCTAAGATAATAAAAGATAATAAAATATAATAACAATTGTTAAATACTAAAAAAATAGAAAAAAGAAGTCCAATAGAGATGTAGTTTACTATTATGTATAATCTTAAAAATACAGAATGTCAATATATCTATTGATACCAAAACAAAATATTTACAACATATATAAATTTGTTCATTAATCAAAAAACAAAATATGTCCAAAATAATTTAACATATAGTTCAAAATATCTATCAAACAGAGTTATACATAGGAGGCCTAACATCGTTGAATCGACAACTCTATCTGACGGTTAGGTAGCGAGTCGAGTTTCAAGGTAATCTTGTCCCCCTCCTTTAAATTATATACTCGACAACATTCATTCCACCCGACCCCAAACTTCTATTCTCCACCTCTTCCTCCACTTTTCAGTAAGTGAAAAAAGAACACATTCTTCTCTACATTGGAACATGGACTAGTGATCGTCCAAATCGAACCATCTCCAAATAGTTTAAGATATGCAGCGAATTTCGAAACCAGATACTGCAATGAATAATTCATAGTTAAGATAAACATAGTATTTTCATACACAATGAATAACAGATTTAAGAAGAATATTCAATAAGCTTGCAAGAAAAAAAAATAAAAGAAAAGACTCTTTTGAGATCAACTTATCAGTCTAGATTGACCCAAATCCGAAGCTGTGATGGTCTTTTCATAATAAACTTTTGGAATATATCTAATTCAGGATAATTTAAATATGTTAGTCACCACACTAAAAAATAGCAAGCTATCCCATGAAATTAAAATCCAAAACACAAGGGGAAAAAAGTTACATTTAGCATTACCTATGATCAGACAATTTGTTCGTCTCGTTACTTTGTTTGTTGACCTCTATTGATAAAGTGCTTCCACTAGACAAGTCTATCGGATTATGTGGATTATCCCCTACCAGTGTCCCTTTTGATCATTGTTTTCATCACCATCTGATGAAAACTGATCATTAGATGGTTCAGACCTAGATAGAACCATCACATCAGGTGATGAGTCCTCATTAATCCTGGTATACTTTATGTAGAACACTCTTGATACATTATTAAGTGTCTCTAGGTCCATTAGCTCAGGCACATATGAGTCAGGATCAAGGTGAACTTGGATGGGTTGGTTGTCGTGAATCGACAATGAAATAAAAAAAATTCCGAAACCAACATACTTAAATTGAACAGATGCCCCTCTATCGATAAAATAGAAAGTTCTAATATGTTCAAATGAGTAGTCAGTTATGAGCAACTGATCATTCTTTTTTATCAGCTCAAACACTAAACAATTATCTAGCTCGTCAATGACATAGAACATTGGCCCTAATCCTTCGCCATGAGTTGAAACAAAAGTTGGGGGAAGAGCTCTCTCACCCTATATTCAAATTTCTTCCTAAAGTTAATTCATGTTTAACAAAACATGCTGAAAATGCTTCACATAATTTTACGTAATTATTTAGCAAAGAGAGGTATATATACCTTTAAATCTACTATTATTACTAACTGAGCAACACAAGAGAACAATAATCACGTAAATGAATTGACATTATAATGAGCATCACAAAAATATGTAACTAAGTAACCAACACATATCAGGTCTTTTTGAATGTACAGAAAAAAATACTGAAGTTTTGAAAGAAACAATGAAAAAGAAATTGATATTATCTTGATGGATTCTGAAACCAAATCATGTACATAAAATTCGAATCATCTTTTTACGTATTAATAAATGCTGAATTTTTAAAATCAGTATCAATATATGTATGATTAGTAAACATTATATTATTTATTTTGAATGGACATTGATAATTTACCAAAACTAATATTTTTAGAGTTGTTGTAGTCTATACTCATTTCAGATTAGAAAGATCAGGAACTCAGAGTTAGCTAAACAAACTCATCTAATAGGCGAAAAAAAACTATCAAAAGGAGAAAAGTAGAAAAGACCACTAACTGAATATAAATTAAAAATAAACCATTGGAAGTTAAAGATTTAACCCACCTCTTTAATCAGTTAACATGCATGATATAATATTCCATAATATATTTGCTTACCTGGTTACTGAAAAGGCAAAATATGAAAATGCGTTCTTTTCTGTTGGGCCAATATCGTTGGGTTGCTAAAAATCTCCTATTAGCACATAATGGTATCATTAGAGGTTAAGACTGAGATTTTTAACCAATAAACCAACTAACTAAGTATACTAAAAAAAAGTAACAAATTAAAAGCATATTTATGAAAAATACCCAAAAAACCACTTTGAAAAACTACTATACAACATATTTTAGAGATTGGTGAGTTCTATGGTGTAGAAGGAAGATTCCTTCTATATCTATATATTTGTGTTGTCAATAGGATTGTGAGACAAGTGTAGAGAGAGAGAATGTGGCTAAAGACAAATTCTGTTCATGGTAACTGACATGCTTCATATTGACATTAATGTCACCTGATGTTGGTATATAAAGTAAGTTGGTTAATTGTATTTATTAGGAGTAATTATTAAAAATGATATTGGACATGGTTATAGTTGTATTTTTTATTTAAACTATTTTAAAAAAATAAAAATAAATTTTGATTATAGACTGATTTATTGATCCCAATATTTTTTTGTCCTATAGAATTTTGAGCGTGTGTTTTTGTGAATTGTTAAGCTTGTAAAAAGACTATATGTACTCATCAAAGTAACTCCATTAAACTCGCATAAAATTCAGACTCTCTTTTTTTATGAATTAATTTATTTTCTTCACACATGAAAAATTAAACTTAACTCCCAAACATTTATTAATAACTACTTATTTTAATATGTATATATAATTATATATTCGTATATAAATATATATTTAATTATTTATATATAAATAAATTAAATTATGTATATACATTAACGTATATAAATAAATTAATATCTTTTCCAAAATATA
>NC_029777.3:98195643-98233963 GCF_000817695.3 Arachis duranensis | reverse complement strand
TAATAATAATAATAATAATAATAATATTTTTTCTTTTCAAAAGGCTATAAAAAAAAGTTGAATGAATTTCAACTATTGAGTTAATATAAGAAACATGCCAGTTGATTAATATATCAATGAAATATATTTATATACCTCATTAAAATATGATGATATCAAATTTTTTATATACCAATTTAGCAATTATGATATGTAATTTGAATGGAATATACCAAACAGTTTTATTATAAAGAAGTGCTAAAGACATTAAATTTTGTGATTTGTAATTATTAATTAATTATTATTAATATTTTTAATAGTGTAAAATTATATTTAATAGTGTTGAATTACTTACCTTTTTTTATTGGTTTAGTGTTGGCGTACTAAATTTTTTCTTTATTATATAGATATAATTAATTGTATAAACAACATTTTTCTACATAAAAATACATGAAAGTAATAAGATTTGTTCGAATTATTATTTTTAGAGTCACAATTTGACTTTAACTACAAGATTTAGAATTTAAGGTTAAAAATTTAGGAATTTAAAATTTATGGGTTTACAATTTAAAATTTAAGTTTAAGGTTTGAGATTTATGAATTAGGATTTAAAAAGTATGATTTAAGATTTAGAGTGTACGGTATAAAATTTAACGTTGAATATTTATAAATGAATGTTTACCGTTTAGGCTATATGTGTTTAGTATTTAAAGTACTAATTTAAATAATTTTTTTAAAAATAATTGTTAAAACTTACTAAAAACACGGTTAGAATATAATTACCTAATAATAAAAATTTTAGTTAGTAATATATAATTTGAAAAAGATATTAATTTATTTATATATAAATAATTAAATATATATTTATATATGGATATATAATTATATAAACATATTAAAATAAGTAGTTATTAATAAATATTTGAGAGTTTAGTTTAATTTTTCATGTGTGAATAAAAGAAATTAATTTATGAAGAAAGAGAGTTTGGATTTTATATAAGTTTAGTGGAATTATTTTGATGAGTACATATAGTCCTTTTGTAAGCTTAATAATTCACAAAACACAGTTTAAAATTTGATAGGACAAAAAAATATTAGGATCAATAAGGTAGTCCACAATCAAAATTTATTTTTACTTCCTTAAAATAGTTTAAACAAAAAATACAACTATAACTAGGTCCAATATCATTTTTAATAATTAATCATAACAAATACAATTAACTAGCTTATTCTATATATCATCAGTCCATCATCACGTGATATTGATGTAACATATATGAAGTATGTCAGTTATCATGAATAGAGATTGTCTTTAACCACATTCTCTTTCTAGACACTTGTCTCATAATTCTTTTGACAACACAAATATATAGGTATAGAAAGAATCTTTCTTCTACACTATAGAACTCACCAGTTACAACAAGTTATGAAATGTGGCATACATATAAATGAAAACCCAATAAAATTAAATTACAACATGAAAAATATATGAGAAAGAATTTGAAAAAAACTATAGATGGCATAACATCAATATTTAATTGACATTAAAATTTTCACAAGTTAATCTGAAATATATTGAATGGAAAAGTAGATGAGACTTCAATGAAACTGAAAATGCAGCAAAGAAAACATCTCCAATGCTCAGCACCATACCTGTTTGGGTCTTTTCTATTGGCATCCATCGCCATTCATCCTTATCAGATAGGGAGACCTCGTATAAAGATTCGAGAACAAACGAAAGATCTTGTCTCTTACTACAAAAGAGAGTACTATAATAAAGTAAACCCTAATAGGACATTTCAACAAATTCAAGAAAAACAACTGATAAAATTGAATCCAGAAACATAAAAAAGAAACATAAAGAAAGAACAGCAACCGTTGATAAACAAAAGAAGAAATAGATGAACAAAAATATCGTTATTTATTCTAATAAATTGAATATCTACTGATCCTAAATGTTTAAAAGTTTCAGAAAGCTAACCACTACTACTAATAATTATTTAAACAAACAATCAAGAATTATGAATTTGTTAATTAGAATATGCATAACAAACGATATGAAAAAAAAAGAAAATATACAAAAATTAAATAAATAATAAAATATAAAAGACCAAAATGAATATTAAAAAATTATAAATATGATAAAACTGATTTCAAAAAAACTTTTTTATATTTTAAAATAATCCATAAAATAATGTAAACAATGACTATATTTTTTAAGTTCAGGAAGAGATTACAAAACTTAAAAGAATAAAGTCGTATCTGAGAATATGAAATTGGGATTAATAGTTGGAGTACTTTGCAAAATAACTGATCCTTGTAAAGAAGAAAAAAAAGTTTAAATGTAAAATTAAAATCATGGTAAGAGAAAGCATAAACAAAAACAACTTAATAAGAATGAGATGTTTTGCTCAAGGAAGTATGAGACATGTCTTATTCTGAAAATCAACTATTTCTTTCTTTGCCTTTAAATTGGCAGCTAAGCTTTCATGGAATGATACATGATGCATGTCGAAAAAAAAAAGTTTAAAGGCAAAGAAAGCTAGCAAAACTGAAAAGAAGAGTAAAAGAAAAAATACTAAACAAAAAATTTAGTTACCAATGCAACCATTAGGACAAAAGCTGAAATTGATTCTTGGGTTTTCAGTTTTCAGAAGATTTACCTTCACAACACGTTCTTTGTTACTTGGGTGAAGTATATTGTCTCGATCTGTCAAGAGCTCAAGAAAAAGAACTATCCGCCGAGTCACTGTGGAAGATTGGTCTGTCAGACGAATTCGAATCACTGGGAGCTACCGCGGATGACGACAGCTTCGTATGCTGTAGGAGGAAATGGGGTTTTGAATCTGGAAAAATTCGGTGGTCAGGTTTGCGGGTTGAGCGACGTGAGACGACACAGAGAGAGACAAAGGACGTTCAGTAGGTTTTCTCTTGTCACGTTTCTTTCTTTTTTTTTGTGGGGGAAAGGTGGAGGAAGTGGGTGGTGACGTTTGGCTTTTTATTTTTGTTGGTGATTGCTTATTTACTTCTGATCTTCTTAAAGATATAGGTAAAAATTAAAGAAACATAAAAATAAAAGACATTTGCATATTTTTTTTAAATTACACTGGACCATTATGAAGAATTAATTACTAATGATTAAAAAGACTTTTAATATTCGAATTGTTAAGAAGCATTTATTTTTTTTAGTATTTATGACAATTAAAAAGAAGAACTAAATCTTAAAAAAATATATCATGAATTATTTTTTTATTTATTTTTGAGTTTTTTATATTAATAAATTTTATCTATCCTAAAATTTAAGTAATGTTCACATTTTTTATTTTTTTTTCTATTGTTAATGAGCATAAAAATGACAAAAAATCACAAAAAGCTAAAAAAGATAAATAACTAAATAATTGATCAAAATTTTACGTGACATAAAAATCATTAACATACAAATTATGAAAATTAGATAAGAAAATAATTACGAATATATATTTTTTTATAAAATATTTGGTCTTTCTTCTTAAATATGATACATGTAAAAAAATTGATTATTATTAATAATTTTAGTATTAAAAGTCTTTTTAATAGGACTTAATTAATGATCTTGAGTTCAAGTAATAAAAAACTGATATTTTCTATTCTCAACTTCTCCTCTCTTTCTAATTAAATATTTTTCTTATATAATCTTGTAGTAGAATAAGATTAACACATTTTTATGAAAATTTAATCAACAAAAAGAAAATTAGAACCAACTAATATTCACCATAATTATAGTTTGAAAAAAAAGTAATACTTACTTTTTAATGATTCGAATGAAATCTATAGACAACAATGAAAAGTATTTTAGTTAAAAATTATTACTCAAATCACCAACAATGAGATCTTTCTTCACTTTTGAACAGATATTCTTGTGTTCATCTGAAACTTTTCTTAAAAACTCAAACGTGGATCAACCTTGAACCGATACCAAACGACTCTGTAAGAATATATAAATCATGCTAAACAACCATCAAGTAAATTACATGCGAGTCCTGCACAGGCAGAAGAGAACACTATCACAGGTGGTGCCTGAATTGCAGAGAGGTCTATGTCAGTAAAGCTAAATCATTTAATCAAGCATACCCTTCTATTCTTCCCTAATTTGAAACTCCAATGCATACTCGATAACAATTTTTACTTTGGGGGAAAGAAATGCTTACATAAGTTCATCAAGGTAGCTTAGAATCTCCTGAAAATCACTTATTTCCCCACTGGCAGCAAGAAGTGAATGCTTTCCAATAAGCCTCAAACATTCAATGCTCTTGTACCGCAGAATAGATCCATATGAGCCTATCATTGACATAAATCCAAAGTGAGAGCAATGAATACTTTGCAGACAATCAGAAGGAAATACTATATTGAAAAGCAAATATGTGCAGAATTTATTGTCAAAGCAGTTTTTAATTTCCTTAAGATTGTAAGTATTGAAGGCATTTTAGAATGGAGATATAGCCCAATTGAATAGTACAGTGAAAATTCAAGGGAAGAAGACCAAAATGTAGCACTAGAAAAGGCAAATTTAATCTCAATTGATCACATACCAGTGTAAATGAAGACACCCCTTTAATAACCAAATTTACCAAGATCATTCCCATCCTCTAGCAGTACGTGAACTATTCTGCAATCCAAATTGGGAGTGACCTATTTATCATGTATCAAATCATAATAAGAACTTAGAAGATATACTAACATAGCTTCAATTAATGTTAATGATGAATTCGTACAAACTAATAAGCATAAAATTGGGCCTGAAAACACATAATTAACTTACAAAAAAAAATATCAATCCAAAAGGTAAGAAACCAACAAATCAAGCCATCCAAATTCAAAGACAATGTCCTTTGGATTTTGGAATAGTTTGAACACAAATCTCAATAGACCACATACCAGTCTAAATGAAAACACACATTTAACTATCAAATTTATCAAGATTGAACTAGATAAAAACAAAATAAAAGCTATAAACTTTTATCAATCATGCAAAAGAGTTCAGCTAAAACTCCAAGAGAGCTGAAAAACAAAGTAAAAGCCAGTGTTAATGAAAATTCCCCTTTAAGTTTGAAATTTATCAAGATTGGCCCACATAAAAATAAAATAAAAGATACAAACTTTCATCAATCATGCAGAAGAGTTCAGCTGAAACTCTAACAGAGTTGAAAAACAAAGTAAAACTTACACCCAAAAAAAGATAAAATTAAGACCAACCCACACTAATTCAAAATCAACTGATCACTTTTTTTCTCATCGAATTATCCAGACATGTTAGAGCAATCATTCCAGAATAGCTAATCCCTAATATAATTAGGATAAACAATCTCACTTCGTAAACTCAATTATACTTCCTTATTATCGTGGTAAGTTGATAACAAATAACAAATTGCAGATTGAACAACGACAATTCATAATGATACCTAATTGCTCAAGCAAGATCTATACATAATAGGAAATGTTAACAACGCTTTTCACTTCCTCTACTAAGTAAATAGATATTTTTCTGGTTAAATTTGGAATTATACGAAGAGAGGGACTGACCAAGATCGCCAGCGCGCTTGGCAGAGCTGCAATCGGAGAAGCGAGAGGCGATGTCCTCAAACTTGGCTTTGCCAGAAAGGATGTCATCATGGAAGGCCTTTACTTGAAAGACGACGCTGTTTCTGGTGGTCTTTTTGATGATCTGGCATTCTGCATCGTTCCACGATGCCTTGCGTCTCGAACCTTGGTGCTTCACCAGTATGTCCGATGCCCTAACCTCACCTCCATCACCACCGTGCCGGTTGCTAGACGACGACATCTTCTTCGTCTTCTTCAAATGCTCCTATGCTTCTCCTTTTGCTCCGAAGAGATAATATGTTCTCAATCAGAATCATTCTAACACCATCGTGCGGTCCACATCTATTGATCTAATGGAACCAGTATGCTAGAATTTTTGAACTTTTCTTCACCAAAAGATGTCTACCTCTAGACTCTTAAAGTATTAAGATAGAAAATTAATAATGTTAAATACATATAAACTAATAAAAGCAACTAAGTATTTGTTTAGAAATGATTAAATCGATAAAAAAAAGTTTATTAAATAAATATTTTTTTATTTTTTAGTCTATTTAGTAAATTTCTAATGATAAAAGTAAAAGTACTAAAAAAATAGAAAATATATTTTCTGAGAAATTACAATTTATATTTTTAATTTTTTTAAAAAAATATTTTTCACATCATAAATAAATAACAGAGTACTTTTAACTTATTTGACTTAAAAATATCTTTTTACACAAGATATTTAAATATAAAACTATAATACGGTTGAAAAAAATTACATGTTTTTAATGATCTTGGGTTTCATTATTTAAATTATTCAATACATTTTAATAAGTTGTAAGGAAAAAAATATATACCAAACAAAGCACATGCCTATATATAATAACCATGCTTTATTCAAAAATACAGAGAAACATACTCACACATAGAAATTTAAATATATTAAAGAGAATAATAAGTTTCATAAACATCACAACTCTGGAAATGAGTTCATATTACATACCAAAATAGATCTATTGACAACATACTTTTCCAATTTTCCAACTACTTAACACAACTAAGCAAACTTCTGACAATTCTTTATAGACTTGGAATTATATTATAGATATCTATATATATATTGTAATGAAACTGATGATTAGCCACTACACTCATCCATCCTTTCAACAGCCTCGACAGTATTTTCACATTGTCCAAAGGCACGGCGAAGCTCTTTCCTAATAGTGAGAGGCTGATGATTCCTAAATATATTGGAACCTTGTGAGGACAAAATTCTTGCATGAAAATCATGGTTAACTGTATGCAAAGAACACAACAAAATATAAGAACAACGAATGCAGAAGCAAAAAAAAAAGAGATGAGAAAAAAATCAGATATCATCAAACTTTGAAGACTAATAAAACAAATATTAAACAATTAAGAAAAAAAACTTAAACGAAACATATGTATGCATATATGTATTATTGTTCACATAGTTTACTAAGAGATAAAGTATCAAAGTCTATTAGGTAAAGAAATACCCAACAATTCCAGTTTAGAGCAAAAATCGGTGAAACCTAATCCACTGGAGGACTTGAACTCGATGAACATTGAATGCTTGCATTGGACTGAAACTCAACTGGATTCTTAAATTCGAAAGGAAAATGAGGAACAAAGGGATCCAGATGAAATTTCTAAATGGAACAACAGAGGAATAACATTAGTAACTCTTAACACATGATACATGAAAAACACAAAACAATATAGCCAATTCAGGTTAACTTGATCAAAAATAAAGTGGACTAACTCAACATCAGATTTACATAATAATGTTATCACCTGCTGTTGATTATCATGGGTGGAGTCCTCCAAAAACTTCACAATATTAATATCATCACATATTGCACGAACAACATGAAGAGATGTATTCAATTCATATCCAACGGGTCTAGGATCCACTATGAAGACAATTTTCTTGTTCATCAACTGAGAAATCATGCTATTCTGAACAGTGTAATCATCCATTGACTAAGGAAAAAAAAAAGAAAAGGTACATTAGCAAAATTCACATACCTAAACCGTAAATACTAAACTGAAAAGAAGGACAATTAAATTAAATTAAAACCAAAATCATTACTTTGGAAAAATTTCTTTCATCTATCAAAAAGACTGAACAACTCTTTTTGAGTATTTGCATCACCTCATCATCTTCAAGTATGAAAATATTGCTGCCATTTGAATGAAAACAATAATTTTGATGCGATACCTAAATAATGTAAACAAAAGAAAATATACACTGAGAAACATGTGCAGAAGATGCAATAAAGCAAAAAAAAAAAACTGGTACCAACAACTCCGAGAGATAAAATAGATACCTTCTTATGGCATCAACACACTCAATTCTACACATATAACAATAAAATACATTCCCAACATGACAAACAGGTGCATTACACAAACAGCAGTAGTACCACCATTTCTGATGTTTCAGCACATCAATAATCTCACCAATGAAAAAACAGATCTGATCCTGTAGACAAACAGTAATCCGTATATTATCATACATGTTTTTATCATACTACACATGCTGAAACACAGTTGACATGTTTGAAAACATAAACATAAATACTAACATTTTTTGATGAGGAAGCATATATTTTATTACAAAAAATGTCAGCAAGCATCTCTTTAATGATATGTACTTGTATTGGAACACCAGAGATGACTTGGTTGTCATCATTTTCAAGCTGTCCATACCGAGAGAAGTCTTCAAATATTGGGCTACAGGCCAAATCAGAACTAACATCCTTAAAATTGAAAAGGAAAACATGAATTGTAAAACGCAACCAACTTTTTAAACTATGAGGCAAAATCATGTTGGCATGTAAAGGACATCACTTAAAACAATAGCCTAAGAATTAGAAACTGCGGATCAACAAAGTATATCTAAAAATGATTCCTCCACTTCATATTTAACATAAAAAAGAGTTCTCACCTTGATGAACTGATCAACCTGAAGTTTGTTGAAAAAATGTGCATCATTAATGATATTGATGACTTTAAAGGTACCGCAATAATCCGGAGTGTTAATCCTCTTTGCTTGAATTTTGAAAACAGTCTCTTTCCCAATGAGTTGATGAAAAAACTATGGACAGTATTGGTGCTCAATTTTCTGTCATAGATATTGAAAAGTGATCACTAATTAATGGACGAAATTGAGGAATAAGAAATAGTTATTGATAGAGTATACAGCAATAAAATTTAAGAGCATTAACCATACATCCATTTCATCTTCTAACAACAGAAACGCATCAGAACAGGTTCTCCCTAATAGCTTAGTGGCTGCACTATCTAACAAGACAAACATTCCACAAGAAGTCTCGTCTTCAACAAGTATCTTTATCCTGTAACTATAACCAGGAAAGTAAATATCAGACTAATCTATTTGTCAGCCTCAGAATAGGCTGATACATGAAGCTTACTTATATTATTGAATCGGAACAGTTGAAAGAAAATTTCTAAATCATAACCTGGATTTACCTGATCATAAAATGCTGGACCTCTCTGTTGCACAGCTGACAATGAAACACATTATCATCACCTACAATTGGATGACCACAAACACAAGAAAAGACCCACCACTCTGAATCTTCAACAATCTCTTTAATTTTTTCAACCACAAAGAATTGTCCATCCTATTAAGACAAAAAATTTATGAATTGAATGGACAAAGTATGTCTACAATATGCAAAAATCAATTAACATCAATACTTCTTACATAGCACTAAAAGATGTTAAAAAACTAATAGTACACACCTCATTGTTGCCCTTAAGATTAGCAATAGTCTGTATTAGCTTCCAATGAAAAGATTCATCATCAATTACAGATACTAAATCCTCAATCTCATTACTACGGAGTCTACTAAAATGGTGGCTTGCAATACGGTATCTATGAAAAAAGAAAATTAATATTAGCATAAAAGAATTTCAGGAAGACAGCTAGAGAGAGAGAGAGAGAGTGAGAAAGAGAGAGGGAGTGAGTGAGTGAGTGATATAGAGAGAGAGAGAGAGAGAGAGAGAGAGAGAGAGAAAGTGTGTGTGTGTGTGTGTGTGTGTGTGTGTGTGTGTGTGTGTGTGTGAGTGAGCGATAGAGAGAGATGCAGAAATTTTCAATTCAGAGAGACAAAATTTAAGGAGAATTGAATCCAACTAACTGATTCAGAAAATTCACAGTTTCCTACATATCAGGGTTGATTGAAACCCGAGAAATATTGATCATATTTTGGAGACTGACTTTATCTACAAATCACAGAAGACAATAAGAAGAAATTAATTCATAAAGAAACAATTCATTGGTAAACAAAAATTTATAAACAAATCAAACTGAGACATGTGTGCAACATGGACAACTTTTCACCTCTATTGACTTTGATCTTGAAAGATTGCAACATAAGAATGGGTGGTCTCTGATACTTTTTCAAATTATTGATGTCTATAAGAGCAAAATAGTCACCAACAAGATTGCAGGAGATTTTCTTCCTGGGTAATGATTATAATAAATGAGAGACAACAATATAATAATTCAACAGTAAAAAAAACATGAAAAATAGGCATAACATAATTTAAAAAAGGATGAAAAACAGAAAGGCAATGGATACCCATCAGCAAAAACTTCAAGGATGATAACTTTTAATATCTTGCTATTACACTCAACATCCGTTTTCCTTTTCAATCCGCACAGGACCCCAACAAAATCTGTTTAGTTAAATTATAGCAGAAAAGATTAAACCGTCTAATACAATACCACGAGACATTTCCTTGAGTTGTTATTAATCTCAATTTAAAACACCTTTATACCGGGTCAAATTTGAAAAAGCAAAACTTACCTATTAAGTACTCATAATCAGTGCGCTCTCGTCCATAGAAGTTAGACTTAAACCAGGATTAGGTATGACTTTACTTGAAGCTGCAACAACAGAGGTACTACACTTGAAAAGGATGCGGTACTGATGTCTTGTAACCCTGATCAATCCACCATTAGGTATCACTTTGAAGTCAGAAATAATGAATACGTCTCCTTCTTTAACTGATGAATAAAAGTTGTGATCAAATCATCCTCAACAGTTGCTTGGACCTTGTGGTGCTGAAAATTAAAAAAGAGAAAAAAATCATTTGAGCATTTCTAAATATCATACCATGACATATTACATAGTAAAACTTATCACATACACAATTTTAAAATACAGAATTTAGTTAACTAAAAAGTGAGTTCTTGATAGAACACACACACACACACACACATACTCACCTGCTAATCCATCAAGACCATATGTAAGAGTTTCTGCATATTTTCATCAACAATGCTAGCATCTTCCAAAATAGTCAAGATCTTAGCCTCAATACTCCAAGCTTCCTTTCATGGAGAGATTTTCTGAAGAGGATCAATAGTAAGACTTATCTTATCATTAAATAGTAAAGATGTAAGAATGTGGATGAAAAAAACAAAAAACAAAATTTTGACAAGAGAAAACTGTGTGGGATTTGAGTCTTATCTCAATGGAAGGGAATGCAAGGGAAAAAAGGCAAGTAAGGAACAAGTAATAGCTCTTGAAAAATCTCCACAATACTCCATCACCTCATCACTACTTATAGCAGAGAAATGAGCAAGTTTGTAAGGCAAAGCTTGTAGAATACATTTCTGTTGAACTCCTTGGCTAGATTGATTGATTGATTGACATATGACATTCAATGTGTCCATAGGTAATTAAATTAGATATACTCATACCTCTATATAATATAGGTATGTCATATCAACCTATCTATCAATCTATATACATCTATCTATCTATTTATAAAGAAACCATACCTATTGATTGATCCTATCTTTGACTATATAATAATACTATTCCAAATAAGTATGACTGGTGAAATAGAAGAGATGTCAACTTATTGGCAATCAGAAACATATATTACATTATTGAAATTGAAAATTGATAAATATGAACAGATAGCCAGCATTCAAGAGTTTGATGTTCACCTGTTTGCTTAAAAAGAAATCAAAGAAACACCATTCAATAAAAGGAAGTTAGATCTAGACATTAACAATAGTTAACCATAGTTAACTCAAAAACCAACAATTAGAAATCCATCTCTATTAATAACATCAAAATATTAATGAAATTAATCAACTCTTGAGTCCAATCATTAAATCAAGAAGACAACAATAAGAAACCAAGAAAATTAACTCAGATAAAGAACAACAAAAATATTTTATCCAATTGAATCAATTAAACCTAGAAAATAAAACCAAAGTAGCACTGAATTAGAGGATGTACAAAATTAACTAACAAATCCAAAGTACAACCATGAATAATTAACCAAACAAAAGCAACATCCCCTGTTAATAATTATCACAAAGAAAAAAAAATAGCAACGTAGCAATTAAAGCAAAATAAACCAATACTAAATATTCGACACTATGACACTGATCATACCCAATATCAAATCAAACTACACTAAGAAAAACCGATGATCACATCAAGCGCAAAAATAACACAACAAAAAACCCTCCACAAACTTAAAAATCAAACGAACAATAAATTTCACCGCGGCATGGTCATGGGGATAGTTGAAACGGCAGCGGGAACCATAGCCACAAAATCCAATCCTCAAATAGTAGATACAATCAGACTCATCAAACCTTTGGAAAACCCATCAGCAACAGAAGAAGCAACCTCAGCTTTGCAAAGGAGCAAGTTTGTTTCATTTTTGGAAAACCCATGATAAATGTTAGATTCTGTGGAAAACCCATTAATCAGTTTGGGGAATAATAACTCATGATAAATGTTAGATAATGTGCTTCAAGCCTTGTGACAAGTGTAAAAACCTGTTTTTGGGATCAATTAGAAGAGAGAGAAGCCCCCTGATTGATGAACAGCATCCATGGCGACTCTCTTTGAATTACACAACCAACAAACAAAATCGATGACCTCAAGAGAAGAGTTCCGAGCTCTGGGTACTTGGCTTTCTGAATCTGGAGAAGACGAGTGCGAGCGAGTGATCCTTGAAGTGACGAAAATGAAATCGAGTTTCAAAGTGAGAATGAAAAAGAGAGGAAGGAACCCGTAAATGAAGATAATTCAAAAACTGAGAAGATATATATTTTTTAATAACAATTAAATTTAACCTTAGCTTGAATACATTTAAAAATGGTAATGAAAACCATTTTATTAAGCAGCATCTATATTTTTTTCGCCGATTATCATTTTTTCTTTTTTTGGATAATGATTAATAATTAATTAATTATTGCACCAGTTCATTTGAAATTGGTAAAATAAACGCATATTTTTTTCTTGTAATTAAAAAGAAATTTCATTAAATACATAAATATCATAGTTATATCCACATTAGAATTCAAAAGACACTAACATTGTATTACAAATCAAACAACAATTTAAAGTAATATATGAACATATTAAACTAAAAAGCATGCAGATCCTCCACAGCCTCATGATCGCTTCCACATTGGCTGAAAGCATCTTCAACTTCAGAGCATAGAATCAACCAGAACATGAATCTGAACAAAATTGAAATCCTCTCAGTTATTGATATTTTTAAACACTAATAATTGAACAAATTATAAAAACTATACAGCAGACCTTATGCTCATTCATCTCAGCAGCAGCCTCAAAAATATTAATAACAGAGGCATCATCCCAGATTTGTTGAACAATATACACAGATCGATTCATCTCATAACCCACAGGCCTAGTATCAACCATGAATATAACGTTTTTGTGCAAAAGACTTGAAATGAGTTTCAATGGAACAACTTTGCAATAAGATCCCTAAAAAAAGAAAAAAAAACAAAATACTTAACAAATAGCATAATAATAATTTATGTTTTTCATAGGAATGTCAAAAGAAACAAACTAACTATATCTATATCTATATCTATATCTATATCTATATACCAATTAAAACCACAATTGAATGACAACCTGATTCAACTTTGGATGATTATCTAAAAAGCTCGAGCATCTTGTCTTTATTATTTGGACGACTTCACAATCTTTAAGAACAAATATATTATTGCCATTTGCATGAGACACTACAACCTTTAAGCAGAATCTTGAAAACCATGAGAAAACAAAAAAAATTTGAGTTAACATTGAAATAATAATTAGTTACCAAAACAGAATAAAATTAAAGAACAAAACACCTTGGGACAGCATCAATGCATTGAAGCTGATATAGATCACATGATAAAATATTTTTATTAGTTGACACAAGAGAACCACATAAACAAGTTGAGAACCACCACTTATGATTCTTCAAAACAGATGATATAGTTCACAGAATAAAAACGAAACCACCCTGCCAGCAAAGAAAAAAATGATTACAGCATTTCAAATTTCAAATAATTTACAAAAATATCATTTACTAACTTTTCAGGGTATGATATAACAAGAATAACAAAAACGAATGATCTAAGAGATTTTATTGCAAATGAGGAAAAAATATACGTTCTCAGCATCAGAATAGCAGCAATTGGGTGAAATAAGATCAGTAATAATATCTTCAATAGTTTCTGATTGAATAGAATTATCACACACTACTTGAGTCTTGTAATCTTTGCCAGTTGCATACTGCAAGTAGGTGTCATAGATTGGTGGAAAAATGGGACCGTGAAGCCTTGCCTGGGATAATTTGGTTAGAATAAGTATCAAATGCATTGATTGTGAAAAAAAATGCATGAACATGTTGTAACATAGGGTGAGGAATCATACATTGATATAATCATCGGTTGCAACTATTTCCAGATTATGACTAAAGACATTTACAATTTTAAAGCACCCGAAGTAATCTGGATCAACTGCATAATAAATTTCAACCTTGAAAACTTTCTCCTCTCCAACAATATCATCAAACATTTGTGGAGAATATGACCGACAGACCTTGGGAGTTTAATATAAAAGAATCAATAAACTTGAACACGAAAAAAAT
Organism: Arachis duranensis; assembly: GCF_000817695.3. Taxonomy (NCBI): domain Eukaryota; kingdom Viridiplantae; phylum Streptophyta; class Magnoliopsida; order Fabales; family Fabaceae; genus Arachis; species Arachis duranensis. Next base: position 98,219,440 of record NC_029777.3, on the reverse strand, counting down.
AATAAAGATTAAATGAGGTTCGCTATGAAAGAGTTCATACTGCAAGCACACTATGATCAACAGGAAATTCTTCTTCTATCCTGAGAAATGCTTCAGAATAGGTTTTTCCAAATAGTTTTGTTGCCGCATTATCAAGCAGAACAAACAAAATAACACACCCACCATGGTGAATCTTTACCCAAATCCCATATCTAACACAATTAACAACCAAGAATGATAACTAAAACCAAGAAATCTGCTTAACAACACATAGAGTGATGCATAACAAAGAACTAACAAAAAATTCAAAAGATTGATAATTAATCTATTCCATAATAGAGTTACATATGAACCTCACTTGACCATAATATGTTCAACACATGAACCACAAGCATCACAAAAGTAGAGATCCTCATGCTCAACAACAGCATGACCACACACACATGAGTAGTACCACCAATCTGGTTCATCCATAACTTCCTTAATTGTCCCAATAACAAAGTAATGAGAATCCTGTAAAATTTTAAAAACAATGATATACTATAGAATAATGATTAACAAACCAGATTATGAAACCCGACACACATGTTTAAGAAATTCAAGTTTAAGTATTAAATGGAGAGTTTGCAAATCTAAAATAGTACCCCATTATCTGCATGAAGATCTTGAATATTACTGATCTCTTTGGGATTGAAATAATCACCATTAACTTTAGAAACTAAGTATCCAAGGTCATTGGTCACAAGTCTTGAGAATCCATAACTGGCTACACTAAATCTACATACAACATATAATAACTAATCTTCATAACACAAAATATATACATGAATACCAACAAAATAAGCATAGTAGGTTGTAGCTTTTCAATATTTTTATCACAACTAACCTGCTTAGGAACTCAACAGACTCAGGAATGTCGGGATTAATGAATAACCTAGAGACATTTATCACATTCTGTAGGATTACCCCCTGCATGCAAGAATCATATTCTATTAGCATCAAATCATATTTAAATTAAAAGGTCAAAAAGCAGAAAAGTAAATATTAGAGTAAAAATTTGTTGAATATGCCTGAAACTAACCTTCAATGGCTTTGATTTTAAAAGACTCGAGGACAATCAGCGAGATCTTGTATATTTTTGTAAGTTATCATATTCTAACAGATCACAAGCATTTCTAAACACATTGCATTGTACCTTTTTGCTGAACAGATAAGTTTCAAAAGATCAAAAGGATCTAACTATATATTTATTGTTATAAAAATAAAGGCTGGAACAAAAAAAAATAGAATTAATAGAAGATAACTACTGATATGGGAGAAAGTGAGAGAGATATTACCCATCAGTAAAAACTTCTAGCACAACTGCTTTGATCACCTTCCCATATGATGCTACATCTTTCTTTTCGAACACCAGTAATGATCCCAACAAAGTCTAATAATTAGATTGAAACATATACAAATTTGAATCAGAAACCACACTTTTTAAAACATAATACTATGATTCTAAAAGGGCAAAGCAAGAAAGTTGTACAAACCAATGAGAAAATTGCTATCCTTTGTCATTTGATCAATTTCATCTATTGATTTAAAACACAAACCCAAATGAGGTATCCTTGGAGATACCACAGAAACAACAAAGGTCTTGTATTGGAACAAAAGTCTAAACTGATGTTTCATCACTCTGTTCAAACCAGTGTTTAGTACAACTGTAAAATGGGTCATCAAGTACACATTCCCTTCATTTAGAGACACGGCAAAATTTGATATAAGCTGATCTCTAATCGTTGCTTGGATCTTGTGTAACTGCAGTTGAAAAAAATACTTCATATTTTGAATTTATTAACTTATTTAGGTATCCAAACACCATAAAGACACTTGATTAAAAAAATAAAACAACAAAAACATATCACTTTGTAACAAAAAAATCCCTTATGCATATTTTTTTAAAAAAAAAGAAAAGTTGCAACAACTTAAGGAAATGCTAACATAAAACAAAATTGACCTTCTCATCCATTAAGACCATATGCAACAGATTTTGAGAAAGATCTAAAGTAGGATTCTTGTGGTACCACAACTTCACAACTTTAACATTCACTTTCCATGATTCTCTCAATGGAGTGATTTTTTCCACCAGATTAACACGGTTATTCATTCCCAACATATATAGGATAAGAACACCAAAAGGAGAAAATATACAGAGAAAAATTCAGAACTAAGATGAGAAGATAAACAGATGAGTTGGAGTTATAAACTCCCAAAGTTAACAAACACTAAAGCTTAGAATATAAGCTTCACATATGGGACAGAGATAGACTAATAGGCATATATAGATTGATATGACTACACACATCATTTAGGAAGATATCACAAGTAACCAAATACTCATGGGAAAAGAGCAAAAACATTATGGGAAGAGGCCTGTTACAAATTACCAAATACCTACCACATATATTTGATTTGACAATTCACAATAAAGCAAAAATAGAATTTCATCAGTCAACTATACCTAACACTACAGTTAACTTCAGTCCAATAGCAGAAAGAAAATTATATAATTTATAATGAGCAAACCCCCCAAGAAAAAAATTATTTCACAGAAACACCAAGAGCACAAACATAGGAGAGAACCATTGATTTTGAAAAACAAGTAACAATCACCATGATTAAATCAGAAACTAAACAACTCAAAATTAAACGATGGATCCAAAAAACAATAACAATTAACACAAAAAAAATTGAAACTGGAGAAGGAATCGAGAAAGAGATTGAAAAGGAGGAGAATGGAACCATAGCCCACATATACCTCTTGAACCGCGTTGGCAACGTCTGCTATCCAAAACGAAGAAATCGAGATGGAGAATGAGGTATGATCGACAGAGAGAGACAGAGGAAACTTGGGGAGAAGGAACATACGCAACGAAGAGAACAACACCCTCATGCTGGGATCGAATGGAATCGCAGAGATACCTATACCTTCTCTGCATGTGGCCAAAACCGAGGAGAGAAGACGAAACCTCAGTCAATAGAGGGGGTAACGGACATGGTGCGACAGATGGAGATTGGGTTAGGGATGAAGAAGATGGGGTGAGGTCGAAACGTCTTTTAGGGATCCTAATGAAATGAAAGCGATGAATTTGGTAAAACAAAATTAGAATAACTCACATTATCTGACTTTAATTATGTTTATGGTTGAATTGAGATGATTATATTAATAAAAACAAAATCCTGCAACCAAGTGTTTTTAGACTCATAGTAAAAAAAATATCAATAATTTTAGATATTTAATTTTTTAATTTTTTGCAAATTCAATGTATTAAAAAAAACAATTTGAATTTATTTTTTTAAGAAATAAAAATCTGGTTCATCTGTTAAAAAAGATACGTTTTAACTAAAAAAAATCATTGAGATCTGGATAAATTAACCAAATTATGTAAAGAGGTGCCAAGAAAAAATTGATATATGATATTATAAAAATGTTGCTACTAATAATATATTTATTACTTAAATATATATGTTAGAAATAACAAAAATAAAATAAAATTGCATGGATAGAGTCTAATTTAGATTAAAATTAAATTTTTTTATGACAGATTAAAATCAAATTTGCACTATTATTATTTGACTATTCTTTGTATAAAAAGATAAATAATTATTTTTTATTAATAAAATCATGATATTTTATTTTTATTGATATATTAACAATATAGTTTCTTTTAATTTATTTGAAAAAAATATCAAATTTAAAAAAGTAAATAATCAAGTTTTTTAATAAATTTTAATATGTTCAAAACCACATAATCAAGTAACTTTTTGATATGGGATAAAATAACTGGATTTAAAAAATGGCTTTTTAAACAAAAAAAGGAATTAAAATAAAATATAAAAATATGAAGCATCAATTTTATTCACTAAAAAAGAATATCATCTGACTTTTTTTTTCTAATAAAAGATATAATTTACATTAAAATAATCAAAATTTTTTTGACAAATTAAAATCAAATTTGCATTGATATCATTTGACTTTTTTTTCTAATAAAAGATAAATAATTGTTTTCTATTAATAAAATGGTCATATCTTATTTTTATTAATATATTAACGATATATTTTCTTTATGTTTTTTTGGAAAAAAATATATCAGATTAAAAAAAGTAAATAACTAAGTTTTTAATAAAATTGAATATTTTCAAAACCACATAGTCAAGTAACTTTTCAGACCAAATAACTGTATTTGAAAAATGGCTTTTTAAACCAAAAAAAAAGAATCAAAATAAAATATGAAAATATAAATCATCAAATTTATCCACTAAAAAAGAGGGTATCTTTTAAATGAGCACAACAATTATATGCTTATAGAATATCCCATATTTATATAAATCATTTGATTATATTATATAGAAATCAAAGGTTAATATAAAAGAAGAACATTGTACACTCTAATAAATGCATAACATTTTAGTGCATAATTAAGTACTTTAAATGTCAATACTCTAATACAAAATATTTCTTGATACAAAGAATTTGTATCAAATTTAAGAGTGAAATAATATTAAACTCGTGCAAAATTATTTTGCACTAAAATAAAATATTTAAAATATCAGACATTAAATTAGAATTTGGCCTAAATATTAAAACCAAAATAATAATAAAAAATAGAAGACAGAAGGTAGCAAAAAAAATTGATACATAAAATCTGGATGATCATGTTAAAATAATTATGATTGATGATATTTTTTTAATAGGTAATTATGAAATTATTTTTGAATAAATTTTTACGTGTTCAACTATTAAAAATTAAATGAATTTGGTTTATTATAATAACTAATGTAATTATTTTTTAATAATGTAAAATAATTTAATTATTTTCAAGGAATATAAAATAATTTAATTTCTTACATTATGTTATTAAGAATAGTATAGTATAATAATTAATTTTAATAAATGAAAAATATTTTGATATGTATTGATATGTTTTATATTTATTTTAAAGTAAAAGATTATACTTGCCATTCTTAAAGTACCATGTATTAAAATATATTTATGTATATATATATGAATATATTCTACATTTATAAAGCGTATGAATACTCTTCTTTCATAACATCTTTAATATTCATTTAATAGAATCTAATCGTCCATAAAAAATCGTGCATCTAGTGTATACAAAATGGTTGAGACTATTTTAGATATACCATAAAGAAGATGTCCCTCTCCAAAGAAAACGTACACCAAAACAAAAGTATAAATAACACAGATAAGATTAGAAAATATAACAAAAAACTACATTATATCTTATCAAAAACTTCCTTAAATACAACATTTTCAGTCCTGGTAGGATCAACTAATCCTTCATCACAAAGTAAAATCTTCAAACAATTTCTATTCCTAACTCGGGAAAGAGCTACATAAAGTTGACCGTGACAAAACACAGGACGACGCAAGAAAAAACTGACTGTTGATAATGTCTGACCCTGGCTTTTGTTGATTGTCATCGCAAACGACAGAAAAACTGGAAATTGACAGCGTTGGAATTTAAACGGTATAACCGTATCACTGGGAATCAAATTCATTCTGGTGATAAAAACTTGATCCCCAACATTACTACCAGAAACAATATCCGCACCGATCACATTTGTCCCTAGATCTCGCACAACAAGTCGAGTCCCATTACACAAACCCCCAGCTGGGTCAACATTCCTCAACAAAATAATAGGCACGCCTATTTTCAACTTCAATGAATGATTAGGTAGACCAGAACACCTAATCTGATTCAAGAATTCAACATTTATCCAATCAACTTCAACATCAGAATAGGCATCACTACCACATATCGAATCAACACTGAGATAATTTTTCTCCTCACCGGGCAACAAGTCAACTATATAATTGTTTATCTCTTCAACATTCTCGACAGTCGGAGCCAGTATTTTCCTATCCTGGAAAAAGCTTGGATCATGAAAATTTTGAACCAAATTCGGATAGATTGTATTTAGAATATCTTCCACTGAATTTTCCAAAACAATAATGATTTAGATCAGAAGGAATATCAACAAGAAGTTTGTCATTGACCAGAGTTCCACATAGACCTTCACCGATATGAAGTATCCAATCTAAAAACGACCTTAACACCTAAGCAGTTGATTGTTCCAATCCACTTGCTAACCTCATATTTTTGGTCAATCGCAAAACTTCACAGTATTTCCAAAGGACAGAAGAATTTATGGACGCTATCACAATCTCAGCACAAGAACCTTTTGGAATAATTGGCAAGACCTGCCTGAAATCACCACCAAGAACGACTACCTTCCCACCAAAAGGTAAATCTTTATTTCTATCAGAGACCGAAACCATTATATCCCACAACGTCCTATCGAGCGCTTCAAATGCTAATTTGTTAGTCATCGGTGCCTCATCCCAAATAATCTAATCGGCCAATCAGACTACCTCAGCTTTTGAACTATCCTTCTTAATCCGACAAACAGTGTCTTCAGTCAGCTCAACAGGAATATAGAACATAGAATGCGCCGTCTTACCACTAGGTAACAACAGAGAAGCAATACCACTAGAAGCAACATTTATAACAATATTTTTCTCAGATCGCAATTTAGCTGACAAAACTCTGTATAAAAAAGTTTTTCCAGTGCCACCAAACCCATACACAAAAAAGAATCCGTGCCTCTTATTCGAAACACAATCAATAATTTTATCGTAGACCACCCTCTGTTCTTCATTTAACTTGGAGACATTTGCATCGTGCTCATGAGTCAAAGAAACAGTATCATACTACAACTCACGCAACAGCATCAAATTGCTAAATTGAGATACTAAAGATTTATTAGGAACTGGCATGCCAGCATAATTTCTCAATGATTTTCCATTACTCTGCAATAGTTTCTCAATCTCCAACAAACAAAATGCATGCAACTCGTCCTGACTCATCGTTAGATCTACGTTTAACGATAATTAATAAAATATTATCACCATAATATCATTTCTGTACTGTGCGCGTGCGTGTGTGCCTGCCTGTCATATAATAAACTCATGATGAACAAAATTCTTACCGAGATATTGCAGCTCATGTCTTCTGCGATAAAGAATATCATCAGACAAATAAGCCCAAGTTTGTTTCCAAATTGACAGAGGTCTTCCCATCGAACCAGATAGCAACAACATCACAAAAGCCTCCTTAGCTATGCAGCTGACACTAACTCGGCGACTTCCTTAATAGCAGAAACATACTCCTTATCATCTATCAAGAATCTCATGGTGGAACATGCCTCTTGAAATGTATCATAAGTAACACCATTCACGGTTCTTATACTTTAAAAACTGGTACAACCTCTCTGCACATTCAAAAGCATCCGTATGTAGAAAAGTTCACCAGATGAGGGATGAGCGAAACTCTATCTTCCAATTGAGAATCCCCTCTGTCTTGGCTTCCACTCCTTGCTATTCGAACAATAGACAAATTTTCCTGGATATTCAACATATGTTAAAGACCGCCCCTCCGGGAACCACATGTTGGCCATCATCCAACCCGTAAACATCGTCAGCAAATCTTTGTTGCGCAAATAAACATGAGTAGTGATATCAGCATCATCGAATACAACATGTTGCTAGTTCGGCAAGTGAAAAGTCAACCTCTGTACCGCCGGCCATCTATGATGAATATCATAAGCAAAAATTCTCCACATGGATTCAAACGGTGATAAATAACGACAATAGTAATACTGTTTGATCTCATCAACCACTTGAGAAGATTCACCAACATCATATGTTTCTCCAACAGTTGTAGTCACCCGATCCGGACCCTTATTGACATACTTAAAAAGATACTTAATCACGTTTGACTTGTTACAGAACTTAAGATTTATGTGAGCTTGATATTTCATTAACAGCAGTGGATTATAGCGCACAACAAATCTGTTATCAATATTAACATCGTTGATCTTCACTGTGGCACACGTATTATGACGTCTATATATTGGATAGCCATCCTCATCAAAGCTCGTTTGCTCAACGAATCTTTTTGGATAAAATTTTGAGCACTTACCATCTTTCATGCAAGGAGAACTCGGTCTAAGTCGACCGCATGGACCATGGATCATGTACTTGGTGACGACATTATAAAGAGACGAAAATTTCTGGGGATTGGGTAGCTCAACACAGATGAATTCATCAACAATTTCAACACTTTGTAAGTTGTTTCCACGTTAAGCCAAAGTAACATGTGTGCATGCGGTAGACCTCTTTTTTGGAACTCAATAGTATACATACATAAAAAATACAAAACATCCTAAAGAAGCCAAACAACTACATGTCCGAAGACAACATACAGAGATTGAGATGCTAAGTGAGAAAAGAACATACCTGCATTAAGTGGACCAAAAAAACACACCTTCATTGAGATCGCTAAGGAGACACTTCAACTTGGCGTGAAAGACACGACAAGAGATATCAGGATGATCAGCGATGGGAATTCGCTCTCGCTCTGTGAATCGCCGAAATTCAGGCCAATTTGGATTACACATAATAGTAAGGAATAAATATGGATAGCCAAAATGTTTACAAATTGCCATGGCATCCTAACAACGATTAAACATATAACGTCTACCGCCAGTGAAGGACGAAGGCAAAATGATTCATGTCCCAATTGAAGAAGTTTCGTCATCACCACGACGCATAGCCTCCTTTATTCCTTGAAGGACTTCTCCTCTAATTATACTTTGCTTCATTATAATCTCATGCAACCTTTGGGACTCAATCATGGTGAAACAATCAACAACAAATTGCTGAAATAACTGTCTACACTTGTGAATAATTCCATCTTCGTGTTCCTTAATCTGGAGACGAAAACATATGAATTTCCTGAGGAAAACCCTTGTTCTCCTTCCAGGAACATATCCAGGCTGTTCACCTCGATAACCAATGTTCAGCTGGTAACCATCCTCGCCATATGGAAACAACAAAGGATATTGTAAGGGCAAATACAGAGCATGAGTTTCATAAATACGTTGCAACTGACCACCAGTAGATCGAACAATAATGTCACGGCCATGATTTGACGAATCAAAATCTCCAACAATCAAAGCAGCAACTTCATCGCAAGAGGGAGCATTGTAAATTCTTCGATCAACCTTCTTTTGCGAATACAGCTTCAAAGAGAAAATCTCAGATGGATGACACTGATAGAATTCTCTGACTCTTCGAAATGACTGTGCTATGACATTATGAGTATCGATCATTTGCAACAACTTAGCTATCAATTCTTTATCTATCTCAGATGTTTGCCTAAAACAAATATACATTAACAACAAAAATATATTTAAAAACCACACAGAATACAATTGTCATATATTTTGATATATCATTATTAGCAAAAAAAGACCAATAAGACTTTATAACGAGAACAAAATACAGTATAACTATCATATCACAGCTATAAACATGTTTTCCAATACAAATAACACTAAAACATCAGGAAAATACAATAAAAAAACTAAGCACCAAAATTTCAAACACACATACCCAAAGATTCGCTGCCTATGCATTATCTCATGCTGAGTGTCGTATATATATAACTGGGCAAATTTAGGCTTCTGACCAGCATCTGGGAGCAAACTTCCAATCCAATGATAATTTTAACCACTTATTATAAACTGCGGTGGACCCCTCCCATTATTCACTGAATCCAATACCTTACCGCCAAGAGACGTGAAGGCAAACATACTATTATAAGATCGAATATTTTTTTGGAAGTACAAACTCTTGCTATCATGTCCGTTAATCAAATTATATAACAGATCTGGGGGCTTTCGGAGATAAGGTAACTGAATTTTTTCTTTTGAGCAACAAACAGTAAAAACAGGACGATTAACTGTAGAGTCTCTTTCAACACGTTCTAATAACCAGAAACACGCGCTACAAAGTGAACATTCATAGTTAGGATCACCAACATCAAGGCAACCTGGCAAAGATAAGGTCGAAAAAAATATGCACAACAACAAAAGAATTTCATCTCAATTATGTGGCACGAAATATATTCAACATAAAATGAATAAACCATTAGCATACAGATATAATATAGACTAAATACTTAACTCCTTTAAATTTTGTCAAAAAAATGTATGACAAAACACTACTTCTATTTTACACTGACTGAATAATATCTCATCACAGAAGCACAATGAAATCTTTTAGCACTAAGCAAATAAGAATAATATTTTACTATTCTTGAATAATAAATAATTTAAGAAAGAGAACGTATCTTGTATCTCACTTTGCAATAACAGAGCATGATCAATAACAGAACCAACTTGATTGAATAAATTTATCGAAGGATCATATATTTCTGATTGGTCTATATCATCCATTTTTATTTAAAATAACACAAACTTATGTAAATATATATTCGACAACAAAATATAAAAAAGATTAATGATGAAATAAGAAATCAATTAATTATCTAATAATCAACATCCAAATTAAACATTAAAAATGTAATAAACTATGAAAACAAATGAAGATTAAACATTAATTTATCAAATAACTAAATATAAATAAAGCTAAATGCACATTCAAGAACAGTTTGATTTTTGCTAACATTAAAATAAACTTTGTTTCATTATTTTAATCACTCATACTAACTATAAAGGTTCAAATTAAATAATCTAAATTACTATTAGAATTATCTTGTATTTTTTTGAGACTTTAATGACTCAATTGGTCAATAGAATGTTATAAAATTTTGAACCAAGTGCCTATATTTTTTTTTACTTTAATTGAGTCATTCCACAATTTTTTTCTGAATTGGCTGCCAAGAATTTCCTTTTCTTTTAATTGAATCCATGCACCATATTCTTTGTTATAAACATCTCCTTATACAATTGACCGAATCACTATCAAGAGAGGCATAATTGAAAAAACTAAAGAAAAAAAATTGACGAACAGAACTAAAAGAAAAAATATTTATATGGAACTAATAGAAGATTTCCAAAAATTAGAGGAATCCACAGAATAGTTAAATTTTTTTTAAGATACAACTATTGATTATGGCATAAAATTAAGAAAGTTTCAACAAATACCCCTTGTCTATTATTTAGCTAGAAAAGTTAATTAATTAACTAATTACATGAATCCAATTATATAACCAAAAACCCTTCATATTGTCCAAAACGAGAATAAACACTAATTAAACAATTTAATAACCTCTATTACTTGTGTATGTTTGAAACAACTATATAAATTAAACCTATCTACTGATCTAAATGATTTCATAAAGAATTTTATAATGGCATTAATTATTTCAACAAGATAAGACAACTGGTCAGGCTTATGCTAGCTAATCTAATTACCTTCAGTAGCTGTGCGCTTTGAATCAATTATTAACTATTTTAATGACTTTCGGCCATGTAAACAACAACAAAAAAACAATTTCGCGATTATGTTAGCTAATTTAATGCACAGCTTTAAAACAAAGACTTATATAGTAACTTTCCAAACACAAAATAACTTATTTAAAAGTTGTTATTAATAAAAGTTCTTATATTTTAAACCCTTTTTTAAAAGAACTTATTTATGAAGTTTAGCCAGACTGGCTCTAATAGTTAAAATAAACCTTTTAGGTGTAAAAGTGTAGAAAAACAATAATAAACAGTAAACCAATCTGTTATTAGATATAAATCAAAAGAACTTAAAATATAATTTAACAAAAATAAAATTGGACAAGGATAAAATACTTAAAGATAATATTATACCTGACAAAACAAGATTTGAACTCTGATTAACATTCTGGGACACCTCAACTAAATTTTCTAAAAAATAAAAGTAAACAGAAACATTGGAATAATATAAAAAAATATATAAATTAATAAGAACACAAAGATTAACTACAAAAATATAAGTAGAGCAATAAAAATTACCCAAATAATCATTCAAAGAGAGAGCAGGCATCGAGGAATCGAGGACCTCTAAAACATTACAAAACAAAAATAAATTACAATGACTCCCATAGATATCAAATCACTGAAAGTTGGAGCAAAAAACATTAAAAGTATCACGAAGGTCAATTCAGTACTAACCTTTTGCATTTCGATGGTGACTTTGTGTTCGCTTTCTTTTCAAAGAATTTCGTCTATATTCTCTAGCACGAACAGAATTATGAGACATCTTTGTTACTCGTACTAAATAAAACAAGAGGTTGAAACATAAATCGCAAGAACTACCCCTAATTCATTCCCAAAAACACATCACATTGTTAAGTTCCTATAAGTAACAGGTAAAAAAAGGTAGGGGGCAGGGGTGGCTGGGAAGAGAACTTGTGAAACACACAAAAAAAAAACTTATATAACAATGCACACCTTTGATAACGCAGAAAATGAAAAAATAAAGTATTATAATCAACACCAATAACTAATTGATATGAAAAGATAAAGTTGTACAACAATAAACAAATAAAAATAAGAACCGCTGCATTTCATTAAAATATTGATAACGATCTATACAATTACATATGGCCATCTCTCCTATGATAAGGAGGATTCCAACATCTGACTACATATCCTAGTATGTAACCTAAACAGGCTACAACATTGAAAATGTGTCCAATCCCTAGCAAAGTCACTATTACAAAAGAAGGAGTTGATAATAGACCTAGTTGGAAAATGACCCGAGCCAACACAAAAGGAAAACTCCTATATCTAACAATCCTATTTGTTGGACATAATCCAAAAAAGTCAAATCAAAATACCATCCAGCCAGCATGATTACATTTCGATGTATTTGGAATCACAAGCCTTCCTAAACACTTATAGATTTACTATATAAAATACCTACACTAGACACAGCAGCTCAATTCCACACCTTAAATCAAACTCCATTAACCTTGGCAACCTTGAACCCACGCCCATCTGCATCAGCAACTGCCTCTTCAAATTAGGGAGGTGCATCAAAAACGTGGGACAACACCTCCTATGACAAAGAAATTAACAAAAGCTATGAAAGTAACTCAAGAATGCAAAATCCATTTAGAAACAGCACACATAGGAAGGAGAAAAAAATTATATAACATCACTTGAGTTTCTTTTTCTGGTGAGCTAAGCAATATATCCAGTTCAACAGAAAGATAATCACTAACAGTATTATTGTTGGGTGTTTTCTCATCTTTTCCATCTTCACCATTAATTAAGGCAGCAAACTCAGTCCCTCCAGAAACAGTAGGCTATTTTTCAGCCAAAAAATCTATAAGAACTGGGGATTTAGATAAAATCCCAGAAGACTCACCAGCAACTTTCTCACTTTTTATAAAAGTATTGGATGACTCCTTCTTAATACCAATATCTCCTTCTCCACAGGAACAGATTTGTGAAAATCAGGCTCCTATTCATATGCCATAAGAGTTTAAAAATACATAAGACTAGAAGAAAAATTCACCACAGCACAATAAAAAAGAACAAAACATGAATTTATACAATCTAAAAATAATTATATGTATATGTAACCTTTTTTGGAGTAGACTCGTCATCGACATCATAATCAGGAAGTTCAAACATGGAAATAATGGTGGGATCATCATATATTCTCCTAACTCGAAAAGTGCCATAAAATATTTCATGTGGGACACCTTTGGTATCAATTTTCAGCAGTAACTTCTTTCCAATGAGCTCTTGGAATATGGGAGGATAAGTATCCCCACATACAAGCTATTTTAAAAGTAATACATAAGAAATACAGATTTTAAATAACACATATCACATCCTATAAAGTGAACAACACACAAAAGAAAAGTAAGAGCATACAAGTGCATCTCTTTGAACCTCAGTAAACAAGTCAGCACATGATTTCTTAAGCAAATAAGATGCCTCACGATCAAAGAGAAGGAAAATACCCTCCCCACTATGATCTTCAACTGTTATTTTAATTTTAAATCTGTAGAGAGAAAAAAAGGAACACAACGATTTGGAATAAATAATACCAAGAAACATTATTTTTATAAACAATCCACATGACAAAATGAAAAGACATTTTGAACAAAATTTCTTACCTTGGAGTCACATTAGTTATGTACTTCAAACAAAAATCACAGTAATATGCACCATTTTGAGGATAGATACCCTTTCCACACACACAAGCAGAATACCACCAACCTCCATCATCAACAATACCTTGGATTGTACCAAAAATGATAAAAAGAACCCTCCTGTGCAATGGCATTCCAAAATTTGTTAACAATATAAATGAAAAAAAACAGATCTGGAAATTGTTCTTTAATTTTCTTTTTTAGTTCATTTGTGTATAAAATAAACATAAACACAACTAACTCAAAAGAAGACAACCTCATTGTTATCTTGAAACTCTTCAATAGTGCATTTTCTAGTTAAATGCATGAAATCATCTTCCAAGGAGACAACTTTACCATCATTTGCAATAAAGAGTGGCTGGTACCATTGACACCTTGCTCAACCATACTAAAAAACAAAATTATGTAAACACTTGTACTTGTTACTCTAGATTGGTTCTAAATAAAGAATACAATAAAAATCAACAAAATAAACCATGCTTACCTCTGCATGAATTTAACAACTTCAGGAAGATCAGGATTAAATAACATTTGAGTGGCATACATCACATTTTGAAGGCCTACTTGACCTATACAGCAACGCAGAAAGAGTCTAGCAAACTTTATTGGAGACAACACCTAGAGTAGCAATGAGATGTACAGAAAATAAACAATATACCCCTAAAGAACTTGACTTTTGCAAGTTGAATGACTACAACAGGCTGCTCCACATAGCCAGAGGCAAGAAAATGATTTACTTGATTAATATAGTCCCCAAATAATGCACATCGCACTGTAAGACTGAAACTCAAAACATAACAAAGAATGAAACAGAAAATAAGGAAAAAAGATGATTAAAACATAAAGAGAAACCAGGAGAAATGACTCAATCAACATACTCTTTTGAAGTTAATTCCAGCACAATCATTTTCACAATTTTCTCCTTTTTTTTCATATTCTTTCTCTTCTTTCACTGAAGTTAAAAGACCAATGACATCTATTCCAAATAAACACAACCTATTAAATATTCAAAGCATTTGTTAAAAAAACTTGAATAACAGCAGACCAAGAAGATAGACATACCAACTAAAAAATCATAATCTTGGGTCATGTTCAGCAGCTCAGAAAAAGGTAACATGTTAAAACAAGTCTTAGGGATAACATCTTCATCAATAGCTACAACAGTGGTTCGGTGAAGAAAAACCAATTTGAATTCATGAGAAGTTTCTCTATAACTATCATGATTTGACACAACAGTAAAGTATGCCATTTTATAAACTTGACCTTCAACTATATGATCCCTAAACCTATTAAGGACTGGTTTCTTAACTGTAGCTTTAATTTGTCCACACTGAAAATCCAACAAAAGAAAAAAATCAGATTAGTGAAACACATAATTTAAACTTGAAAACTTAAAAAAACAACAGCTAAAACCATATTTAAAAGAAAAGCCAATAAGGGCTAACATGCTCATCAAGGAGAATCATCTCCATTGAGTTAGGAGCCTCATGGTTAGCAAAAGAGGGTACAACCCAAAGTCTTAGAACCCTAACTTTCGGCCTCCAAGCCTCTCTAGGAGGATGCATCTTGGAAATCATATCAAATGGAGGAGGCATTGCAGAGGAAAGAAAGGAGATAAACAGAGTTGATGAAATAGATAAAATATAAACAAAAAATTCTGAAATAGACAGAATTTAGGAGGAAATAGAACACAGCAAAATGTTTGTGCATTGAATGTGGTTCACCAACCATCCTTTTATAGAAAAAATCCAGCACACAAGGCTCACCTTTTTTAATTCAAATTGAGGATGGAAATAGAGGGAAAACAAAATTTGAGTCCATATGCATCTCCATTCAATGGCATAGAGACAACTAATCATAAGAGCAAAACCTAAACCAACACAAAAACAGGGAAAAAAAAGGTGAAACTTTCAGGAAATCAACAAATAGGGACCAAAAATTGGGATATCACACCATACCTACTACAGTGCACCTACATGTCATTATACCATAGGGAAGGCAGTCATCAACTACCCCAAACAATGATTCTACTCATGGCAATGAGAGTTGGTAAATGTGTTAGGTAGGGATACATTCGAACTAGCAGTTAAATCAGAAAAAAAGCATAGACAAACATCAATAAAAATCTGTCAATCATATCAACATTCATGAAACGGATCAGATTGAAACCTAATACCTTGAACAGGAAGGAATGAAATTGGGAATGCAAAACTTGAATGGGAGTGGCATAAGCATATTCCTTTATCAAAGAAGCAAACAAATTCATAGCTCTACTTCTTTGCAAGAGGTGAAATATACAGCAACTTTTGCATAACCAATAAAGGATTGAAATGCAACTGAGTTGACTAACAAAAGGTTTCATTATATGCAAATAAATCATCAAGAAGCTATCAATCAAGTCCTATCAATCACATCACCACTCATCAAATAGATTATATAGTAGATTATATAGATGAGAATTCCCTAGTGACACAAACAGTGCAGAAAATAGTATAAAAACTCAATGGATTTGTTGAACATACACAAAGTAAAAAATTAAAAATAGATTCATCAATTTTCAAAGAATCTGACAGAAACTTCCAAAGAATGTAACCAAGAACATGAACCCAGAATCAAACCAAGTCAGATAAGAGAACATGATTCTGAATGCAGAAAAAATTATAACTTGCTACATTCAGCCCAAACAATTCAAAGGGATTAGTGAATAAGAATGGAAATTCAAATGCAAAACTTAAATAGGAGAGAATGAAATTGAGAAACTTTCAAGAAATTAACAAACAGGGACCAAAAATTGGGATATCATACCATACCTACTACAGTGCACCTACATGTCATTATACCATAGAGAAGGCAGTCATCAACTACCCCAAACAATGATTCTACTCATGGAAATGAGAGTTGGTAAATGTGTTAGGCAGGGATACATTGGAAACAGCAGTTGAGTCAGAAAAAAAGTATAGACAAACATCAATAAAAATCTGTCAATCACATCAACTTTCATGAAACGGATAAAATTGAAACCTAATACCTTGAACAGGAAGGAATGGAATTGAGAATGTAAAACTTGAATGAGAGTGGCATAAGCATATTCCTTTATCAAAGAAGCAAACAAATTCATGACAATCAGCTCTACTTCTTTGCAAGAGGTGAAATATACAGCAACTTTTGCATAACCAATAAAGGATTAAAATGCAACTGAGTTGACTAACAAAAGGTTTCATCATATGCAAATAAATCAGCAAGAAGCTATTAATAAAGTCCTATCAATCATATCACCACTCATCAAATAGATTATATAGCAGATTATATAGAAGAGAATTCCGTAGTGACACAAATAGTGCAGAAAATAGTATAAAAACTCAATGGATTTGTTGAATATACACAAAGTAAAAAATTAGAAATAGATTCATCAATTTTCAAAGAATCTGACAGAAACTTCCAAAGAATGTAACCAAGAACATGAACCCAGAAACAAACCAATTCAAATAAGAAAACATGATTCTGAATGCAGAAAAAATTATAAATTGCTACATTCAGCCCAAACAATTCAAAGGAATTAGTGAATGAGAATAGAAATTCAAATGCAAAACTTGAATAGAAGAGAATGAAATTGGGAATGCAAAACTTGAATAGGAGAAGCTGGGTCTATAAACTGACTTTGATGAAAAAACTCTGTCAATCACATCACCATGGAGAAAGTAGATTAGGTAGAAACCCCATACCTACAAAATGATTCAGAAAACTAAACCCATGATCAATCAATAAATATAAGAAAAGGTAAGTAAGAAGACAATCTTTATAATCATTATAAAATACCAACAATTGATGAAATACACAAACCACATTGATGAGCGGATAATTTATACGCTTTTTGGCATTGTTTTTAGGTAGCTTTTAGTATAATCTAGCTACTTTTAGGGATATTTTAATTAGTTTTTATGCTAAATTCACATTTCTGGACTTTACTATGAGTTTGTGTATTTTTCTGTGATTTCAGGTAATTTCTGGCTGAAATTGAGGGACCTGAGCAAAACTCTGATAAGGAGGCTGACAAAGAACTGCTGATGCTGTTGGAATCTGACCTCCCTGTACTCGAAATAGATTTTCTAGAGCAATAGAACTCCAAATAGCGCGCTTAATGGCATTGGAAATTAGACATCCAGAGCTTTTCAGAAATATATAATAGTCTATACTTTATTTGTGATTAGAAGACGTAAACTGGAGCTCAACGCCAGTTTCATACTGCATTCTGGAGTCAAACGCTAGAAACATGTCACGAACCAGAGTTGAATGCCAAAAACACGTTACAACTTGGCGTTCAACTCCAAAAGAAGTCTCTGCACGTGTAAAGCTCAAGCTCAGCCCAAGCACACACCAAGTGGGCCCTGGAAGTGGATTTCTGTATCAATTACTTACTTCTGTAAACCCTAGTAGCTAGTCTAGTATAAATAGGACATTTTACTATTGTATTAGACATCTTTGGTCTCGGTTTTATTCTATTATTCATCTTAGGAGACTATTGATCACATTTGGGGGCTGGCCATTCGTCCATGCCTGGACCTTCATCACTTATGTATTTTTAACGGTGGAGTTTCTACACACCATAGATTAAGGGTGTGGAGCTCTGTTGTACCTCGAGTTTCAATGTAATTACTACTATTTTCTATTCAATTCATTTTATTTCTGTTCTAAGATATTCGTTTCACTTCAACATGATGAATGTGATGATCCATGACACTCATCATTATTCTCACCTATGAACGCGTGACTGACAACCACTTTCGTTCTACCTTAGACCGGGTGCATATCTCTTGGATTCCTTAATCAGAATCTTCGTGGTATAAGCTAAAATTGATGGTGGCATTCATGGAAATCCAGAAAGTCTAACCTTGTCTGTGGTATTCCAAGTAGGATTCCGGGATTGAATGACTGTGACGAGCTTCAAACTCGCGATTGTTGGGCGTGATGACAAACGCAAAAGAATCAAGGGATTCTATTCCAACATGATCGAGAACTGACAGATGATTAGCCGTGCTGTGACAGAGCATTTGGACCATTTTCACTGAGAGGATGGGATGTAGCCATTGACAACGGTGATGGCCTACATACAGCTTGCCATGGAAAGGAATAAGAAGGATTGAAGGAAGACAGCAGGAAAGCAGAGATCCAACAAGGACAAGCACCTCCACACACTTATCTGAAATTCTCACCATTGAATTACATGAGTAACTCTATCTTTATTTTCTGTTTATTTATTTAATATTCGAAATCTCCATAACATTTATTATCTGCCTAACTGAGATTTACAAGATGACCATAGCTTGCTTCATACCAACAATCTCCGTGGGATCGACCCTTATTCACAAAAGGTATTACTTGGACGACCCAGTGCACTTGCTGGTTAGTTGTGCGGAGTTGTGACTAAGTGCGATTCACGTTTGAGAGCGCTACCAAGTTATTGGAGCTATTGTTAATGATCACAATTTCGTGCACCAAGTTTTTGACGCCGTTGCCGGGGATTGTTCGAGTTTGGATAACTGACGGTTCGTCTTGTTGCTCAGATTAGATAATTTTCTTTTTATTTTTCTTTTTCTTTTCAAAAAGTTTTCAAAAATATTTTTCAAAATTTTTTCTTTGTTTTCAAAAATTTTCAGAGTTTTCAAGAATGAATCCTAGAGTTTCATATAACATGTTTTAGCTTGGCTGGCTATTAAGCCATGTCTAACTCATAGGATTTTGATTGAGGGCTATGAATTCATTACTTCCTTTTTTTCCAAAATATGTTTTCAAAAAAATATATATATAAAAGAAAATACAAAAAAATCATAAAATCATAAAAACCAAAAATATTTTTTGTTTCTTATTTGAGTTTTGTGTCATGTTTTAAGTTTGGTGTCAATTGCATATTTATCTTGTCCTTGCATTTTTCGAAAATTCATGCATTCATAGTGTTCTTCATGATCTTCAAGTTGTTCTTGGTAAGTCTTCTTGTTTGATCTTGATGTTTTCTTGTTTTGTGTCTTTTATTGTTTTTCATGTGCATCTTTGCATTCATATTTTCTAAGCATTAAAGATTTCTAAATTTGGTGTCTTGCATGTTTTCTTTGCATAAAAAATTTTTCAACAAAAAGTTTTCAAAAATATGTTCTTGATGTTCATCATGATCTTCAAAGTGTTCTTAGTGTTCATCTTGACATTCATAGTGTTCTTGCATGCATCATTGGTTTTGATCCAAAATTTTCATGTTTTGGGTCATATTTGTGTTTTTCTCTCTCATCATTAAAAATTCAAAAAATAAAAAAATATCTTTTCTTTTTTTCTCTCAAAATTTCAAAAATTTGGGTTGACTTAGTCAAAAAAGTTTTTGTTTCTTGTAAGTCAAGTCAAATTTTCAAATTTTAAAAATCTTATATTTTCAAAATTTTTTCAAAAATTAAATCTTTTTCATTTTTTTATTAATTTACGAAAATCCTTTAAAATATTTTTCAAAAATCTTTTTCTTAGTTTTATCTTAATTTTCAAAACTTAACTAACAAAGTAATGTGATTGGTTCAAAAATTTGAAGTTTATTACTTTCATGTTAAGAAAGATTCAATCTTTAAATTCTAGAATCTTATCTTTTAGTTTTTTGTTAGATTAAGTAATTAATTTTAATTTTAAAAATTAAATATTTCTTATCTTATCTTTTATATCATATCTTTTTCAAAATTTTATCTTTTTCAAAAATTTTGATTTTAAAATATATTTTCTAACTTCTTATCTTCTTATCTTTTCAAATTTGATATTCAAATCTTTTTCAACTAACTATTTGACTTTTTGTTTGTTTCTTATCTTTTTTAAAACCACCTAACTACTTTTCCCTCTCTAATTTTTGAAAATATCTCATCCCTTTTTCAAAATTCTTTTTAATTAACTAATTGTTTTAAATTTTAATTTTAATTCTATCTCACCTTTAATTTTTGAAAATCATTAACTGCTTTTCAAAATTAATTTTCGAACTCTCTTTCTCTCATCTTCCTCTATTTATTTATTTATTTACTAACACTTCTCTTCACCTCTCTTCATCTCAAATCACTACCCCTATCCTCACCTTTCTGTTTGGATTCTCTTTTCTTTATTCCCTTTCTTCTTCTACTAACAATAAAGAACCTCTTTACTGTGACATAGAGGATTCCTCTTCTCTTCTTTTCTTGTTCTCTTCTCTTTCATATGAGCAGGAACAAGGAAAAAGATATTCTTGTTGAAGCTGACCCTGGACCTGAAAGGACTCTGAAGGGAAAACTAAGAGAAGCCAAATTACAACAATCCAAAGACAACCTTACTGAAATTTTTGAACAAGAGAAGGAGAAGGCAGCCGAACCTAACAACAATAATGCAAGGAGGATACTTGGTGATTATACTACACCTACTTCCAAGTTTGATGGAAGAAGCATCTCAATTCCTGCCATTGGAGCAAATAATTTTGAGCTGAAACCTTAACTAGTTGCTCTACTGCAACAGAACTGTAAGTTTCATGGACTTCCATCAGAAAGATCCCTATTAGTTTTTAACTGAGTTCTTGCAGATTTGCGAGACTGTAAAGACGAATGGAGTAGATCCTAAAGTCTACAAGCTCATACTTTTCTCTTTTGCTGTAAGAGACAGAGCTAGAACATGGTTGGATTCACAAACTAAGGATAGCCTGGACTCCTGGGATAAGCTGGTCACGGCCTTCTTGGCTAAATTCTTTCCTCCTCAAAAGCTGAGCAAGCTTAGATTGGATGTTCAGACATTCAAACAAAAACATGGTGAATCCCTCTATGAAGCTTGGGAAAGATACAAGCAGATGACCAAAAGGTGTCCTTCTGACATGCTTTCAGAATGGACCATTCTGGATATATTCTATTATGGTCTGTCTGAGTTCTCTAAGATGTTACTGGACCATTCTGCAGGTGGATCCATTCACCTAAAGAAAATGCCTGTAGAAGCTCAAGAACTTATTGACATGGTTGCAAATAACCAGTTCATGTACACTTCTGAGAGGAATTTCGTGAATAATGGGACACCTCAAAGGAAGGGAGTTCTTGAAATTGATGCTTTGAATGCCATATTGGCTCAGAACAAAATGTTGACTCATCAAGTCAACATGATTTCTCAAAGTCTGAATGGATGGCAAAATGCATCCAACAGCACTAAAGAGGCATCTTCTGAAGAAGAAGCTTATGATCCTAAAAACCTGCAATGGCAGAGGTAAATTATATGGGTGAACCTTATGGAAACACCTATAATTCATCATGGAGAAATCATCCAAATTTCTCATGGAAGGATTAACAAAAGCCTCAACAAGGTTTAATAATGGTGGAAGAAATAGGCTCAGCAATATCAAGAATTATCCATCATCTTCTCAACAACAGACAGAGAATTATGAACATAATACCTCTAACTTAGCAAATTTAGTCTCTGATCTGTCTAAGGCCACTTTAAGTTTCATGAATGAAACAAGGTCCTCCATCAGAAATCTAGAGGCACAAGTGGGCCAGCTGAGTAAGAAAATCACTAAAACCCCTCCTAGTACTCTCCCAAGCAATACTGAAGAAAATCCAAAAAGAGAGTGTAAGGCCATTGATATAATCAATATGGCCGAACCTAGAGAGGAAGGAGAGGACGTGAATCCCAATGAGGAAGATCTCATGGGACGTCTCTCAAGCAGGAAGGAGTTCCCTATTGAGGATCCAAAGGAATCTGAGTCTCATATAAAGACCATAGAGATTCCATTAAATCTCCTTCTGCCATTCATGAGCTCTGAAGATTATTCTTCCTCTGAAGAGGATGAAGATGTAACTGGAGAGCAAGTTGCTCAATATCTAGGAGCCATCATGAAGCTGAATGCCAAGTTAATTGGTAATGAGACTTGGGAAGGTGAACCTCCCTTGCTCATTAGTGAACTAGATATCTGGGTTCAGCAAACTTTACCTCAAAAGAGACAAGATCCTGGCAAATTCGTAATACCCTGTACCATAGGCACCATGATCTTTGAAAAGGCTCTGTATGACCTGGGGTCAAGCATAAATCTTATGCCACTCTCTGTAATGGAGAAGCTGGGGATCATTGAGGTACAGCCTGCCTTAGTCTCATTACAAATGGCAGACAAGTCAGTAAGACAAGCTTATGGGTTGGTAGAGGACGTGTTGGTAAAGGTTGAAGGCCTTTACATCCCTGCTGATTTCATAATCTTAGAGACTAGGAAGGAGGAGGATGAATGCATCATCCTTGGAAAACCTTTCCTAGCCACAGCAGAAGCTGTGATAGATGTTAACAGAGGAGAATTAGTCCTTCAATTGAATGGGGACTACCTTGTGTTTAAGGCACACGGCTATCCTTCTGTAACAAGGGAGAGTAAGCATGCAGAGCTTCTCTCAGTACAGAGTCAAACAGAGCCCCCACAGTCAAACTCTAAGTTTGGTGTTGGGAGGCCACAACCAAACTATAAGTTTGGTGTTGAATCCCCACATCCAATCTCTAAGTTTGGTGTTGGGACTATACAACATTGACCTGATCACCTGTGAGGCTCCATGAGAGCCCACTATCAAGCTATTGACATTAAAGAAGAGCTTATTGGGAGGCTACCCAATTTTTATTTATCTAATTTTATTTTATTTTCATTGTTCTTTTATGTTTTATTAGGTTCATGATCATGTGGAGTCACGAAAAAAATATTAAAATTAAAAAAGGATCAAAAACAGTAGAAGAAAAATCACACCCTG
>NC_029777.3:98195121-98195565 GCF_000817695.3 Arachis duranensis | reverse complement strand
GGCGGGCGTTCAACGCCAGAACAGAGCATGGATCTGGCGTTGAACGCCAGAAACAAGTAGCATCCTGGCGTTTAAATGCCAGAATTATACCCAGAGGAGAGCTGGCGCTGAACGCCAGAAGCAAGCATGGAACTGGCGTTCAACGCCAGAAACATGCTGCAATTGGGCATTGAACGCCCAGAACATGCATCACCTCGGCGTTTAAACGCCAGAATTGCATGCAAAGGCATTTTACATGCCTAATTGGTGCAGGGATGTAAATCCTTGACACCTCAGGATCTGTGGACCCCACAGGATCCCCACCTACCATATTCTCACCTTACCTCCTAATAATCCTATAACACACTTTCCCAAAAACCCTTCACTAATCACCTCAATCTCTCTTCCCAATTACCCCCTTCACCACTCACATCCATCCACTCTTCCCCATAAACCCCACCTACC
>NC_029777.3:98164915-98193789 GCF_000817695.3 Arachis duranensis | reverse complement strand
GGGATATTTTCATTAGTTTTTATGCTAAATTCACATTTCTGGACTTTACTATGAGTTTGTGTGTTTTTCTGTGATTTTGGGTAATTTCTGGCTGAAATTGAGGGACCTGAGCAAAACTCTGATAAGGAGGCTGACAAAGGACTGCTGATGCTGTTGGAATCTGACCTCCCTGCACTCGAAATAGATTTTCTAGAGCTACAGAACTCCAAATAGCGCGCTCTTAACGGAGTTGGAAAGTAGACATCCAGAGCTTTTCAGAAATATATAATAGTCTATACTTTATTTGTGATTAGATGACGTAAACTGGCGCTCAACGCCAGTTTCATGCTGCATTCTGGAGTCAAACGCTAGAAACACGTCACGAACCAGAGTTGAACGCCAAAAACACGTTACAACTTGGCGTTTAACTCCAAAAGAAGTCTCTGCACGTGTAAAGCTCAAGCTCAGCCCAAGCACACACCAAGTGGGCCCCGGAAGTGGATTTCTGTATCAATTACTTACTTCTGTAAACCCTAGTAGCTAGTCTAGTATAAATAGGACGTTTTACTATTGTATTAGACATCTTTGGTCTCGTTTTTATTCTATTATTCATCTTAGGAGACTATTGATCATGTTTGGGGGCTGGCTATTTGGCCATGCCTGGACCTTCATCACTTATGTATTTTTAACGGTGGAGTTTCTACACACCATAGATTAAGGGTGTGGAGCTCTGCTGTACCTCAAGTTTCAATGCAATTACTACTATTTTCTATTCAATTCATTTTATTCCTGTTCTAAGATATTCATTGTACTTCAACATGATGAATGTGATGATCCATGACACTCATCATTATTCTCACCTATGAACGCGTGACTGACAACCACTTCCGTTCTACCTTAGACCGAGCGCATATCTCTTGAATTCCTTAATCAGAATCTTCGTGGTATAAGCTAGAATTGATGGCAGCATTCATGAGAATCCAGAAAGTCTAACCTTGTCTGTGGTATTCCGAGTAGGATTCCGGGATTGAATGACTGTGACGAGCTTCAAACTCGCGATTGTTGGGCGTGATGACAAACGCAAAAGAATCAAGGGATTCTATTCCAACCTGATTGAGAACCGACAGATGATTAGCCGTGCTGTGACAGAGCATTTGGACCATTTTTACTGAGATGATGAGATGTAGCCATTGACAACAGTGATGCCCTACATATAGCTTGCCATGGAAAGGAATAAGAAGGATTGAAGGAAGACAGTAGAAAAGCAGAAATCCAACAGGGACAAGCACCTCCACACACTTATCTGAAATTCCCACCATTGAATTACATGAGTAACTCTATCTTTATTTTCTGTTTATTTATTTAATATTCGAAATCTCCATAACATTTATTATCCGCCTAACTGAGATTTACAAGATGACCATAGCTTGCTTCATACCAACAATCTCCATAGGATCGACCCTTACTCACGTAAGGTATTACTTGGACGACCCAGTGCACTTGCTGGTTAGTTGTGCGGAGTTGTGACTAAGTGCGATTCACGTTTGAGAACGCTACCAAGTTATTGGAGCCATTGTTGATGATCACAATTTCGTGCACCACACATGCAACAAACAATTCAACAGCTAGCAAAAGGAGAAATGATAATCATAGCAACAAAATCTAAATAACAAAATAAAGAAGAGGAAACAAATTCATAGGCAATCCTCAAAATTAACAGCAACTTCCAAAGAATGTAACCAAGAATATGAACCCAGAAACAAACCAAGTCACATAGACACAATTTGCAAATTAGGAATTTCACGAACCCTAGACAATAAGATCTGGCTTCACGGTCGAATAGATACGAAAAATTATCATAATTTACACAATTAGAAATTTCATAAACCCTAGAGAATAAAATCTAGGTTAACCGTGGAACAGATACCAAAATTGATCATAAAGATTCACGAACCCTAGACAATAAGATCTGGCTTCACCGTTGAATAGATACGAAAATTATCACAATTTGCACAATTAAAAATTTCACAAATCCTAGAGAATAAAATCTGGGTTAACCGTAGAACAGTACCAAAATTGATCACAAAGATGTACACAATCAAGGAAAAGAAAAAGGATGAAGAGGAAAATAGATTTAGATACACCTGATTGATTGATCGGAGTTCTTGAATTTGAGACTCCAACGGAAAATCAGTAACCTGGATGAACGGCGATGAACCAAACTCCCAAGAAAACAGAGCTCGTACACAGAGTTTCATAGGACAGACGAAACGAAGGTAAGAGAAGAAAGCAAAGCTCCTAGGGTTCTAACTAATTATTACCTGTTCAAACAAATCCATCAAGAAGGCAGGTTGCATGAGCGATTCGGTGAAAGGAAACGTAGGTTGCGTGAAAGAGAAGGTGAAAGGGATGGCAGACGGCGGAATGACACAGGAGCAGATGCACCCCTGAAGATGAGAAGCCACACTGGAAGGGATGCCACCGTGGAGGAGAGTCTCCACCTGGAACTGGAACCGGCGTGGAGTGCGGAAAAATCTCCAGCTCGGAGATGAAACCACTATATACAATTGTTTATTTATATTTGTGATATATAAAAAATAAAAAACAACGCGCTTTAAAAAGAGTACATGATTACAATTAAAAATCTATGAACTAATATTATTTATCTTTCAAATTTGTATAAAATAAATTTTTAGATATGTAAAAATCAATATGAATCAATAGAATTCCTTATGATTCTTGATTGTGTTATATGGTTCAATTGTCTCAATTATAACTTATAAGCTTCTCAAATCTTATATTCTTTGCGAAATTAGTTCGAGTGAATTAGTTTATTGAAATTAACCGTTAGTAGACTTTTTTATAGCAAAACAATCTATTGTTTAACTAGTTGTCAAAAAAAAAAAATATTTGAAAATTAACGCCAAACAATCAATTCTTTAGCAAACAAACAATTTTTTTACAGCATGAAACATGCATTTTCTTTTTAAATTCAATCTATTTTTACACTTAAAAAAATCGATTGTATATATCACTTAAAAAGTTAATTCCTTTACTGAGAAAAAATGTCTGATTCCAATAAAAATCAACAATCGATTTTTTGTGTTCGCTTTGTTTTAAAATGTTTAGACTAATGTTTTTTCAAAACATTTGTTTATGATATGATTTATATGCTAAACTCCTTATGTCATATAATAATATTTGTATCATAAACCAGTGCTACTAACCCACAGCTCGTTCTGCCACGTCTGATCTATTATTGATGTATTTATTTTGCTACTTGATACTTATATCTATTACTTATGGATGCATGAATGGAGATGAGCTTAGCTATTATTTTTACCGAGTAAACACCCAATTTGATTTCTGTACATTTTTAATTAGGACAACGCGATTCTTCACCAAAAAAGTAACTTATACCAGTCTTTGTCTATGCAAAAAATAAGTCATCGTACCCTTTCCCGTATATCTCTCGTCCATAGTTGACGAAAAAGACTAATGTGTCACTTACCGGCGCTGATCTGACAGTTAATCCATCCAATTAAGTGCCAACGTGGATAAGAGGGAATAGACAGGGGTCGATTTGTCCCCCTGTCACATTTAAAAACGACGCTGTTGCTAGGTTAAGAAGGCGAAAATGTTTAACTCACCCTGATAACCACCAAGCCCTAACTCAAATTTACAGAATAACCAAAACCCCTCAACCTTCTTTGCGCGATAGAAAATAGAGTGGTGGAAGTAGCAAGTGTTGGTGCTGACAAGACCGCCAGGAAGGACTCGGAGGACTCCTCTAACAGCGCACTTGACCGAGTCACTGACGTCGTGCAGTGGAGGCAGCTTGTGTCGGCATTCAGGTTAGTAATGCATTTGGGCATCTAAAACATTATTCTAATCCAATATCTGTTTCTAAATTGCATGTTGGTATCTTAGTGTTCAATAGGTTGAAATGGGTTGTCTAGTTGTTTATTTTTATAAATGTTGTGATACTGAATGAATTTTAAAGTTTTAAGTTAATTTGTTAAATAATTAATGTTAATTGTCAGTAGTTTAGATGATTGGCACATTGATGTTAAACTGTCATGAATTGGATTTTGATTAGTAAAAATAATTTTCAGATGGATGAGTTTGAAGTAGTTCCTATTTTTCATCATGGAAGAATTTTTAAGAGGAATGCATAGGGCAAATTAGAATATATTGATAGAAAAGTCAAGAAGTGGTCACCTTTAGACATTGATTTGGTGAACTTCTTTGATTTTGAAACGTTACTGAGGGAATTGGGTTATAGGGAGTGCCCTGTAGACATGTCGTTGCAGCAATAGCTAAAATGGGTCTTAAGGCTGAGGATTTCGTGCATAAGTGGCTAACTATGGAAGCCATCAGAGCAACTTATTCACATTGCATTAAACCAGTCAACAGTGAAGAGTACTAGACACCTATCAATGCACCAAGGCCACTGCCTCCCATTATCAAGAGAGCTGCTCATAGACCTAAGATGAAGAGAAGACCTGATCCAGTTGAGAGAGAGATGAGCACCACCAAGGCGAAGAAGACATTCGTTGTTACCTGCTCTAAGTGTGGCCAAACAGGCCATTACTACAAGACATGTCCGAATGCAGCACAAGATCCCAACTGGAAGCCTATGACTAAAAAGGAGAGACGAGCACAGAAGAAGACAACAACTCACAAATCATCAACTGATCCAGCAACAAGCACTGATCCAACAACAAACACTGCTCCAGCCCCAAACACTGATCAGGTACAATATGTTAGCTTTAAGAATTGACTTGTCCTAAACAATAACTTCTTTACTCTATGTTTGAGAATTGAGGTACAATGACTGTGTTATGTACTGATTAGGTTTATATGTTGCTTACTTAAGAATGGTTGTGTTATGCACTGATTAGGTTTATATGTTGCTTGCTTCAGAATGGCTGTGTTATGTAGTGATTAGGTTTATATCTTGCTTGCTTGAGAATGGCTGTGTTATGTATTGATTTGGTTTATATGTTGCTTGCCTGAGAATGGGTGTCTTATGTACAATGGCTGTGTTTGAGAATTGTCTTTTGTTACTTGCTTTCTATAATATGTTAAATTTTGTCATAGAGCAAAACCAGAAAAGCTAAGAAGAAACTACCCAAAAATCAAAAAGAAGAAATTTCAGTTTCGCAATCTGCACCACCAGCTGAGAAGGTACTTTTTTTCTGTTGTTTTAGAAAACAAAACCTGTTTCATCCAAGAAATTATTACATCTCAATCTCTTAAAGTCTTCATTCATATAACTGTTAAACCTACATTGTTACAGGCCGCAGGAGAAAAGTCCAATGACAACCCTCCAACATGTAGGGAGAAGCAGCAGATTGTTAGGCCTCCAGCTCCATGTTTTGTGCTTCCACCCATACTAGCACCGGGGCCAACCTTATGGTTCAAATCTCAACCTTTCCAAGCGCCAAACCAGATGCCGCCTCACAGCTCACAACTCCAATCAAATGACTCAATAGTTAGGAAGACTACTCCAGGAACCAGTCATGATGCGATTTCTGAAGAGATGATCGCAGCTGCAAATTCAACTACTACACCATGACTTTTGAAATTTGTGCCAACACCCGGACTCAGGCCTCCTAATCAAGGGTGACACTTATAATATGGATTTAGATATGTGATACTGAGATATGTGATACTGTTATTTTGGTATTTTGAGACTTTAGTTTGAAGGATACAATTATGTCAACAAATGTCTTGTTGTTCTTTTGGTATTTTGGTATTTACAAATGTGTAAGTTTTTATTAGGGCCATGTTGCCTTTGCAATGATATTATCACTGTGAACATATGAATTACATGTTTCTTGACAATATGAATATAATGGTATGAATTGCTATGCTTTACAAGGTTTACTTCAATATATGTTACATGCACAAATATTTGCTGCTCTAATTTGCATTAAGTTCAGATAACAAACTTTGAACAGTCATTATAATAATTCATCTTTATATAACTTACATCCACAATGTTTACATATCCAATCTCTTCTTGTCACACAGTTCTTAGATATCCTAAAATTATTCATTAGGTTGCATACATAGTCCTAAATAAACAGGCAACCATAACCCCAATCAAAAATGAAAAAATACTACAACCTAACCCCAAGCATCTACTTTCACCCATTTTTACCCTGCTCTTTTCCAATTGGTTTTCTAATCCAATCAACCTAATTTCTAGCTCTTCCATTTTATCATCCATCGCATCACTAAGGCCTTCAAATCGCGGCTAGTTCTGCAGCAATACCCCCTTTGATGTTGTCTTCGAAATATGCTCATTAAAGGAAGAGACATAATCATCTAGCCATACAAAAAACGAGCAACATCCTTCTGCAGTCTACATATAGACAAATTCAAAGAGGTTAAAACCATGAACAGACCTGAAACTAAGTATAGAATCGAACACATTTAACACAAAATTTTCTATGAGCATACCTTGAATTTATAGCACTGTAAGAATAACCTATCCGGATTACTTTTGGTCCCAGACATGAACAGAACAACATCAGACCCGCAACAACATTTTGGGGAGACCCATCTCTTCTTCCTTCTACCTACAATACTCTCATTAGAGTTCATGGTATAACTTCAACTATCACCGGCTTGCAGGTTGAAGGATGCGCTACGTTCTCCACTTCCAACCATGGTCCCTTAGGGTTTCGTTATTGTTTAAACTATGAATACTTTGTGCAGAGGTTGAGAAACAAAAAGATGAATTAAACGTTTTCTCCTTCTTAATCTAGCAACGGCGTTGTTTTTGAATGTGACAGGGGGACAAATCGACCCCTGTCCATTCCCCCTTATCCACGTTGGCACTTAACTGGATGGACTAACTGTCAGATCAGCACCGGTAAGTGACATATCAGATTTTTCCGTCAACTATGGATGGGGGATATACGGAAAGAGGTGCGATGACTGATTTTTTGCATAGACAAGAATCGGTGTGGGTTACTTTTTTGATGAGGGATCGCGTTGTCCTAATTAAAAATGGCCAAGAACCGGATTAGATGTTTACTCTATTTTACCTATAGATTTACTGGAATTGCATATTACTACTAGTATATATTGCATACGTTGTGCTGCAAACGTGAATGTATAACTAGCGTAAATGATTATATACTTGATGTAATGGTGCCTTGTTCCTTTTATTCTTTGTTTTGCTTTTCAAGATTACACACTCATTAGGAAAATGTTTTAAGAAGTTTTTAAATTAACCTAACCTCGCCAAAAAGCTTATATGACTATCAAATAAGCTAAATAGACATATACATTAGGAGTTTAGTTCTTTAAATCATTTGATATTTGGTTGAGTAAAGACTTAACATCCAATTTTCAAAAATTCTAATTTTAATTAAAGAATAAAATCCCATCCCAATCCTATTAATTTGTTAAAATGACAACTAGCCTTCTAATAATGTAAAAATGATATTTCGACTTTTAATAATTTATTGTGTCTTTATTGTCTTATAACAGAACAATTTCGCATAATTCATCGGTTATTTATGTGTCAAATAATAATTTAATAGAGACAGATTATCTTCTGTCTTACGAGCAAAATAAATATGTTTTAAGACAGATAAATTTCTATCTATTTATTTGGCCTAATTATTTGTTTTATGCTTGTGGTTAATTTTGATTAATTTTATTTATGGTCACATGATTCAAAAAATTATTAATTATGCTTTTTATGTTTTATTCTATTAATTACAAATAAATTTTATGTGCATGTGACTTTTGAAAATAAAATTTTAGTGGAGGAATTCTGATAGGAATAGTAATAGTAATGCCAATGATGAGGCCCAAAAAAAAAACAGGATGGTTGGTGCACGAAATTGTGATCATCAACAATGGCGCCAAAAACTTGGTAGCGCTCTCAAACGTGAATCACACTTTGTCACAACTCCGCACAACTAACCAGCAAGTGCACTGGATCGTCTAAATAATAAACCTTACGTGAGTAAGGGTCGATCCCACGGAGATTGTTGGTATGAAGCAAGCGATGGTCATCTTGTAAATCTCAGTTAGGTGTATTATAAATGGTTATGGATGTTTCGAAATTAATAATAAATAAAGCATAAAATAAGATAGAGATACTTATGTAAATCATTGGTAGGAATTTCAGATAAGTGTATGGAGATGATGTATTCCTTCTGGATCTCTACTTTCCTGCTGCTTTCATCCAATCCTTCTTACTCCTTTCCATGGCAAGTTGTATGTAGGGCATCACCGTTGTCAATGGCTACATCCCATCCTCTCAGTGAAAATGGTCCAAATGCTCTTGTCACAGCACGGCTAATCATTTGTCGATTCTCGATCATGTCGGAATAGAATCCATTGATTCTTTTGCGTCTGTCATCACGCCCAACAATCGCGAGTTTGAAGTTCGTCACAGTCATTCAATCCCTGAATCCTACTCAGAATACCACAAACAAGGCTTAGACTTTCCGAATTCTCAAGAATGGCCGCCAAGGGTTCTAGCTTATACCACGAAGATTCTGATCAAGGAACCCAAGAGATATGCGCTCGGTCTAAGGTAGAACGGAAGTGGTTGTCAGTCACGCGTTCATAAGGATGGATGATGATGAGTGTCACGGATCATCACGTCCATCAGGTTGAAGTGCAATGAATATCTTAGAACAAGAATAAGCTGAATTGAATGGAAAATAGTAGTAATTGCATTAAAACTCGAGGTACACCAGAGCTCCACACCCTTAATCTATGGTGTGTAGAAACTCCACCGTTGAAAATACATAAGTGATGGTCCAGGCATGGCCGAATGGCCAGCCCCCATGAAGGTCTAAAATCGCATACACTGATTAAAAATCAATCAAAAGACGACTAATACAATAGTAAAATGTTCTATTTATACTAGACTAGCTACTAGGGTTTACAAAAATAAGTCTAAGTACAGAAATCCACTTCCGGGGCCCACTTTGGTGTGTGCTTGGGCTGAACTTGAGCTTTACACGTGCAGAGGCTTCTCTTGGAGTTAAACGCCAAGTTGTAACGTATTTTTGGCGTTTAACTATGGTTTGTGACGTGTTTCTGGCGTTTTACTCCAGAATGCAGCATGGAACTGGTGTTGAATGTCAGTTTGCGTCATCTAAACTCGAACAAAGTATAGACTATTATATATTGCTGGAAAGCTCTGGATGTCTACTTTTCAAAGCTATTGAGAGCGCGCCATCTGGAGTTCTGTAGCTCCAGAAAATCTATTTTGAGTGCAGGGAGGTCAGAATCCAACAGCATCAGTAGTCCTTTGTCAGCCTCCTATCAGATTTTTGCTCAGGTCCCTCAATTTCAGCCAAAAAATACCTGAAATCACAGAAAAATACACAAACTCATAGTAAAGTCCAGAAATGTGAATTTTGCATAAAAACTAATAAAAACATCCCTAAAAGTAGCTAGATCCTACTAAAAACTACCTAAAAACAATGCCAAAAAGCGTATAAATTATCCGCTCATCACAACACCAAACTTAAATTGTTGCTTGTCCCCAAGCAATTGAAAATCAAATAGGATAAAAAGAAGAGAATATACTATAAATCTCAAAACATCAATGAATATTATTTCTAACTAGATGAGCGAGACTTGTAACTTTTTGCTTCTGAACAGTTTTGGCATCTCACTTTATCCTTTGAAGTTTAGAATGATTGGCATCTATAGGAACTCAGAGTTTAGATAGTGTTATTGATTCTCCTAGTTAAATATATTGATTCTTGAACACAGCTACTTTTATGAGTCTTGGCTGTGGCCCTAAGCACTTTGTTTTCCAGTATTACCATCGGATACATAAATGCCACAGACACATAACTGGGTGAATCTTTTCAGATTGTGACTCAGCTTTGCTAAAGTCCCCAGTTAGAGGTGTCCAGAGCTCTTAAGCACACTCTTTTTGCTTTGAATCACGACTTTAACCACTCAGTCTCAAGCTTTTCACTTGGACTTGCATGCCACAAGCACATGGTTAGGGACAACTTGATTTAGCTTGGTTTTAAGGGCTATTGGCTTTTTCTGCTTGCTTTTTCTTTTTCTTTCTAATTTTTTCGCTACTTTTTTTTTCGCAAGCTTTGCTCTTCGCTGCTTTTTCTTGCTTCAAGAATCAATTTTATGATTTTTCATATCATCAATAACATTTCTCTTGTTCATCATTCTTTCAAGAGCAACAATTTTAACATTCATAAACAACAAGATCAAAAATATGCACTGTTCAAGCATTCATTCAGAAAATAAAAAGTATTGTCACCACATCAATATAATTAAACTAATTTCAAGGATGAATTCGAAACTCATGTACTTCTTGTTCTTTTGTATTAAAAACATTTTTCATTTAAGAAAGGTGAAGGATTCATGGAATTATTCATAGTCCTTAAGACATAGTTACTAAATACTAATGATCATGAAGAAAAGACACAAACATAGACAAACATATAGTATAAAAACCGAAAAACAGAGAATTAAGAACAATGAATGAGTCCACCTTAGTGATGGTGGTGCCTTCTCCTTGAAGGACCAATGGCGTCCTTGAGCTCTTCTATGTCTCTTTCTTGCCTTTGTTACTCCTCCCTCATAGCTATTTGATCTTCTCTAATCTCATGGAGAATGATGGAGTGCTCTTGGTGCTCCACCCTTAATTGGTCCATGTTATAACTCAAGTCTTCTAGAGAAGTGTTAAGTTATTTCCAATAGTTGTTTGGGGGAAAGTGCATCCCTTGAGGCATCTTAGGGATTTCTTGATGATGAGCTTCCTCATGCGTCTCTTGAGATCCGTGGATGGCCTCTCTTGTTTGCTCCATCATCTTCTTAGTGATGGGCTTGTCCTCTTCAATGAGGATGTCTCCTTCTATGATAACTCCAGCTGAGTAGCATAGATGGCAAATAAGATTAGGAAAAACTAGCCTTGCCATGGTGGAGGATTTTTCGGCTATTTTGTAGAATTCAAGAGAGATGACTTCATGAACTTCTACTTCCTCTCCAATCATGATGCTATGGATCATGATGGCCCGATCCACAGTAACTTCGGATCGGTTGCTAGTGGGGATGATGGAGCGTTGGATGAACTCCAACCATCCTCTAGCCACAGGCTTTAGGTCTAGTCTTCTTAATTGAACCGGCTTGCCTTTTGAGTCTCTTTTCCATTGAGCTCCTTCAACACATATGTCCATAAGGACTTGGTCCAACCTTTGATCAAAGTTGACCCTTCTAGTGTAGGGGCGTGCATCTTCTTGCATCATAGGCAAGTTGAATGCCAACCTCACATTTTCCGGACTGAAATCTAAGTATTTCCCCCAAACCATTGTAAGATAATTCTTTGGATTCGGGTTCATACTTTGATCATGGTTCCTAGTGATCCATGCATTGGCATAGAACTCTTGAACCATTAGGATTCTGACTTGTTGAATGGGATTGGTCAGAACTTCCCAACCTCTTCTTTGGATCTCATGTCGGATCTCTGGATACTCATTTTTATTGAGCTTGAAAGGGACCTCAGCGATCACCTTCTTCTTGGCCACAACTTCATAGAAGTGGTCTTGATGGACCTTTGAGATGAATCTATCCATCTCCTATGACTCGGAGGTGGAAGCTTTTGTCTTCCCTTTTCCCTTTTCTAGAGGTTTCTCCGGCCTTAGGTGCCATAAGTGGTTATGGAAAAACAAAAAAACTATGCTTTTACCACACCAAACTTAGAATATTGCTCACCCTCGAGCAAGAAAAGAAAGAAGAGAAGAAAAAGAAGAAAAAGAATGGAGGAGAGGGAGAGAGGTGTGTATTCGGCCAAGGGAGAGAAGAGAGGGTTGTGTTGTGTGAAAATGAAGAAGGATAGAGGGGTTTATATAGTGGAGGGAGAGGGGTTAAGGTTCGGCCATATTGGGTGGGTTTGGGTGGGAAAGGAATTTTGAATTTGAAGGTAGGTTGGATTTTTGGGGAAGAGTGGATGGATGTGAGTGGTGAAGAGGTGATGGGGAAGAGAGATTGAGGTGATTGGTGAAGAGTTTTTGGGGAAGAGTGTTATTGGATTGTGTGAAGAATAGAGAAGGTAAATTGAGGTAAGTAGGGATCATATGGGGTCCACAGATCCTGAGATGATCCTGTGGGGTCTACAGATCCCGAGGTGTCAAGGATTATCATCCCTGCACCAATGAGGCGTGTAAAACGCCCTCTGCATGCAATCCTGGCGTTTAACTCCAGATTGATGCTTGTTTCTGGCATTAAACGCCAGTTTTATGCTTGTTTTAGGCGTTCAACGCCAGTCTGCAACATGTTTCTGCCGTTGAACACCAGTTCCATGCTTGTTTCTGGCGTTTAACGCCAGCTCTCCTCAGGGTATAATCCTGGCATTTAAACACCAGATTGTTGCTTGTTTTTGGAATTTCAACGACAGATTCATGCTCTGTTCTGGCGTTGAACGCCAGCCAGATGCTCCTTACTGGCGTTCAAACGCTAGTAAGCTCTTCCTCCAGGGTTTGCTGTTTCTTCTGCTATTTTTTATTCTGTTTTTAATTTTAGTATTTATTTTGTGACTTCACATGATCATGAACCTAATAAAATATAAAAGAAAAAATAAAAATAAAAATAAAATTATATAAATAAAATTTGGGTTGCCTCCCAATAAGCACTTCTTTAATGTCACTTGCTTGACAGTGTGCTCTCATGGAGCTTCACAGGTGATCAGGTCAATGTTGTGGACTCCCAACACCAAACTAAGAATTTGAATATGGGGGTTCAATACCAAACTTAGAGTTTGGTTGTGGCCTCCCAACACCAAACTTAGAGTTTGATTGTGGGGGCTTTGTTTGACTCTGTATTGAGAGAAGCTTTTCAAGCTTCCTCTCCATGGTTGCAGAGAAATATCCTTGAGCTTTAAACATAAGGTAGTCCCCATTTAATTGAAGGACTAATTCTCCTCTATCAACATCAATCACAGCTCCTGCTATGGATAGGAAGGGTCTTCTAAGGATGATGCATTCATCCTCCTCCTTCCTAGTGTCTAAGATTACGAAATTAGCAGGGATGTAAAGGCCTTTAACCTTCACTAACACGTCCTCTACCAATCCATAAGCTTGTCTTACTGACTTGTCTGTCATCTGTAATGAGAATGTGGCAGCCTGTACTTCAAAGATTCCTAGCTTCTCCATTACAGAGAGTGGCGTAAGATTCATACCTGACCCCAGATCACACAGAGCCTTCTCAAAGGTCATGGTGCCCATGGTACGGGGTATTAAGAATTTACCAAGATCTTGTTTCTTTTGAGGTAAAGTTTGCTGAACCCATGTATCTAGTTCACTAATGAGCAAGGGAGGTTCACCTTCCCAAGTCTCATTACCAAACAACTTGGCATTCAGCTTCATGATGGCTCCTAGATATTGAGCAGCTTACTCTCCAGTTACATCTTCATCCTCTTTAGAGGAAGAATAGTTCTCAGAGCTCATGAATGGCAGAAGGAGGTTTAAGGGAATCTCTATGGTCTCTATATGAGCCTCAGATTCCTTTAGGTCCTCAATAGGGAACTCCTTCTTGTCTGGGAGACATCCCATGAGGTCTTTCTCATTGGGATTCACGTCTTCCCCTTCCTCTCTAGGTTCGGCCATTTTGATTATATCAATGGCCTTGCACTCTCTTTTTGGATTCTCTTCAGTATTGCTTAGGAGAGTACTAAGAAGAGTTTCAGTGATTTTCTTACTCAGTTGGCCCACTTGTGCCTCCAAATTTCTGATGGAGGACCTTGTTTCACTCATGAAACTTAAAGTGGCCTTAGACAGATCAGAGACTATATTTGCTAAGCTAGAGGAGCTTTGCTCAGAATTCTCTATCTGTTGCTGAGAAGATGATGGAAAAGGCTTGTTATTGTTAAGCCTATTTCTTCCACCATTATTAAAGCCTTGTTAAGGCTTTTGTTGATCCTTCCATGAGAAATTTGGATGATTTCTCCATGAGAAATTATAGGTTTTTCCATAGGGTTCACCCATATAATTTACCTCTGCCATTGCAGGGTTATCAGGATCATAGGCTTCTTCTTCAGAAGATGCCTCTTTAGTACTGTTGGATGTATTTTGTCATCCATTCAGACTTTGAGAAATCATGTTGACTTGCTGAGTCAACATTTTGTTCTGAGCCAATATGGCATTTAGAGCATCAATTTCAAGAACTCTCTTCCTTTGAAGCGTCCCATTATTCACAGAATTCCTCTCAGAAGTGTACATGAATTGGTTATTTGCAACCATATCAATAAGTTCTTGAGCTTCTGCAGGTGTTTTCTTTAGGTGAATGGATCCACCTGCAGAATGGTCCAGTGACATCTTAGAGAACTCAGATAGACCATAATAGAATATATCCAGAATGGTCCATTCTGAAAGCATGTCAAAAGGACACCTTTTGGTCATCTGCTTGTATCTTTCCCAAGCTTCATATAGGGATTCACAATCTTTCTGTTTGAAGGTCTGAACATTCACTCTAAGCTTGCTTAGCTTTTAAGGAGGAAAGAACTTAGCCAAGAAGGCCGTGACCAGCTTATCCCAAGAGTCCAGGCTATCTTTAGGTTGAGAGTCCAACCATGTTCTAGCCCTGTCTCTTACAGCAAAAGGGAAAAGCATGAGCCTGTAGACTTCAGGATCTACTCCGTTAGTCTTAACAGTCTCACAGATCTGCAAGAATTCAGTTAAAAACTGATAGGGATCTTCTGATGAAAGTTCATGAAACTTACAGTTATGTTGCATTAGAGCAACTAGTTGAGGTTTGAGCTCAAAATTATTTGCTCCAATGGCAGGGATTGAGATGCTTCTTCCATCAAACTTGGAAGTGGGTGTAGTATAGTCACCAAGCATCCTCCTTGCATTATTATTTTCGACTGCCATCTCCTCTTCCTTTTCTTGTTCGAAAATTTCAGTAAGGTTGTCTCTGGATTGTTGTATTTTAGCTTCTCTTAGTTTTCTCTTCAGATTCCTTTCAGGTTCAGGATCAGCTTCAACAAGAATGCCTTTTTCCTTGTTCCTGTTCATATGAAAGAGAAGAAAACAAAGAAAATTTGGAATCCTCTATGTCACAGTATAGAGATTCCTTTATGTAAGTAGAAGAATAAAAGAATAGAAGAAAGAAAAGGTAAGAATTCAAACACAACGGGGAAGAGGTGGTTCGAATTCTTGAGTGAAAGAGAGGTGTTAGTAGATAAATAAATAGAAGGAGATGAGAGAGACAGAATTTTCGAATTTAATTTTGAAAAAGGGTTAGTGATTTTCGAAAATTAAGATAAGAAAAACAATTAAAATTAAAATTTGAAACAATTAGTTAATTAAAAGAATTTTGAAAAAGATGAAGGAATTTTCAAAAATTGGAGAGGGAAAAGTAGTTAGGTGGTTTTGAAAAAGATAAGAAATAGTAAAACAAATAAAAAGTCAATTAGTTAGTTGAAAAAGATTTGAAATTCAATTTTGAAAAGATAAGAAGTTGGAAAAGATTTTGAAATTGAATTTGATAAAAATTTTCGAAAATAATAGAAAAAATGAAAAAGATTTGATTTTTGAAAAAGATTTTGAAAAGATAAGATTTTTAAAATTGAAAATTTGACTTGACTTATAAGAAATAGTTAAGTTTTTAAAAAAAATTTGACTAAGTCAACTCAAATTTTCGAAAATTATGAAAAAAAAAAGAAAAAGATTTTTTTTATTTTTGAATTTTTAATGAGGAGAGAGAAAAACAACAAAAATGACTCACAACATGAAAATTATGAATCAAAACACATGATGCATGCAAGAACACTATGAATGTCAAGATGAACACCAAGAACACTTTGAAGATCAAGATGAACATCAAGACTTATTTTTGAAAAATTTTCAAGAAGAAAACAAGACACCAAACTTAGAAATCTTTAATGCTTAGACACTATGAATGCAAAAATGCATATGAAAAATAACAAAAAACACAAAACAAGAAAATTTAAAGATCAAACAAGAAGACTTGTCAAGAACAACTTGAAGATCATGAAGAACACATGCATGAATTTTCGAAAAATACAAAGGTTTTTTTAAAACATGCAATTGACACCAAACTTAAAAATTGACACTAGACTTAAACAAGAAACACAAAATATTTTTTTGTTTTTATGATTTTATTGATTTTTTTTGTATTTTATTTTATTTTTTTTCCAAAACATATAGGAAAAATAAAATAAGAAATTCAAAATTTTTAATAAGAATTCCAGAAATCTTTGCAATGTTAGTCTAAAGTTCCGGTCCAGGAATTAGACATGGCTTAATAGCCAACCAAGCTTTTTGTGAAAGCTTCGGTCCAAAACACTAGACATGGCCAATGGCCAGCCAAGCTTTAGCATACAAATCAGACATACAACAGCTGATACTTCATCCAACTCCATATACTGATAATGGAAAGCCTCAATCCAATTGAATTAGACATGGTTTTACAGCCAGCCAAGCTTCAACATGCTTCATGAAACACTAGAATTCATTCTTAAAATTTTAGAATAATTTTTCGAAAATAGAAGTAAAAATTTTTTGAAAGATTTTTGAAAAATTTTTGACAATAAAACAAAAAGAAAATTACCTAATCTGAGCAACAAGATGAACCGTCAGTTGTCCAAACTCGAACAATCCCCGCAACGGCGCCAAAAACTTGGTGCACGAAATTGTGATCATCAACAATGGCGCCAAAAACTTGGTAGCGCTCTCAAACGCGAATCACACTTTGTCACAACTCCGCACAACTAACCAGCAAGTGCACTGGGTCATCCAAGTAATAAACCTTACGTGAGTAAGGGTCGATCCCACAGAGATTGTTGGTATGAAGCAAGCTATGGTCATCTTGTAAATCTCAGTTAGGCGTATTATAAATGGTTATGGATGTTTCAAAATTAATAATAAATAAAGCATAAAATAAGATAGAGATACTTATGTAAATCATTGGTAGGAATTTCAGATAAGTGTATGGAGATGCTGTATTCCTTCTAGATCTCTACTTTCCTACTGCTTTCATCAAATCCTTCTTACTCCTTTCCATGGCAAGCTGTATGTAGGGTATCACCGTTGTCAATGGCTACATCCCATCCTCTCAGTGAAAATGGTCCAAATGCTCTTGTCACAGCACGGCTAATCATCTGTCGGTTCTCGATCATGTCGGAATAGAATCCATTGATTCTTTTGCGTCTGTCACCACGCCCAACAATC
The DNA here is from genome assembly GCF_000817695.3 of Arachis duranensis. Taxonomy (NCBI): domain Eukaryota; kingdom Viridiplantae; phylum Streptophyta; class Magnoliopsida; order Fabales; family Fabaceae; genus Arachis; species Arachis duranensis. The sequence continues at coordinate 98,176,600 of NC_029777.3, read as the reverse complement.
GCGAGTTTGATGCTCGTCACAGTCATTCAATCCCTAAATCCTACTCAAAATACCACAGACAAGGTTTAGACTTTTCAGATTCTCAAGAATGGCCGCCAAGGGTTCTAGCTTATACCACGAAGATTCTGATTAAGGAACCCAAGAGATATGCGCTCGGTTTAAGGTAGAACGGAAGTGGTTGTCAGTCACGCGTTCATAAGGATGGATGATGATGAGTGTCACGGATCATCACGTCCATCAGGTTGAAGTGCAACGAATATCTTAGAACAAGAATAAGCTGAATTGAATGAAAAATAGTAGTAATTGCATTAAAACTCGAGGTACAGCAGAGCTCCACACCCTTAATCTATGGTGTGTAGAAACTCCACCGTTGAAAATACATAAGTGATGGTCCAGGCATGGCTGAATGGCCAGCCCCCATGAAGGTCTAAAATCACATACACTGATTAAAGATCAATCAAAAGACGACTAATACAATAGTAAAATGTTCTATTTATACTAGACTAGCTACTAGGGTTTACAAAAATAAGTCTAAGTACAGAAATCCACTTCCGGGGCCCACTTTGGTGTGTGCTTGGGCTGAACTTGAGCTTTACACGTTCAGAGGCTTCTCTTGGAGTTAAACGCCAAGTTGTAACGTGTTTTTGGCATTTAACTCTGGTTTGTTACGTGTTTCTGGCATTTTATTCCAGAATGCAGCATGGAACTGGCGTTGAATGCCAGTTTGCGTCGTCAAAACTCGAACAAAGTATAGACTATTATATATTGCTGGAAAGCTCTAGATGTCTATTTTTCAACGCAGTTAAGAGCGCGCCATTTGGAGTTTTGTAGCTCCAGAAAATCCATTTTGAGTGCAGGAAGGTCAGAATCCAATAGCATCAGCAGTCCTTTGTCAGCCTCCTATCATATTTTTGCTTAGGTCCCTCAATTTCAGCCAGAAAATATCTGAAATCATAGAAAAACACACAAACTCATAGTAAAGTCTAAAAATGTGAATTTTGCATAAAAACTAATAAAAACATCCCTAAAAGTAGCTAGATCCTACTAAAAATAATGCCAAAAAGCGTATAAATTATCCGCTCATCAATGGTCCAATTAACAAAAGGGTGAAGAAACCACCTATATGGATGAAAGAGTACAAGAAGTAAGGTTCTGAAAACCAAATCAGACTGGCTGATTTGACCAGTTAATCGAAAATCAGTCCTCTGATTGGTTCGATTGATATCCAAAATCGTTCTGCAAAGGATCGATAAAAAAACTGACCAAACCAATAGTTAATTGTTGAACAAGATGAACCGATTCAGTTTTTTGAAAGTCCGGTTTGCTACTTCCTTTTAAAACAACGGCGTTTTGAGGGGAATACAAGAAAGAAAAAAGAGCTGCAGAACCCGTTCCCCTCCCCCTTCATTCTCTCATAAGTCACAAGTCTCCCCCTAAATTTCAGTGAAAAAAATCCTATCAGAGCAAATCACCCTCTTCTCCTCGCCGTGGAATCTCTATTTGGACACATCGCCGTCACTCGCGTCACCCACCTCACTGTCGTTCATCTTGTCGGCTCGCCTCTTCGGTCTCCAACCTCTGCTCACCTCGCCGTTGCTCACCTCTAGTGTAAGAACTCCTCGGCTCCTCCATCACCCGCATCCCTCCCCTTGCTACTGTACGGCTTGTCTGCTTCGTCTCTGTCATTGGCTCGCCACCAAAATTAGCTTTCTGCTTGCCTATCTGTTCTCCGTTGCGAGTGATGAAGAACTGAGAATGGTGGTTACTCCACAGTTTCCTCAATCTCAATAATGATACATTACTTTTTCTGTTCTTGTTTTAGGGCCTTGCTCATATTGCAAAGAAAAATATCATTTATGTTAGTTGCAGATACTGAAAACCATGCTTTGACGTATGTGATAGATTCAAAATAATAATAGTCTAATGTAATCTTCATTACCTATGTTATAGCAATCGTTGGTGTTAAAATGGTGAATTTAGTCATAGAAAATAGTAGAGAAACTCTTGCTTGTGAACTATATGTCATATATTAATAATATACACATGGTTTCATTCTTAAAAGATTCCTGAACTTTAGTGACAAAAAAAATTACAATTTTGTTGAATATTTGATTAGAAGTTTTTGTTGAAATTTGTTATGATTTTGAATTTTTGTAAAAGTTGATGTTTTTCATTGTTGTTAACTATTTAATTATAAGAAATTAATGTTAACATTTTTTATTCTAATTTTTTGTTGTTAATGTGATGAATATTGTTGAATATTGTTGCTGATTACATAATTAGATCTTATAAGTTATTTAAAATTTTTTATTTTGTGAATTTTTAATGATAAAATATGTACAAGTTATATGTGAAATTATAAAATTATGGATTTTATTAGTTGAAAAATAATTGAATTTGAATATTTGAGACTGTATATTGAATTTTTAATACTTTTATTGTATATTTAATCAAATTAGTTCAACCACGGTTCGACCACGGTTGGACTATTGAACAAGTCACTTGACTGATTTAATGACCTATTCGGTTCTCGCAACCTTAACGAGAAGTAAATAGGAGTGTGTCACAGGGAATTATAGTGTAAGAAAAGGGGATAGGTATTATGTTGCTTTGATAGTGCAGACCTCCCTTGAGCTCAGGGTGATATTGGTATACTGTTTCATTAATTCTTGCTTTATATATCAATTAAGTACTTTACTTTGTCATATTGCTACTGTGATTGTTGTGAATTGCTATTATTGTTTGTAGTGCTTATTAATTGGTACTTTCATTGAGAGCAAGCGTCGCCATGGCCAATGGAACTCATTTGAATCGACCGGAGGAACTCACCTTCTCCAACAAACAGGAGGTAACCACTCTTAGCCGCGGGTGGGTGGAGGCAAATGAGAGGATCGCCAATACGCAAATTCAACTCACAAACATGAACTCCTCATTGTGATCTATTAAGAAGTTGCTATGTGAAAATGTGAAGCTAAAAATGAAGGCTGCTGATTATGGCCCCGTTGGTGACGATGCCGCAGAAGGCAATTTTGGTACGGGATCAGTATGCATGGACACTGAACAACCATGGGCCGTGGCCTCGACTAAAGGTGAAAATTGCTGATGTTCTTCATGTTTGACAGCGAAGGAGTGGAAGATTGGGTCTTCCGCACCTGTCAATACTTGGAGACGTTCGAGATACCCGTGGAGTAGAGAAGTCAGGTGTTATCGTTTCATTTGGTAGGAGCGGCATATGCGTGGTATCGATGGGGCATTAACAACAACATCATCTACACATGGGACACATTTCTAGAAGCGCTAGTAGTCAGATTTAGAAAGAATATCTTTTATGACCCTTACACTGCCATTAGAAAATTGAAGCAAAGTGGATCAGTGGAAGAGTACCAGAACCAACTTGAAGAGTTGACCAACAAGGTTAATGGGCTGAATGAAGAGTGGATCATCTCCCTCTTTGTTGTTGGGCTTTAGGACTAACTCAAATGTGAATTGCTCCTAGCCTAACACATATCTTATGTCGAGGTTGTTTCCATTGCTAAACTCCATGAGCAGAAGAATGCAGCAATGCTGGGCTTATTTTGGAATAGTAGCAATAAGGCCCCAGCCCAAAACCCGTGCTGGTTTGTTTCCAACAGAACCCTGAACCCAGTCAGCCCTAGCCCCAAGAGTTCTCACCCAGTGGCTACCCCTGCCATGAGCTCCATAGCATCTGCTAACACACCCTTTTCTTTCCCAACACAAAAAATTTAAGAAATTGACCAGCGTTGATATTCGAGCATGAAAGGAGAAGGGCTTGTGTTATTATTGTGATAAATGTTACAGCCAGAGGAATCATTGTAAGGCTTTTTATCAGCTCCTCATAGTTGAAGAGGAACTCCAAGAGCTCTTACATGGCACTATCGAAACACCTGAAGAGGAGAATGACTCTGATTTAGAGGATGCGGGACACACGCCAATCCACCTGTGCTGATTTTGATTGACGGCGGCAGCATCCACAATTTTATCAAAGGTTCAATTTCCATGAAGCTCAATTTGCCTCTCACCCACCACAACAACACTTCAGGTAATGGTGGGCAATGGTGATTCCATTAATTGTGCTGCTAAATGCCAAGATTTTTCATTATTAGTAGAAGGGTATAACTTCTCTATGGACACTTATGTACTGGACCTCAAAGGTGCATATATTGTCCTAGGAGTACATTGGATGATGCGGCTAGGTACTATTCGCATTAATTATATGGAATTGCTCATTAAGATCAAGGTACTAGGGAGATAGGTCACATTCAAAGGTGAACGCTTATTACGAGAGGCAAAATTGAGTTTCAAAGAATTGAAGAAACTCCATAGTAGCCAGCATATTGTCACTTTGTTTTAATTGGAGGTCAGGGGTTCATCACCAGCATTAATTCCACCCATGATTGATGAAGATTTTTAAGGGGTTCTAGAGGAATTTTTAAGGTGTTTGAAGAACCCATACAACTCCCACCACAATGAGCTATTGATCATCCAATCCATCTTGTCCCAGGTGCAACCCCGATAAACATTAAACCTTACAAATATCTACATTTTTAGAAGGAAGAAATGGAACGGCTAGTGATTGAGATGTTACAAATTGGTGTGATACGTGACAGTCAGAGTGCTTTTTCAAACCCGATTCTGCTTGTGAAGAAGAATGATAGGGGTTAGCGTTTCTGTGTTGACTATAGAGTCCTAAATGCAATCACTATGAAGGATAAATTTCCAATTCCAACCATAGATGAGATACTTGATGAGTTACATGGTACATAATTATTTTCCAAGATTGATCTGAGGAGCAACTATCATTAGATTAGAATACGGGAAAAGGACATAGACAAGACGACATTTAGGACTCATATGGGCCACTATGAATTTGTGATCATGCCATTTGGCCTCACAAATATGCCTTCCATGTTCCAAACAACCATGAACTGAGTTTTTAACCTTACTTAAGATGGTTTATTGATGCTTTTTTTTATGATATACTGGTGTATAGTCAGACCCATTAAGAGCAGTTGAGGCATTTGGGTCAAACTTTACAAGTTTTGCAGGAAAACCATTTTTTTCCAAACAAACAAAATGTGCATTCTTACAACAGTAGATTGAGTACTTGGAACATGTAATTTCTAAGGAAGGAGTGAAGGTAGATCCTACAAAGAGATGCAATCTTAGCTTGGCCTATTCCCACCACGGTAAAGCAATTAAGGGGCTTCCTTAGGTTGACTGGATATTACAGAAAATTTGTTGCCAATTATGCTCAATTTGTCTTCCCTTTGATTGAGTTATTGAAGAAGAACGTCTTTCAATGGACCATATCTGCTTATCAGAATTTTCACCATTTGAAGCAACTGATGGTTAACACCCTTGTTCTGGCACTCCCTAATTTCTCCCAAACCTTCATAGTAGAAACAGTTGCTTCTAGCACTAGTGTTGGCACGGTTCTGTCTCAAGGTGGTCATCTCATTGCCTACTTCAGCAAGAAATTAGGGGCACATTTAGCACAAGCATCCGCTTATGTGCGAGAACTCTATGCTCTCACTCAAGCAGTTGCAAAATAGCGGCACTATTTGCTAGGTAAGAGGTTTCTCATTAAGACTGATCATCAAAGGTTAAGGGAGCTCATGACTCAAGTCATCCTCACCCCCAAGCAGCAGCACTATCTCTCAAAGTTAATGGGGTATGACTTTGAGATTGAATATCATCCTAGCAAGTTCAACAAGACAACCAATGCCCAATCCTGCCAAGAAAAGGAAGCCAATTGTCCACGATTCCAAGAATTCAAGCGGCACAATCTCAACTCATTTCTGAATTATTGAGAGCTAATAGTGAGATGGAGGAGATGTTACAACTTCAAGAACGCTTGAGGAATGGTGACTTGCCTTCCGATTATGTGTTTGAGGATGGTTTATTGTTGTATCAAGGGGGAATTTGGGTGCCAAATTTTGCTGATTTGCGTACTAATCTCTTAAATCGATTTCATTCTGCGCTGACAGTGGGTCATGGCGGCGTTTTGAAAACTTACAAGGGGCTGAGTGAATTGTTCTTTTGGCCTAGGATGTGCCAAGATGTTGTACGCTTCATCGATTGCTGTGTCGAATGTCAATGTACGAAAGTATATCACTACTAAACCACAAGGTCTCCTTCAACCCCTTCCTATCCCGGCAAAACCATGGGATGACATCAGTTTTGTTTTCATATCTAAGCTTCCAAACTTTAATGGCTTTACTGCTATACTTGTTGTCGTGGATAGATTCAGCAAGACTGCCCAGATTACTCTGTTGAAGACAGGTTTCTCAGCCAAACTGGTTGCTTAGAATTTCATTAATTTATTGGTAAGATATCATGGGTTCCTTACCACTATTGTTTCCAATAGAGACCCTTTCTTCTTAAGTCGCTTCTGGAGAGAATTATTTGTGAATTGTGGAATTAAGCTGCTCTATAGTACAACGTATCATCCGCAGACCAATGGTCAGATGGAGGTTGTAAACCGAATGTTGGAACAATACCTGTGTGCTCACCCATGCCCACCCTGTAAAATGGTTAGTTTATCTCAATTGGTTTGAGTTTTGTTATAACAACTTGTTCCACACCACAATTGAGATGTCTCCACATGAAGCATTATATGGGTTTCTAACCCAAACCATTTCGGGGTATGTGCATCACTCATCTTCAGTTCAGGATGTAAATAACTTGCTGTGAGTGCGGGAGTCTCTTCATATGGAACTGAAGTTTTGCCTCCAACAAGAACAAAACCAAAAGAAATGTCTGGATGATAGTCATCGTTGAGAAAAATTATTCAATGTTGGTGAATGGGTTCTATTGAAGCTGCCGCCATATAGGCAAAACTCAGTGATAGCTCGGGGTAACTTAAAGCTTGCTAGGTGGTTTTATGGGTTGTTTAAGGTGCTACCGCGAGTAGGGGCTGTCACGTACAAGCTGGAACTTCCAACCGACAGTGCATCCAATTTTCCATGTCTCATTGCTGAAGGAATTTAAAGGGGACCCGACTATGATTAGGGTACCACAGACCTTTTCCTCTCTCTACCTTTTGAACCACTTCTAGCTGCCATCATTGATAGTAGGCATGGGCTACTTGACGATGGTTCTCAAACTGTCCAAGTATTAGTGAAGTGGCAAGGTGCACCAAGAGAAGAAACAACTTGGGTCAATTGGTCTGAGTTGGTGAAGATGTATCCCGTTGAGAACCTTGAGGACAAGGTCATTGTCATGGGGGAATAATTGATGCAAATATAATAGTAATGCCAATGTTGAGGCCCAAAAGAAATAAGAGGATAGGGCTAATAAAGCCATTATGTAGAATAGCCCAAGTAACAAAAGGGTGAGAAAACCACCCATATGGATGAAAGACTACGAGAAGTAAATAGGAGTGTGTCACAGGGAATTATTAGCTTATGCTAAGGTCAGAGTTAGTTACAACAGATTGAAAAATAAGTTATGATATAAAAAGGGAAATATAGTCTAAGAAAAGGGGATAGGTATTATGTTGCTATTTGATAGTGCAGACCTCCCTTAAGCTTAGGGTGTTATTGGTATACTGTTTCATTGATTCTCTCTTTATATATCAATTGAGTACTTCATTTGTCAATAGAGTATACTTTATATTACTTTGCCATATTGCTACAGTGATTGTTGTGAATTGCTATTAATGTTTGTAATGCCTATTAGATTCATCACGCCTAAGTACGTACGATCTTATAAATAGAAGTGCAAGATACAAAAGAGAGGAGTGCTTTTAGCAAACACACGCACAAACACTCATCAAATCTCTTTCTCCCTCCCTTTTATGGCTTGATCATTGATGTATGCTTGTTGGATTTTCTAGAATATGTTGTTAATGATGATGGTGGTGCTAATTTGGTTGAAACTAGTTATGTTTGATGAATTAGAACAAACTTAGGATTGTATTTTGAGGATTATTGGTGAACTGAGATAGACTAGCATCTGTCTTGGGGCCTTAATAACTCAATTTGGTGTCCAAGAACGTTTTGAATTAATTCATGTTTTAGTTTGTTATGTTGAATTTCTAAAGATTATTAATTTTGTAGAATCTGGTTGTTAAACTAGTAACTTGCGGAGCTCATTTCTTTATTTTATGGCAAAATTTTTGAATGGGACTAAATTTTGGTGAAAGATGGATGTGTCTAGTGATACTAAATTTGATATTATTTCAATGACTTGAGAATAGGGGAGCTTTAATTTTTCCCTCAATTCTAGTGCCACTACAAGAAAAAAGTCTGTCGTCACACTTTTTCTTGCAAAGGTCAATGACCATGCTTTTATAAAGATGGTGATTGATTGAAGATTTGACCATGTTTTTTTTTATCATGCTTCAAAAGTGTGGTCGAAAGGGGGTCAATGGCCACGCTTTTATGAAAGTGACAGTTGATTAGAGATTTAGCCATGCTTTTTTTTACCACGCTTTAAAAACGTGGCTGAAAAGGGGTTAATGACTACGCTTTTATGAAGGTGATGGTTTCTAAATTTCATTTGAGTGGATTTGCTTGTTCAAAGCTTGGAATCAACTAGCACCTAGGAAGCATGTGGAAGAGGATACAGTAGCTGAAATCTACTAGCACTTTCGATTCTATTAATTATGATTTTGTTGAATTTATTCTTTTTTTATTTGTGCTTTATACTTGGTTGGATTGTTCATTCTGATTTTTTTCTTCTTTATGAATTTTTAATCTATTTTTTATTTTGGTTTATGGTTGTTGATTCTGATTTCATTTTATTTTTTATTTTTAATGGTTTTTATTTTACTTTATTTTTGTTTCTATTTCTGTTTTCTATCTGTCAACATGGTTTTTCATGTATTTTCTCCTTTACTTTTAGGTCTGAATTCCTAAAATCTCTGAATACTAGTCCTCAAGCCAAGAAATTTCAGCTCAAGAAGGATAAGTTTGAGTGATGTGTGTTTTGCCAAAGTTTGATTATTATGGAGGGTGTTTTTTTTTTATGTTTTGTTGGATTGTAGTGGGTGTTTCATATGTATCAAAACAATCTTGTGGTTTAATATTATGTCTTTCGCCTATGTATATTGGATTGGTTGATTTAGAATTATATATGTAATTTTTTTGTCATTGTTTAAATTAGTTCCTCGAACTATGATTTAAAATTATATGTCAATTTTACAAGATTTATTAGAAGATAGATAAAAAAAAGCGTAGCCATAAGTATTCTGAGCTAGCTTATAACTACGCTTAAAAAAGGCAGCCATTGTACAATAGTCCAAACAATGGTCACGCTAAAAAAATGTGGCTATAGCCGAAAACAATTGGTGCAGTTAAAAAGTATAGTCATATCTTCCTCTATCAGCACGCTTTCGAAGCATATCCAAAACTAAACCAATAGGCTCATTTTTAGAAGCGTGGCTGTAAGTCCATCAGAGGATACGCTTTAAAAGCGTGGTTACAGGGTTATACATACGGCTATGCTTTTAAGTTTGACAATAGATAAAAGCGTAGCAAAAAATTAAGCGTGCTAATAGATCGACAAAAGTGTGGCGATAGAGTAACTGGCACGCTCGCAAATGTGACCCTTTCAAAAGAGTGTCAATAGCTCAAAAAGTGTGGTGAGAAACTGTCGCTACGCTTTTTTTCACTTTTTGGCACGTTTTAGAAACGTGACAATAGACTGCTTTTCTTGTAGTGTGCTACAGCGCCAAGAAAATTATAATATTTAGTTTGTCGAAAATCTTGTTTTAAAAAACAATCATGTAGACATAAATTTCAGAATTTTGAGGTTGTTTGCTATTTCACTATTGCAAGCAAATATGTTTGATGGACAAATGTAAGCATATGCTTGAATTTGTGATTTTGAAGGTGTCTTTGAGGTAATAAGACAGAACCTAGGCGAGTTTGGAGCAAACAATGGAATGAGATGAGATTTCGTTTGAGGAATGAAGATATGACAGGTTGTGGCCGTGAAAGGACCCGATTTGGTTTTATGACTAAAAAGAAAGGCTTGGAGTTGATGACCAAGGCCAATTATGAATTATGATAAGCGAAAGCTTAGGGCTTACTTAACCAATCTCAAGTGAGTAAGATGTATTTTAGCATTGGTTTTGTTTGATGAATACCACCTTATGTTGGACATAACTTCGTTTTTCTTTGAAATAGGCTAAAATCCAAAGATTTGTGACATCATTGTTTTAAAAGGTATCATTGGTTTATGTATATGGCTATCCGCTACATGGTACCATCTGAGTTCCGACTATGGATTGTGTGTGTGCTGTTCAAAGTGTTAAGACTTGAAATTATTAAAGAATGGTTAATTGAAAGAGTATATTCGGTAAAGAATAATAATTAAGAACTTATATGTTGTTACTGTAAATTGATGGTATGGTGGTAGAGAAAGGAAGAGGATGATAAGGGAAAAAAAAAAGGAGGGAAGGTGGTAGCAGGCTAGCAGCGATCATTATAGTTGTCAATTGTCATGGTTGTCCCATGTTTTTTCTTCTTTCTTTTTATCCTTTTTTTTAATATCGTTTCTTTTTTCCTTTTTTTTTTTTTATCTTCTCTTACTAGTACTTTTTCTTATTATCGGTATTTTTTTTGGTAAAATACAAAATATTTTACAGTAAATACATCAATTTTTAAGAAAAATATAGATAAAATACAAAGAAATTTTTATCTAAACACAAATTTTTTAAAAAAAGATGATGAAAAAAAACACATTTAATAAAATACATACTTTGACAACAAAAAAAGATGATAAAAAAAACCTAAGATTAAAGTGCGGTGATTTACATATACATTTATGGAAATAATATGCATTAGACCAATTAATTATTAGACTAACTTAGTTGAATGAATTTATTAGTTACCAAAAAACTTGTTCATCGTGTAGTAATGCTATTTTTTCTGATTTTTGTAAAAAGAAAAAATATATACCATACAATTAGATAAAATACATATTTATAAAAATTTGTCGTGTACCACACCGAAGACTAGTATATTATAAGAAAAATTTTAAGTATATTTAAAATATTGATATTCTAATTATTTTAATTATTGATTTTAATTAATATATATTATATATTTTTTTATAATTTAGATTAACGTTAAAACAACTAACGTGTTCTCAATATATTTGAAACTCTCGCTGTACTATATATTTTGAATAGAATGCTCCAACTTTAGTGCTACTAGCCTACTAGCAATAATTTAAGATGTCATCATACATTCATACTTCTATTTAATGTATCCCAAAAAAAGGGGTTGAATAAAACAATACTCAGATAGAGAATGAAGAAAAAAAAAAAAGAAGATAATATATATCATTATACCAATATAACAAGGCAAAATAAATTCCAGAAAAGAAGAAAAATTTATGAAAACTATCTTAAGACAAAATGGTACACTGAGGCTATGCATCACATAATGCTGCCTAATCATTCATCATCATCAAACTCTGAGTGGGAACACCGAACCGCAAAAGCAATTTATGTGGCCTAGGAAAAAGCCTCGACCTACTTGCTATAATTAGTTAATCACCAATTCGGCAACTCAGCACTTGGAAACCACTAACGCATGATAAACAAACACATCAGACCACATTGCAATAATCTTTATCTCCACATTCTTCAAAATCGTAAGGCAACAAGTCAACAACATAGAATGAATGCAAGTTACTTACATAAGAACGGTT
>NC_029777.3:98143506-98164722 GCF_000817695.3 Arachis duranensis | reverse complement strand
TGACTCTCTAGAAGACTTCGCCTAATTAATCATACCATATGGCATATATGGCATATCTTTGATGCACCACTACCACAAGCTAGCTTTGAGGGAAAAAAAATTCACCCGCAGATTAGATACGGGAATCATATGTATGGAAAAACTGCATAAATAATTCATGTTCGGATCGTTGGAGTTCGTTGTAATTCATGCTGATAGCTATTAATTATAATCCATATGTGTCAATATATAAGTTCATCTTTAAACGTTTTTTATTAAATAAAAAATGTTTCGCTTCTTATTAATTAACAAATTTTAGTTCTTTATTTATTATATTTTAATAATGACTCGAATCTGTATTTAAAATTTAAAATTTATTATTTAAATTTAAGGTTTAAAATTTAATATTTAGAATTAAATTTGATTTTATAATTCAAAAAATACTACGCTTCTTATTTTTTTGAAACATAAAAATATTCGCCGAATATATATGACTTAATTAATGGTCATCAAATTTTATTTAATTTAGTCTCATGAACTAAACTGGACATCATAATAAACACATTACTGTGGTAGCACTTAATTGTTCACATCAACCTGTATTAAAAAGTGGAGAGATAGAAGATTGGTCTGGAATGAACGAAAGTCAATCTTCGAAAAATAAAAAATTTAGTTGATCATTTAAAAAGTTAAGTACAAAATTAATTAGTTCAGTTAACTTTAGAACAGTATCTCTTTAATTAATTGATAAATGCTAAATTTAGCCCTTAAAACCTTAGAAATTTGCGTCAATTTGTTTCTACAAATTTTAACATTATTAAATTAAATTGGCCCTCAATGATTTGCTCCTTCACCCGGTTTTCATTGTTGAGTCCTTGGTAAATATATTCTAATGTGAATTATATCAAGTAATATGCTACTTAAAGCTCGAGTGAAAACTCATTCTATGCTTGACCATTTTTATTAAAGACAACTATATTCTAAAAAACAAAATCACTCGGCCTATGTCTCTGTTCTTCCTGAGACTTCCTTCATTATTTTTATTGTCAACTTGTATAACGACCGATACTTAAGCTATTTTGCTAATATGTTTGAATTGAACGTTATTTTGTTAATATGTTTGAATTGAACGTTAAGTGTCATGTTGTAAGTATTGAATTGGTTGTTCTTAAAGCATCTTTAATAAAATATTTTTAGAGTATTATTTTTTAGAAGAAAATATAAGAAGACAATAAATTTAATGAACAATGTGAACAATAAAAAAAATAAAACTAAAATCAAATTATAATTAATTTAATTAATTTTTAGTAATTTCAAATTTTGAATTAAAAAAATAAAGATTTACAAATGGTGCAGTTACGCGTATATGATAATCTTCTTTTTTCCCGTGTAATTTTTGTTTTACAGAGCATTCTTCTCATCCATTTTCTTTCTATCTCTCTGGTCCGACGCCACCAAAAACATCAGTCGCTGCCGCCCAAAACACTAACCGACGTTGCCCAACTCTCCAAGAACGTTCAAGCAGGTACACCCTTCACGCACATTGCATCCTTCGTGCAACCCACCAACGCGCTGCCCGTGCAGGAACCCCGAAGCCGGCGGGGTTCACCGTCCTAACATCTCCATCTGCAGCATAAAAGGGACATACGCAACTGCCATTTCATACACCTCCTCACGTCCAAATGTTCATTTCACTATGATGGTGGATGGTTATTTCAGGTATTATGTATGCAGATGGTCGTTTAAGTGAGTAATTGGATGATTATTTTTGTTTACAGATGTCGGATGTTCATTTCTATACCTACCCGAATGGTTATTATTACGGCGGTGGCAGAGCGCGACCCCTAGGGGGGGTACCGACGCGGGAGAGAGAGGCAAGCTGGACACCAAGGACGCGCGACAGGAAGGACGCAAGCCTGTCTTGACGGAGGATGCCGGCGGAAGATACAAAGACCCGCAACGGGACGGTGGCATCCGTCTGAGCTGTTGGCTGTCGGCAACGGAGACAGATGCGCGTGAGAAAGGGGGATGGACTAGGGTCGAAACTAGACAGTGAGGATGTCTTTGACGCTGGTGAGATAGGGTGGTTAGTAATGAATGTGGGGGTGGTTACCGGCTAGGAAGAAAGAGGAATTTGGGGGTGAAAATTTTTTATAATTTATGGTTTGGATGGTTATTTTTGTGAAATAACTAAATGGGATATTTTGGATTTAGGGTAATCAATGGAGTAGTTTTCATTTTTTATTCCTATTGGGTTAAATATCCAGCCGATTGTTCACACTATTAAGATTTCTCATTATTTCTCTAGCAGAGTTGTATTTTTTATATTTTAAAAAAATGAATTGATTTATAATTAAAATTTTTATTGGAGTTAATTTGTGAAATAAAATCGATATCATCTTAAAGATATAATATTATTTTGATAGAGAACCAACACAATTTTATCACTCGTATAATTATTTTGATAAAATAATTAAAAATAATATAAAATTTTAAATGAACCTAAAATAAGTATTGAAAAAATAAATTTTATTTTTAATTTTAAATCACTATTTATAATATATAATCCTACAAATATTTTTATAAAATTTAAAATAAAACTAAAATTAGAATTAGCATTGAAGATATTTTAAGTTTAAACTCTATATTATTGCCAACTCTCATGTTAAGACTCGATTTGGTAAATGTTTGTATTTTCAAGGTGAAGTATTAAATTGGTCTCTACGTTTGGGTATAATTTTGTTTTGGTCCTTAAGGTTTAAAATGTTATATTTGAATTCAAAAATTTTTTGAATATAGTCCCATTATGAGGTCAAAATTAAATAATTAATAGAATGTCCTGCATGACAGCAGTACAAGAATAAAGTCGATAATCAGGGGAACAAGTACAAACTCTAGAGATACAAAATCAATCGTAAATACATCAATACATTTATTTATTATTCTTCTTACAATTTAAATGAAATATTTTCTATAGAACTAAAGAGAATGATAAATAAATGTATTGATGCATCAATAGTTAATTTTATGCCTTTAGAGCTTGTACTTGATCTCCAAATTATCGACCTTGTTCTTGTACTGCTGTATGTAGGACATTTCATTAATTATTTAACTTTGACATCACGGTAGGACTACATTAAAGCTAAATAAAACTTTTTTGAATTCAAATATGATACTTTACCAACTCTAATATTTTTATTGAAGTTAGGTTTGCTTAACTCCTTTCTTCCACTTTCATCCTTTCAATAAGCTCAAACCTCATTTTTCTACTTTTTTTCTCTTTTTTTTACACTATTAATTTTTTAAAAGAGTTTGAAGAAGAAGAAGAAAGGAGTAGCAGAATGAAATTTGAACTTATTGAGAGGATAAAGGTGAGACTGAGAGAGAGGGATTAAGTAAACATATATTTAACAATAATATTATTAGTAGTACATCAATTTCGTTAAATGTTAGTAAAAGATTTGACAATGAGATAACATTAATGTCATTTTAAATATTTTGAAATAAAAATATAATGATTAAAATATTAAAGACCAAAATAAAATTCACCACAAACATTCAAGAGCAAAATAATACTTTTTCCTAAAATCTAAAATGGCTTTAATATATATAAATATAATAAAGAGTAAAAATAAATATAGTCATTTATTAATATATAAAATTATATTATACTTTGGGTAAATCACAATAATAAACTAAGGGGAGCAAAATTTTACACAAATCCACCAAACCAAAATCTGCTTCGTGAATCTACCAATACACATTTATATGTAGTTCGAACCAACTTGATTCGAACTTCATTTCTACACAGACACATGCACACACTAATTCGAACCAGCTTGATTCGAATTACACACATAGTAATTTTTATGCTGTTAAAAAATTAATAATTTATTAAAAAAATTTATTAAAAAATTAATAATTTTAAAATTTAAAAAATATATTTTATTTCATACATTAAAAAAAAGCTAACAAAATATTTAATTACGAGACTTCTTTAAAATATTTGTGATCTATCAATTCGAATTTCATACAATACTCTTTTGCTCATTTTTAATAGTTCATGAAATTTTTTTTAATAAATTTATTTAAATTATACCACAAAAAAATATTTTATTCTATACAAAATAATTTAAAAAATGGCTTAAAAGATGTTAGGAGTACTATAAAAATTTGTAATGACTTAGGACATTAAAGAAATACTCTACATAGTCGATAATAATTTAGAAATTAAAGAAAATATATTTTTATCATGTATTTACCTAAATCACTAGAATATTACAAATTTTTATAATACGGAGGTTAAGATATGGCTTTATGAAGTGGTTAGAGAGATTTTAGGAGCGGTTACTCATTTGAATGAGTGTTTATCTGCCAGCTAATCTCACTTCCGACTTCTTCGGACCAAGTCGTGGTTGATACCGACTTCCTATGTGAAGGTCGGCACTAAGCTAGGCTCTAATCCTTCAGATTAGGCCTTCTATTTGGACCTGGACCTTTATCGTTGGACCAGGGTATGAACAAAAATATTTTCTTTCATTTCTAAATTATTATTGACTATGTAGAGTATTTTATTTAAAATTTGAATACATGCATGTATTTACCTAAGTTATTAGAATATTAAAAATTTTTATAGTACTCCTAACATTTTTTAAGCTATTTTTTTATTGTTTTGCATAGGATAAAATATTTTTTGTAGTATAATTTAAATAAATTTATTAAAAAATATTCATGAGCTATTAAAAATAGACAAAAGAGTATTGTATGGAATTCGAATTGATAGATCACAAATATTTTAAAGAAGTCTCGTAATTAAATATTTTGTTAACTTTTTTTTAATGTATGAAATAAAATATCTATTTTTTAATTTTTAAATTATTAATTTTTTTAATAAATTATTAATTTTTTAACAGCATAGAAATTATTATGTGTGTAATTCGAACCAAGCTGATTCGAATTAGTGTGTAAGTGTGTGTTGTGTATAATTCGAACCTATTTGGTTCGAATTAGTGTGTGCATGTGTTTGTGTTGGTTCGAATTATGTAGAAATGGAATTCGAATCAAGTTGTTTCGAACTATATATAAATGTGCATTGGTGGATTCACGAAGCAGATTTTGGTTTGGCAGATTTGTGTAAAATTTTGCACCCTTGGTTTATTATTGTGATTTACCCTTATACTTTTTTTTAATTTGATAAGGTTTAGTAATTTTTTTATTTTTGATAAATTAAAAATCATGTTCTTATACATTTTCTAAATCATGAATTCTTATTGAAAATGTTTATATATAAGATAATTTTAAAGCTATTTTATATATTTCACAGTTGTAAAGTCTGACATAATGTTATTTACTAATGGATATCTATTCGCCCAAAAAATATATTATAAATGTCTTCATTTATTTTTTTATTACATTTATCTATATTTAAGTCATTTTAAATGTTAAAAATAATTTTGATAACCTGTACTTATTAAAAATATTTTTATTTTAATTCATCAAACGTAATTAGTACAACTTTTGAAAGCTATATTTGAAAACGTAAATTTAAAAGTTATTTTTAGAAAATTTAAATTTTACTAATTTAATTTTTAAAAGATACAAACAAGTTTTAAAAGGGTAAAATATATATTTTTGTTCTTAAAATTTGTTTAAAATTTTAAAAATATTTTTAAATTTTATTTAAGAAGTTTTTCAATTGTATCAAATATATTTTTTATGGATTAATTTTTTAAAAAATTTAAGATCAATTCATTAATAATTTTACAAAAATAATTTTTAACACGAAGTAAATCAAACATAATTGTCATATATTATTAGTAGATTAGTCCTAAATTTTGTAAAAATTTAACTGTCAGGAATATATATTTGATAAATAAAAAATTTTAAAAATAAAATAATAATAAAATAAAATTTAAGCATATTTTTAAAATTTTTGACAAATTTTAAAGATAAAAAAATATAATTTATCGATGACCAAAGTGAACCTAGATTACTTCGTTGATCCACTTTTGAAAAACTAAAAACCACGTTTCTATAGCTTTGACACATAATTAATGCGTTCATATGATAATCCCGTATCGTGCGTCTAATCAAATTTGAGTCGATCAAATAATAATTAAGTAGGCAAATTCTAGAAGTCAACTGATATAGTCATTTGTTTAGTTAAATAATTATCGAAATTTAAATTATATTTTTTATATATAATAATTTATTGATTAATAATAAATTTTTAAATAAATTTATATAATTATTTAATTTCTGGTCTGCTGAATTAAAAAATACGATGAAAAGAAAAAAAAAACGCTCTGGGATTTGGAACATTTAAACAAATAGTATCCTGAATTCCTGATTGCAACCTGATTTATTATTATATTTTATTAAAATATTTGAAGAATATAAAAATTATAAAAACAGTTAAGTTTTTGTGCATTAAATTATTATGTGTTGTTGCCTTATATATTAGAGGTTGAAACTAGCCTTTGTGCATTGTGAAAGCTCAATAAATGTCTAAGTAAAGGGGAGTGTGTTAGTTCGAATAATTGTGTCCTAAAATAGTTCGTAATCCTACACAGCCATAGAATTATATATATAATTGAGTATTTTTAGTAAATATTTATCTTGTATTATAAAGGTATATATTAAGATTATAAAATATTTTTTTATTAAAACAATAATAAATTTTGACAATTTTTAATTAATATTTTTTATTATTTTTAATAATCTGAATAAACTATTTCTTTATTTATTGGAAGATTGCAATAGTAGGTTACGTTGAAGTTCCTTTTGGAAAGGAGAAAAAAATCTAAATCTTTATTTTTTTTTCCTTTATACTCCCTTAAATTTGAGTATAGTCAAGGAGTAACTCGTAGTTTGGTTTTCAATCTCTCAAAAAAAAGTAGTAGATAAAGGCTTGATAAGAATATATGCAATCTGCTCAACACCTGAAATGTACACAATATTTAGAGAGTTCAACTTATCTCTAATGAGTTAAATTTTAAGTTGAAAATGTTTCGTTTTATCATGGAAGATTGGTTATGCATAAGGAGGACTGTGCTCAGGTTATCACAGTGAATCGTAGGAAGAGTCTAGTTCATGAAAAAGATTTTGCAGCTAGACCAATTCAACTTCACAAGATGCCAAACTCCTGAATTCTGCCTCTATAGAACTCCTGTTTATAGTAGGCTGCTTTCTATACGACCAAGACACTAAATTAATCCCAAAATAGACATAAAATCTAGATACTGACCTTCCACTACAAGAAAATAAGCTTTCTGCCACGCTTTTAAAGCGTGCCGAAAAGTGCTAAAAATGGTGTCGACAGCTTTTTGCCACGCTTTTTGAGCTATCGGCACGCTTTTAAAAGGGTCACATCCGCGAGCATGCCAGTTGCTATATCACCACGCTTTTGTGGATCTATTGGTATGCTTTCTTTTTTTGTCACGCTTTCAACTCTTGCCACGCTTAAAAGCGTGACCATATTATTCACCTATCGGCACGCTTTAAAAGCGTACCGAAAAGTGAAAGATATGGCTACGCTTTTGAAGCGTGCCAATAGTAAAAGATATGGAGTCCCTTTTGAAGCGTGCCAATAGTCAAAGAAACATGGATACCCTCGTAAAAGCGTGTCGATTTTCCTTTATGACCACACTTTTCAAGCGTGGCAATAAAAAAGTGTGACCAAATTTCAAATAAGTTGGCACCCTCGTAAAAGCGTGCCGATTTTTTTATGGCCACGCTTTTCAAGTGTGACAAAAAAAGCGTGGCCAAATCACAAATAAGTGGCCACCCTCGCAAAAGCGTGGCCATAGACCACTTTTGGATACGCTTTAAAAGCGTGGCAAGAAAAAAGTGTGCCAACAGGCCTTTTTTTGTAGTGTTCTATCCTCAATGTCAGCAGCCCAATATAAGTCTAAAAATGCATAAAGCCTTGTGTCAATGTATCTGTGAAAGGCCAAGCCAAGGTCCTTCGTTCTTTGCAAGTATTTGAGGATTCTCTTTACAGCTTTCCAGTGAGGAAGAAGAAGAGCATGCATAAATTGACAAATTTTGTTAACAGTAAAAGAGAGATCCAGTCGAGTAATGGTAAAATATTGCAAAGAACTAATCACAGTTCTAAACAATTTTAGATCTTCAAAAGTTTTAGCACCTGAAGACAAAAACTGCAAAGAAGAAACCATTGGAGTTGGCATAGGAGAAGCCTCTTCCATATCTACTTTGGACAATAAATCTGTTATATATTTTGTTTGAGACAAATATAAGACCTCATTACTTGTATGTTGGACTTCAACACCCAAAAAATAATTCAGAGTTCCTAAATCCTTCAATGAAAAAATCTGATCAAATTGTTTAATCATAGAATTTACATGAGTAGAATTATTTCCAATTATAATTATATCATCGACAGAACACAAGATATAAATCAAAGAATCTGTAGTTCTTCGAATAAATAAAGAGGTATCCAAATTAGCACTTTTAAAACCAAACTTCTTTGACTTTTGATACTTATCAAGCATTTCATCATGAGTTAGCAGCATAGTTTCAACCTCACAAAG
Source organism: Arachis duranensis (assembly GCF_000817695.3). Taxonomy (NCBI): domain Eukaryota; kingdom Viridiplantae; phylum Streptophyta; class Magnoliopsida; order Fabales; family Fabaceae; genus Arachis; species Arachis duranensis. The sequence goes on along the minus strand of NC_029777.3, from coordinate 98,156,191 downwards.
ACTAAAAGTTTCTTGTTTTAAGTTGACAGTAGTCATAAGCATTTGATAATTCTCATTAAGTGCTTCAAGAATAGCTTTAACCTGTTTTTATGGTTTGAGAGGCTTTTCCAAGGCTACGAAAAAAATCTGCAATGGTTTTGATTTTGGAAATGTACTTTGATGCTGTGAGATTGTGTTTCTTGATAATCTTGAATTGTGCCTTCAATTACTTTATCCTAAATTTTGTTGACTCCTCAAAATAAGTCTCAATTTTCTACCAAATTTGATAGCTATAGATACATCTAACCATTTTTTTTGAAAACTGAGTCCATAAAAGCCAATAACGAGAAAATTAGGTTTTGGCCATATTGGATTCATTGTATATATTGAGAAGATTCAATATCAGCAAGTTAATTTTCTGAGTTATCAAAACGTGTAGAAATCTTTTCTTAACGCAGATGATATTTCAGTGCTTGTCCTCTAATAGCTGCTAAAGCTTGTTGCTCTCATGTCTTGTGGTTATTTTCTCCCAACTTATCTTGAATCGAATGAAAAGGTCTTTAATCAAAAATCTGAAATGGAATCTGATTAAAAATTGTATTAACAGCATTTGGATCTTTATTACTAAAGATAGCAGAATTATTGGAAGGTGAGGTCATGAATTTTTTTTTAAAAAAAAAGAAAGACTAGGCTCTAGATACTATAAAAAAATTTTAGAACTGTGAATTTTGAACGAAAGAAAATAAAACACTAAAAAAAAAGACAAAGAAAAAAACATAGAAGATAAAAGTTAAAATTAAAAAACAATAAAAAAGAACAAATACACTCATACTTTTAATGTTATAATAGTAACTTATATATATATACACAAAATAAAAATATATATAACTATCTTATATCAAGACTCACTCAAAACAAAATTACCACTAAATAAAACTAAATTAACTATTTTTTTATTATTTCTCTAATTTTATTTTGAATAAAAATTTAAAATTATTATCTTTTCTCTCTTTTACACCCTTTTCGATGCCCTTTAAATAACCATCATATCCAACTTAAAAAATTATATCATAAAAAATATACACTCAACATTGTTAATAAAACAAAGAGAGTATGTATTCCCATGGCAAGTGTAGAGACAGATGTAGTATATTAATCTAATCATGACCTGTTTTTATATCTTTCATATTTATACCTCACGTGACTTGTAGCCGTTGTGTAGGCATCTTAATATTGACTACCCAATCTTAATCTCAGCCAAAGAAAAATATTAAATATTAAAGAATAAGAAATGTTATATGTACTTTTTTTCTTTACATTTTATATATGTACATCTTTTTCCTTTTAACTTTGTAAAATAGTTTTAGTCTATGATGTATACATATTAACACAAATACAGAATACAACACAATATGAGACACGTTGATATATATTTTAAAATTTTATACTATATAAAAATATAAAAGTATTTAAAATATTTTTTGTTTAAATAAATAATAATATATACTATTTCTAAATTTATTTTAAGAATACATATTAAGAATAAGATTGGATATACTGACACATAATAATATTTAGGTATGTCTAAATATATCTAAAAAAAATTTTTTATTAAAATATAATTGGATACAATAAACATACGTATTAAATGAATATCAATAAATATCGTGTCTAAAATATATCCGACATATAGACATAATAATTTAACAAAGTATATATACTTCATAGATTCTAGCAAAATACAAAATAAGATATCTCATTTTGTAATTTGTTTGATATTTGGCCTTAGCCTTTTTGTGGTGCATTTGTTTTTCTATTTATTGTGCAATCCCGCTGGATCGCTTTATCCGTATGTCATTTTGGATTGTGTAGTGTGTTATTCATGAACATATTATTTAGAAAAATTTAAATTCTCTAAATTTTAAATTTTTATTTTAGAGAATATGCAGGATAAAGTGGGATTTCTCATTTTTAAATTATTTTTTTAATATTTTTTTATCTTATTTATAGAATAAATAATAAAAAATTACATTTTATCTTTTAAAATAAAATTTAAAATTTAAAAGATTCAAATTCTTTTAAAAGAATGCTCAATCTCTAGCTATGAAGAATTTCTTTAATAGTTGATTTATACTTTTGCGCCTTATTGCTTAAGAGTAAAAGATTCATTTTTGAATCGTTTCGTATTTGAGTTGAATAGAAATAAATATGATTTTGAGCAACTAGGGGTAAGCATTTGTATAATCAATGTTAAAATTGGATAAACTCAAATAATAATAAGGATAAAATACTAAATTGATTTTTTATATTTAGATTTAATTTTATGTTGGTTTTTAAAGTTTAAATTATCTTATTTGAATTTAAAAAAGTTTTATTTAGTTTTAATATAGTTCTGTCATGAAATTAATGTTAAATAATTAACGAAACTCAATTTTCAAATATGAAAAATTTATATAACCAAACCCTTCGATTGTTAAGGGGAGTTCTCCACGGTAAAGGTGATGATGGTCTTGTTCTCGTCGCTACCGGTGAACTTTTCTGCAGAAAGTGAGTTCTCAACGATGTTCTTCATGTACTTGAACCAAGGTTAGTGGCTCGCGATGATGCATTCGCTGTTGATATTGTGCCTATCGAGTTTGTGCTTCTTCTTCAGGGAAGGACATTATGGTATGGTAAAACGGTAACATTAATTATTTAACATTGACTTCATGGCACGACTATATTGAAGTTAAATGAATTTTTTTTTATTTAAATAAGACACTTTAAACTTTAGGGACCAAAATAAGATTAAGTCGAGACTAATTTAGTAGTTTACCCTAATAATAACTTCATAATTGTGTCTGGCTAAAGTTTTTTGAATGATTTTTAAGGTATTTGAGGTAAGAAAGAGTTTTTGTTTGGATAAATAGAGAAAGGATTTTGTTAGATAGACAATAGCTTTTGTGAATTGAACAATGGATTTTAAAATTGGCCCAATAAAGTAAAAACACACTACACTTCAAATTACTCATCTAAATCTTAATATTAGAATAACCATCTGCATACCTAGTAAATTGAACATTCGATATATCTATTATTCACATTATTTAGTATTTTTATTATCTACCTATACTTTTTCATAAAAAAGGTTAGCATGTCATTACTGTACTCGAGGGATAAACTGTCTTAAGTTGGCAGTGTTTCATAACCTCGTGTTTCAGAACCCTTGAGTTACTCTATAGGATCTTTTCCGATTTGAGGTTAGTTTCTTTTGTCAGGGGTGGGGGCTAGAATGTTACCATGTTGTAGCGCGAGATCATTTTCTCGGAAGCTCCTCAGTGAGAAACTATGGTTATAGTTTCGGGTAATCCGTTGCTTGAGAGCCACTTTGCTTGAGGACTTTTGATAAATCCTTCTATTAGCACCTTGGGGATGGCCTTGTCAATCTCCATTGAAATCATCATCTCATTTCCATAGGTTAGCCAAAAAGGTGCTTTTTTAATAGTGGATTGGAGCGTGGTACGATATGACGAGAAGACAGTACTTAACTAGTTTGTATGCCCGTAGCTCCTTAGCATCTTTGAGTCTCTTCTTAAGCTCTTTGAGCACAACTTTATTTGCTGCTTCTACTAGTCTATTTAATCGAGGTTGTTCAACTAAGGAGAATATTTGTTTAATCCTTAGTTCTTATATGGATTTGCAGAAGCATTTTTCTATGAAATGGATCCCATACAACTTCCAAAATGCTAAATCGAGTGACGATTTGTCTCTGTTACATGGACTAAAGTCTAATAATAAAATATAGTTAGTTAATTGTAGCAGTAATTGTGTTAGTTGGGAAGTTAAAACTAATTATGATTACAGGAGTTAGCTGGCTATTTGTTAGTATATATAGCATGTGACTTGCTTGTAAGAACTTGTTGAGAAAATGAAGTTTTTAGAGACTAAGAACACATTGTTTTGAATGCTCTGGTTACATTCTTCAAATTCGTGAAGTTTTCTCCCACTGCATTCTTTTTGAACTCACCTCTTTTTACATGGTGCGATGAACGTGAAAGAGAGAACAGTCGAAGATCTTCAAAAGAATCTGGATTTAGATCTTTCTTTCATTTTCTTACAATTTTCTTGATCGATTTCTCTAGTGTTCTTGACCAAAATTCTCTAAATCAGATAATTATTTCCCATCATTCTTCTCTCCTTCATTCTTCTATACTCTTCCTTCGACATTCAACAATTGGCAAATTTGATCAACTAACTCTACCTCATGCAAGCAAATCGAAATCAGTTCAATTTAAATTTGGATCTAAACAATAATCCATACTTATAATTATAATTTTGACGCAATTAATTTATAGAATTATTAATTTATCCTTGATGACACTAAGTTTAGAATTTTATTTATCTTTTAATTAAATTACATTTTTAACCCTTTTTTATCCAAAAATGACTATAATACCCTTTTTACTTTTACACTTTTATTTTATAGAATTAAAATCAGTTTTTTATCCTTTTTTAACCCTTATACACATGACTTTCATGATAATTTATTAGTGGCTGAATTTTCAAAGGTACAATTTTTTATTTTTATCCACTTTTAGTGAGTTTTAAAGCTTGAAACGTAAACCCCAAATATTCCACATAATTTCAGTGGTGTCATACAATTTTTAGAGACAAATAAGCTTCATATATCACTCAAATAATAAGACAAAAATAGAGAAGCACCTCTAAATTTACAGATTACAAAATTAAGCACAAAATCACCATAAAATAGCTTATATGAACATCGAATCAAGCACAAATTTATGTTCTAACTATTTCTAATACTCACCTCTTATTTAATTCAGTTCTTAAACCTTTCACATACTAGAGAACGTGTACATAAAGGCAGAGGCACGACTGGTGGTGGTGCAATTTTGTTTTTGGTTGAAAAGTGTCACAAAAACATCGAAATTCAACCACTTTGAGTTCAAATTTCTCTAAGTTTTTAGGCGTGCTCCATGGATGATTCAAGAATAGTTTTCTATACATGGTGGAGAGTAAGAACTCATCATAGCTACTGTTTAACAAAAAACAGAAAAAGAAAGGAGAAGGAACAAGAGTTTATCTTGACAAAATTTCGATATAAACACAAGAATTAGTGAAAACGGGACAAGAGTTTGTGTTTGTATGGATTGATTACTTGAAGAACACATGAAAAACAATAAAAAGAGAGTTGAAATAGGGGCTGTGATGTAGAGAACAAGTGCATGAATTTTCTCTCTTTCTCTCTCAAGAATTTTGTGGCCAATGCTTCCCTAAATTAAAAATCAAATTCTTGCTAAATTTATAATGGTAAAAGAGGCTAAAATTTTCGTGGTCAAGGGTTGGACTTTAATAAAGAAGGGGCATGAATACGAGGAAACTTAGTCAGCACTTGCGTGTCGAGCTTATCCACAGTTAACCGCAGTTAGTTACTCGAGGTTAAAAACACAGTAGAGATGGGTGAAAGAATAAGATAATCTCGACCCAGAGGTTGAGAATGAGAGACAAGTTACTTGCGTGGCAAGTAAGAAGATTTGGGGTCTCTAGGAGTCGTTTGCGGAATACTAGTAAAAAATTTGGTTCGAAGTAAATTTTGCCGTGTGGTAAAGTAATTAATGGATAAAATTTATTCTTAAAGAAATAAATCATGAATAGATGACTAATATTAATCTTGGAACACAATTACTGAGGTAGAAATTATTTTTACCACTGATTTTGAAGTTTTCGATTACAGGAATTTTTCTCGGCGCACGTAAAACTGTCACTAAAAGTGAATTTCTAGCTCAAAAAGTCTCTAGTGAGAAAAATAAACAGATGGTAAGCTAATATTTATTATTTATTAGTCAAATTTGACTTAGGGAGATTAATTACCCTCATTAAGTTTGACCTTATTAATAGTCTTTTTCTATTTAATTTTTTTATTTTTTACTATTAGGTCAGCCTCGCTATTTTTTCTTAGGCCGTAGTTTGAAATTTTGTGAAATAAATTTTAAAATAGCCAAAAAAATCTGTTTATAAAAAATCATATTCTTACACATAACCTCACTTGCCGTGGTGGTGGTCTCTACCCAGTTGTTAACGTTCATCAGGTCTTTACCTTGAGCTTACAACAAACTAATGCTAACACCGCCACATTGGAGATGTCAGTTTGAGACTCATCGTCGAAGAGATTTTTCAGCGGCATTTGCTTTGATCTCTCCGATGTGCCAACTTGTGATCTTTCCAATAGCCCACTTGCTCTACAGTGGTACCATTTAGAAGGTTGTGTCGTTGATCAGATTTCAAAAAAAAATTTCGGTAACATTCAACTTTTTGTTTGAATTGGAACTCAGTCCGACGATGCGTTCGCTGAAGCTTGGATCTCAGATGAACCATACGTGGCTCACACGCGGGGGAGGATAAGGAAGATGATTCAAGTTCGTGAGGTTGCCATTGTGATTGTGTGAGTGAGGCTGATAAATTTACATTTCATGGTATTTATTTGCTTTAATTAAGTGAATTTTATCAACTTTTCTCACATTTACTCACTAAAATAGCATGATTTTGTGAATTCTTCCTAGGTTATGCTTAAAAGTAAAAATATGCTTTTTAGATCCTAAAATTGCTAAATTTTATTCACTTTAATTCCATTTGATGTCTTGATGTATTTGTTGAGTGATTTCAGGTTTAGAAGGCAAATATTGGATTGAAGAAGTGAAGAAAAAGCATGTAAAAGTGGAGATTTCATGAAGAAATGAAGTTTGGAAATCTGTCAAGTTCCACGTACGCGTGACCTACACGTACGCGTGACACCTAGCACGTGACTTCATTTAATGCAATACGTTGGGGCGAATTTTGGGCTTCCAGAGCCCACTCCAACTCATTTCTGAAGCTATTTGAGGCTAAATTCAAGAAGAAACAAGGGGAGAGCAATTAGGTTTAGTTTAATAACATGTTTTAGGTTATATTCTAGAAAGAGAAGCTCTCTCTTCTTTCTAAAATTTAGGATAAATTAGTCAAATTTCTCTTAAATTTATATTTTGATACTTGCTTTAATTTAGTTTTCTTTGCAATTTCTTGTTATTACATCCTTGCCCTCTTAATTTTGCTTGTTATTTCCTTTATTTTGTCACTTTTATGTTTATGCACTATTGTTGGAATTGAATTTCTATTAATGTAATTTAATGTTTCTTTGTTTATTGTTATTTAATTGAGTTGTTATTATTGTTATCTTGTATTTGGTATTTTTTATTTTATTATTATTGTAATTTAATATGCTTTTCTTTTTATGCACACCAAATGTTTGATAAAATGCTAGATTTAGTTATAGTGTAGTTTTTGACACTTTTGGCTTGGAATTGAGGACTTTAGTGACCTTGAGTCATTGATGTTTATTTTTTATTGATATATTAAGGTAGTTAGTTGATTTGGTTTTCACTAACGCTAATCTTTCACTAAGTTAATTAGTGAGTTGGCTAAGACTTGTGGATTGAGATCAATTATGTCTATTTGACTTATCATCGATCTTAGGATTGACTAAGTAGAATTAACTCTTCATAATCATCTATGTTTGTGGTCAATAGTTAGGATAGGTAACATTGACTCTCAATCCTTACCAAAGAAATTTTTAGCACTTGAATTTTTCTTTTTTTAATTAATTGCCTTGAATTTGATTCCTTTTGATATTTAGTTATTGTTTGTTTTTTTCATTCCTTACTATTTACATTACTTGCCTCTTGCCAAGGACAGATTTATATGTAAGTTAGTGGAGGCAAGTTTAGTAGGGCACTTGCCCCCAGTAGAGTTGAAAATTTTTTTACCTAATACATAGTAACAAAATTTATTTGCCCCCACTATATAATTAAATTTGACCCATTATAATTTAATTTCACTTATTAACTTTAATTATGTAAAAACAAATGGTAATTTAAGATTTAAATAAATTTGTTACAATAACTTTTAAAAAGAAGGAGTGAAATAATTATAGATTTGTTATTTTATAATTGCAATTAATAAATAAATTTAAATTTTAAAAAAACTTATTTATATATTTAGTGAATATCACTATTGTGCCGTGTATATATATTATATATATTTGATTATTTATTCAAAACAGAGGTAACTACTAATTTAATATCTAAAATATTCAGGTACAGACAAAATAATCGTTGAATGATTTAAAAATTGCAATAAAAATAACTAATAAATATTATATTATTAAAAGTGACAAAAAAAACTTTCGTATTTGACAAATGACATATTCATTTAATTTAAATTATTTTGCCAATATTTGAATAAATATTTAGAAGATGCACAAAAATATTTAGAGCAAAATTTGATTTCTAGATTTTTTTATTTTTCATAAAAATTTAATCATTCACAATTAAAAAAATTTTTAAAAATTCAGTTGACATAAAATTATAAATTTTTGAGAATAAAAATATCTTATTTTTTAATATTACCTGCAAAAAATTACATATGGTTAAATCTATAATAATAATAATAAAATAAGAAATCAAAATAGTATTATTTATTTATTGGTGTCTTCTTTTTAATTTTATTTTAGTTATTTTTGGGACAACATCAGTTGAAAAAATATTTTTAAATATGAATTTTATAAAGAATTGATTTTGTAATTGTATGAAAGATGAATTTTTAAATCGTTATTTAATGATATATATAAAAACAGAGACATTTGTTTGTATTGACAATGAAAATATTATTTAATCTTTTTAAAATATAAAAACTAAAAAAATGAAGATTTTAATTTATATATTATTATTTAAATTATTATTTTAGTATTTTAATTTGTTGGTTAGATATTTAAAGACTAATTATATTTTATAATAACAAAGTATAATTATAAAAATTAATAATTATCATATTATGTATATTTTGCTCCCACTCACAAAATTTTCTGGATCTGTCACTACCTCTTGTCCTCAAACCTCGATTTTCTCATAGCCAATAATTGAGCACTTCGTTATAATTTCTAAAAAGAATAATCCGGAATGTAAAACTTTTAGTTATTTTGTATTAATTGTGACATCTTTAAATTAAACTTTGATTAGAATCAACTGTTGATTTGAAATTATACTTGCAACAAAAAATTTCTATTTTATGAAATTTCAAACTCACGCTTTAGCCTTCATCAGAGGCTGAGCCAGCAAAAATGACAGTTGAGAGGTTAAGTGGTCAAGAGTGGTGTTTGAAGAAGAACTAGAGAGATAAATTGAGAGACTATAGGATTATTATTACTTATTAGGATTGTATAATGGATTCAGTTTAGATTAAAGGATTAGAACAGAGAAGGTGATACAGAGTATTTTGAAAATTTTATAAAATTTTGAACAGAATCAATTTCAAATTTAATGATAGGATATTTTTATCAAACGATATTAATTTTTCATATGTATAACATCAATTTAATTTTTTTTATGGTTAATTTTGTCAATAATCAAATCTTTCATAATAAAAAATAATTATTTACTCTTTTAAAATAGAAAGCAAAAAATGCCATTTAGATATCTTCCAATAAGGGAGGCGTCATTTTCTCGATTTCTCTTCAAAGAATATATTAGAATAAAAGCGACAATGTTGTGTCGAAGATGAGTATAAATAGAGGAGTACGTGAAGCATCGTATTATTTGTGTGAGCATAGGGACAATAATAATGGGCCCTCTAATAACTGAGTTTGGATTTGTTGTGTTACTAATACTCCCGTGGTTTCTTAGTGTAGTAGCAGAGGAACCAAAAGCCGCAAGCCCAGGTTGTGATTTTCCAGCTATATTCAACTTCGGTGATTCCAATTCAGACACTGGTTGCATGTCGTCTGCATTTTACCCTGCTATTTTGCCTTATGGTCAGACTTTCTTCCATGATGCTGCTGGCAGAGCTTCTGATGGACGCCTTATTATAGATTTCATTGGTAATTATGCTTCTTTTGAGCTTATTAAAACACTAGTCATGATTTTTTATTTTTTTTCGGGGATCCATATGCGATTTCACGTTGAATTTGTTTGGATATGTATAATTACAACTCCTCCAAAAGCCTGGTTTTCACCTTTTTCATAGATCTTAGATTATTACTGTTCTCTTCATAATCACTTTTTTTATCCTTAAAGGTAATATATATATATATTACTACTAGTCAATGTATTGCTGCATACACAAAATAATTTTTGAATATCCAATATTTTGTTTGTCCAGTGAGCTAAACATTTGACCAATCAAATCTGTCGAAAAAACTATATTAAAGATGCTAACTATGAATTACTTGTATGTACTATTATATGCAGCCGAGAAGCTTGGTTTCCAGTACTTGAGTGCATACATAGATTCAATTGGAACAAGTTATAGGCATGGCGCAAACTTTGCTGCAGGATCATCAACCATTAGGCGACAAAACAGGACCTACTTTGATGGCGGTTCTCCTTTCACACTGGAAATCCAAACTGCCCAGTTTGTCCAGTTTAAGGCTCGCACCGCCAAGTTCTTCAACCAAGGTTTTCTATTTTACCATCATATGCATAATTGTTAAACTTATTATAATGTAGGTGTGATTTGCAGGGAAGGAAAATCCTTACACGGTTAACTTTCCTAGGCCAGAGGAGTTCGCCAAAGCCATCTATACATTTGATATTGGGCAAAATGATATCGCTCTTGGCATGGGCCACCAAGATTCCCAAGCACTCGTCTCTGACATGCTTGAAAATTTTTTAAAGCAAATTAAGGTAAAATTCACTCTTAAATCTGTCACTAAAAAAAATTAACAAAAGTTTAATGCTACTTTTTGTAATAGACAAATTCAACGGGACAGCTTAGAAAAGTCTTTTTGGGATTCGGAATTTTCATAAAAGAATTTTTTGTCGGTAATATATTAAAATAAACTAAAATATTATAATATTTCTATTTTCTGAATCTTAACATGGCATACCATACCTATACATTTTATAATATTTAGAAAGTATGTTATTTATTTATGATAATTAAATGAGGCAATAGCACCGACTTTTTCCTTCTCTAATTTAAGTGTACCTATGTTAGATGTTGTATGAACAAGGAGCAAGGGCATTTTGGATACATAACACGGGTCCAATTGGTTGCTTGCCATTGAGCATGCCTAAGCACAATCCAAATAATAATACTGCAGTTCAAACTTTTAATAGTTTTTGGCCTATAAAAGAAAATACAGTAGAAAACCAAAAAGATAACGAAGTTGCGGTTTCTGGTTCACTTGATGAAAACGGGTGTGTCATATATGCAAACGACATAGCTAAAGATTTCAATAGTAAGCTCAAGAATGGAGTCCTCAAATTGAGGGCACAGTATCCAGATGCCTCTTTCACATACGTGGACATGTTCTCTGCTAAGTATGAGCTCATCAGCAACTCCAAAAGAGAAGGTAACTCTTTCTTTTAATTTTTCATCTATCTGAATTGTATTTCTTATTAGGGATGGTAATGATATATTGATATTCCATAAAAATGAGTTAATTCTCTGTTCTCTATGGATACGTGCTGGTATGAATACAAAAATTTAAAAACCAATTCTAAATGGAAAAAAAATGATACTTAAAATGTTGAACTTCAAAGTTTTTTTTTTTTCCTGAACTTATTTTCCAAAATTACATGAAATGCGTGTTGACCCCGTTTGTTTTTCAGTACATCTCATAATGTATATCAATAATTTAGGATAAACGATTAAAATGACAACTAAAAATTATATTATTAACAAAAATAATTTAAAAAATTACTAACGAAAAATATGTTAGAAAGATTTTAAAATATAATTAAAATAACAGAATATTATATATAAATTCTCAAAAAGAACCTTAAATTAAATTTTGATGTGATTTTCTGTAAATACGATTAAAAAATTAAAAATTTTACATCTTTAAAATTTGGCATGATGCTAAGTGAATTATTTTTGTAATCTTTTATTTATGAACAACCAAAATTAAAAAAAAAATAAAAAAGTTTAATAATTGATTTTTTATTTTAATTTTTTGTATACAATTTTTAATATTTATTTAAATATTTTCACGAAAAATTAAATTAAATGGATAACCCTCTTGCCAAATACAAAATTTGGTTATTGCTTACAATAAATTAGAAATTTACTTCATCGTGTTGTTTCTTTACATATACTTGAATGCATTTCTTATACTAAATGCTTCTTGATTTTTTTTTTCAAAAAACTAAATATATGATTAACGAAGACATGTTAGACGTAATACAAGACATTGCCACCAATAAACGTAGAGCACCAATATAATGACAAAATGAATTGGCAGACAATATAATGGACATAACGTAGAACGGCATTATTCCCAAAATATAATAAATTAAAATGGTGATTCTTGACATGTTACTATGTTTTGATTTTTTTTGGTGACTGTTACTATGTTTTGATTGAATACTTCAATATAAATACAGAGAAACGCGGGTAAAATTTTTTAGGGAAAAACTCGCGTAATATTGTTTTCACCTAAAATTAATAGGTAAGAATCTTTAAATATTAATTTAATTAATATATTAAATTATCTAATAATTTTTAACCATTAATTTCATATGAAAAATAATCGTACATAAATTTTTATTATAATTTTAGTAAAAAGACATTTTCTTTTTGTGCAAAATAGTTAAATAATATTCTTTTTCATTCTATTTAATTTCTAAATATACACTCCATTTTTTACAAAAACTAAATAATATACATGTTAGTC
>NC_029777.3:98141398-98143469 GCF_000817695.3 Arachis duranensis | reverse complement strand
ATAATATTATATTTTATTTTATTTATTTTCAATATGTTATCATTAATCATGAAATAAAAAAAAATAGATCAAATGTTTTTGTAAAAAGTTAAATTATTTTATATTATGTAATAGTAATAGTAATATATTTATTGTTAAAGTAATAAATTTTATTTATTTTATCATTAGTCATGAAATATATGAAAAGATTTAAATTACATATTTTTGTAACAAGTTAAAATATTAAAAATAAATTAAATTTATTACATTAATAATAATATATTATATATTATTATTACTAATATATAATTATAATAATGATTATTGAAGAGTATTTTAGCCAAATGGAATAAACTGTATTTTATTTAATTATTGCAAAAAAGAAAAATGTATATTTTAAAAATAGAGGAGGTGTCATTTTTCTCAAAAAAAAAAAATTAATGTTATCATAAACATAGAGTAAATATAAAAAATATTAAGTATCTAACATTTCTTTTCTCATCAATATATGTTAGTTTAATCTCCATTAATTAATTATATTGGTTTGGTCTCTTTTTTTAAAAAAAATAAATCACAACTTAATATATAGTTAATTGTATATGTAATTGCAGGATTTGTTGATCCTTCTGAAATTTGTTGTGGTTATCATGAGGATGGGTACCATGTAAATTGTGGGAACAAAGCCATGATTAAAGGTAAAGAAATTTATGCTGGTTCTTGTAAAGATCCGTCAAAGTACATTAGCTGGGATGGTGTGCACTACACTGAGGCAGCAAATCGATGGATTGCTAATCGCATATTAAATGGTTCATTGTCAGATCCTCCACTTCCTATAACACTCTCTTGTAAAAGGACTCCATAGTGCTATTTGGCATTCCCATAAATCAACTGAGGCACTCTATTTATGTGACTTTTATCTTAATAATCTCATTTGGTAAATAAGTACATTTTTTTTCTTTTTGGTGAAGGTATTTTCTAGTGGAAGAACTATTGGAAACTAGTGTTTTTGTTCCGGTGATGCACGAAAATCGTAATTCTTTAAAAGTTTTTAAATTGATAACTTTTTGCAGATAATATTGGTTAAAACAATTGTGACTAATATTGAGTTTTTCGTAAAGGATTACAACCATTTTTGTATGTGTGTATTTTGTTTAGTGTTTTTAACCTAAATAAAATAAAAATTGAATTAATTGATTGTTCCAATTAAACTATGGTTTTATATTTGATCTTTGTTATTTATTTGTTCGTTACATGTTATAAGGTATTACAATATGTAATGTCCGAATACCTTTAGGAGTAATTTAAATACCAGAGAAAAATTATGGCTAAATCCAGACCTGAGCATTACCAACAGAGATAACAGAATCAATATTTAGTTTGCCTACATAAATCAAATTCAAAATATAAACAAATTAAATCAAATTAAATTTACCAATAATTAACAATAAAAAATAGTAAATACTTTTTTAAGAAAAAAATAGAGATAAATTACTAGTTAGAGTACGATTGAGGTGGAGGAGTATGGATGACAATATACATTTTATCTGTGGGTATCAATCCGATCCAATTCGGTCGGGTAGGGTGTGGATAGGGTTTTCGTGCAAGTTAAACCCCAACTCAACCCACCAACTCACATTCTATATACGTATATGTTATATACTTATATAAAAATATGTTTCAAATGAATGTTGAACTAAATATGTTTCAAATGAATGTTGAACTAAAGACCTCTCACTAAACGCAAAAGATTCTTAGACATTGAGATAGTATCATTAATTAATATTTTAATATAATTTTTTACATAAAAATCAATTCTATTTTAAATTATCATCAAGTTATATAATAATATTATATTTTTTTAGTAACCTGCGAATAAGATCGGATACCCGCAAGTTAAAAATTAGTAGGGTTAGAATTAAGATATTCTCAATCCGCGGACTGCGGATAAGGTGCGCAAATAAAATTATAGTTAAATCTAAACCCTATCGTACCGTACCATACCTATTATAGAGGAGGAGAAGGATAATGGTTGAATATACCTACGACAAAAAAAGAAGGAGTTAATTGAGTCGTTGGCGGTTGAAGGCAAAGG